>NC_080771.1:33378106-33681137 GCF_020826845.1 Diceros bicornis minor | reverse complement strand
AGTTAGTTAATGAACTTCAAACAAAACTGAAATCTCATTCTGAAGATCCAATGCAGCGGATCTTCAAAGTGGCGGAACTGTCAGGTTTCTCAGCTGGTTCTGTTTCCACAATTCATTCCACTCTGTGCTAAAATTAGATACTATCACCTCTCAAAGTCGTACAAACTTGTATTTGTTGTTGTTGTTCACACCTAACCTAGACTGGGAAAGTCAAAAAGTTTTTGCCCAAAATATGATTTACTTAATCCTATTCATGGGAAGTGCTCAACACATTAAGTGAAAAAAAGCTGTAAACAAAACCATGTGCAGGTTCTAGAACTTGAGTGTGGCTGAGACAGCCACACAGACTGGGGGCTGGCCACAGGGATCGCTACTCAGTAGGTCGGGATGGCACACAGGCTGCCAGGTGATTCTGATGGGAGAGGACCATGACCAAGGATCACAACTTAAGAAATACTACTATATAAAATGATCCCAAATGTCTAAAATGTACTACAAAAAGTACTAAAGGGAAACATTTCAAATTTTAAAAGAAGTCATCTCAGAGTCATGGGATTTAGGGGTGAAATGTTTCTCTTTATTTCCTAGGAGCATATCAAGAAACAAACACTTGTTTTTAAAGGTACCCCCTAAAAATTAAAGGGAATAATGTCCCCAAATGACATTCCCAACGACTCTATCCAATTATCACTGAGGACTTTCAAGGGTTACTTGCCTTGCATTTATCTGCTTCCGATATCCCCAAAAGAACGCCTTAGATTCTTCCCCTCAAAGTTTTGGGGTTCAAGATGCTTGGGGTACTGAGGTGAGCAGAGAGTACATTCCCAGATCTGGTGGAAAGCCTGAAGAGCGAAACCCTTGACGAACCAGGAAGGACCCCAATCAGCCCCCAACACCATCATCTCCATCAGCAATGCTAACGCAGAGAGGTCCTACCCACTTCCTAAAACCTGTGGTTTCTCAGCGGCACCCACCTGCTTAGAAGACAAATGCAGTCTATGGCTGGTCTCTCAAGGTCCTTCACCCTCCTCTGACACCTGTCCCACCTCTTCACCCTACACACCACGTCAGCCACACATTTATCTCGGGTTCCCAGACACGCTGCAGCCTTTGGGACTTGGCTCCTCTGAATGTTCTCCCTCCGTATGCCCTGTCCTCATGCTTCTCTGCCCAAATGTCACCTTTCTAGAAGAGACATCTTCCCAGCTTCCCCTGATACTCAGCCACACTCTCTTCCTCTCTCAGTCCACCTCACACTGAAATATCTTTGTATCATGCCACTTCTCTCCACCTCCACTGCACCCTCCTCCCTAGTCAAAAGTCTAAGAGCCCCCCTACTTGATCTCCTCATGGCCACAGGGACCCTGCTGGAGTCTATGCTACACCGGGGAGTCAGAGCCTGAGCCCAAACTGCAACCTGATTGTGAGGTTCTGTGGTCAAGTGCTATATCATCCCCTCTTCCACATTTTTCTCAGGATAAAGACAATAACACCTAAGAAAGGCTGCAAGGTTGAATACATCCGTCTACCTCCCTCCTCCAGCATTAAGCTCAAGACACACAAGCTTTCTCTGAGTTCTCTTAAGCACTCCAAACTCCCTCCAGCCACAGAGCCACTGCACATGCTGTTCCCACTGTCTCATGCATGCATCTCAGCAAAGGCACTAACTCTGGGGGAACCCTTCCTTAACATCCCCAGGCCACTCCAACACACTGTGTTCCTTTCCTTCCAGACACTTTTCTCAATTTGGAATGACACACGCATTACTGTGATTATCTGATTAGCAACGATCTTCCTCATTAGACAGTAAGCTCCCTGGTAAGAGGGACAATGCCTATTTTTGCTCATCACTCCATCCTCAGTGCCTGGTACACAGTAGCCACTTAATAACTATTTGCTGAATGAATGAATGAATGAATGAATGAAAGTTCTTGACTGTTGTTCACATTTCTGTTAAAGGAATTACCACCCTAAAACAGGATTCACCAATTAGCCTGTTTCTCTCCCTCACTACTCTGTGAACTTCTAAAGCACAGGAACTCTCTTTTCAGCTCTATACTGCTAATGCCCAGCCATCAAAAATCTTTGTCTGAACAATCACAAAAGATATAAACTACTTTATATGTGGTTCTGAATAAAAGTGTTGATATACTACAAATTAATTCCAAATGTAGGAGAATGCTACCCTTGGAAGACCTGATTTTGCATTTTATTAAGAGTCAGCAGTGGCTGAATGTGGCTATCTCTGGGGAGAGGAAGCTGACATGGGGAGTCAGAGAGTGTTTTATTTTTTGCCATTGCAGTACTTTGATAAAAACAAAGGGGGAGCCAGCCCCGTGGCTTGGCAGTTGGGTGCCCGTGCTCCACTACTGGCGGCCCGGGTTCGGATCCCGGGTGCACACTGACACACCGCTTCTCCAGCCATGCTGAGGCCGCGTCCTGCATACAGCAACTAGAAGGATGTGCAACTATGACATACAACTATCTACTGGGGCTTTGGGGAAAAAAAGGAGGAGGATTGGCAATAGATGTTAGCTCAGAGCCGGTCTTCCTCAGCATAAAGAGGAGGATTGGCATGGATGTTAGCTCAGGGCTGATCTTCCTCACAAAAAGGGGGGGGGGGGAGGGCAGGAGAAGAAAACCTGATTTTGGAGAAGACGGAAACATCCAGGTGAATTACCCAATTCCTCACTATTCACTCACGTCAGTGACCTACCAATCTCTCCGACTAAGGAAAGGTTTGTCCTCTCAGTAATTTTCTCTAGTGCAGAGGTGACCGATAGACAAGAATGTGAATTTCAATCAGACCACTTTTACAATATAAAAATTGGACAGCATGACTGCCCTAATTAAGGGGTTCAATGTCTTCAAAATATCATTTCTTAGGGAAAAAAAAGTTGTCTGAACATTTTATCACTCAGAAATTTCTACAGCACTTCCATAGTCCTCAGTATACTGGGTCCCAATGAGCCCCTTTAACTTCCAGAATATCTGCTCCATTCCCTGGCAAAATCGGGTAAAAATAAGAAAACTTACTATACTTGAATAGATGCCTTCAATAATTTTAAAAACAAGATTTACTCCAAAAAGCTCAGCTCAGTGACTATCTGGTTAGAACAGACCGTATTATGATACAATGGAACAACAACAAAAATGCCCTAACAGAAAAAAGCAAAGATATACATCAAATGAGGATTAAGGATTGAAGAGGAAGAGAATGACATACTTTTCACTTTAAATACTTCTGTATTATCTGCATGTTTTAGAAATAGCATGTCTTTATATATAAAAACAAAATCAATATAGACGTTTATCAAAATGCACCTCACACAAAATTTAGTAATTAATAATTGGTAACATATTAGTACCACTTAGTAATTAGTAACATATTAGTGTCTTTAAACATTTAAATCTTTATTTCATTCATTCCTCCATTCCCTAAACTTTCCTTGAGGAACTACTGTAGAGAAGTCATAATGTGAAACATTACGCCTTTATCAGTCTCTTCTAGAAAAGCAGTTTGACAAAGTAGAAAAGGCAACGAATTTAGAAGTCCAGGGACCTGCTTTTAAGTCCCGATCACTTACGATCACTCACTTAATAGCCACATGACTCCAAACCACAAGCTCTCTGGGTTTCACGTCACTCATCTGTAAAATGGTGACATTAACAACACTGCAGAGCTGCTGTAAGGATCAGACAAGCCCTGGCACTTTATAAACCATGCAGTTCACATACTGCACAATGTTGTCCACTTGTTGATCACCGCAATGCTTAATTAGTGTCTTATAATGAATATGTTCTTCCTTGTCCAATTATCAGATCTACTCAGAAGGCTTACTCCAGGTTTCAAATAAATACACGCATCTTGGCAGCCATCTAAAGGGAATTACTGCTTAAAATATCAAGGGAAGTATTTTACAACACTGGGCAAGAATCTCCAAAAACTCTACAATTAAACTTCATTTCCAAATTCTCTTCTATTTCCCCCAAAGCTTTAACATGTCCTATTGAAAGGAAAAAGACTGATATTTTCAGAAAGAATAGGGAGAACACGTATTTTAATCATATAAGATGAAAGGCTTCTGAGAGGCATTCTTTCACTTCTCTAGTTATTAAACTATCTAACATAGGAGAAACACAAAAGAAAAGGAACACTAGAAATCCTCTTGACAGTTACCAGAACACCAAATAAATTCACAATTAGTCCTGACTAAATTTAAGTGACTATAATAAAACTAAAAATGTACTGTTCATATCCAGGGCAAAGGACACTGTCACATGTACGCAAGAACAATGGAGCAATGCAGACATAACTCGGTAGACCAAAAGGCAAACCCAAATTTTCTACACAGAGCCATATATTAAATATTCTTGGGCAGTTCCAGTTCACAAGGTCCATAGCTTGCAAAATGTAATATATACAGAGATCTGGCTTAATTCAGTATATTTTAAAACATAAAAATGAGTATTTTGATATGTACTCACAATAATGGTAAACTTCTATTTTTGAGGACAGTGAGGAGAAAAAGTTGAGAAAAGCCGTCCCCACCACTTCCAGTACAACCCGTGGATCTCATGGAAGGACTACAGTTCGGGGGGTGGGGGGGGTGCACTATTCACGGGACTCCCCACTTCCCACCCTAGCCAGCAGTCCACAACAAGAGGTCTGTAACGTGAACCCCTCTATTTTGTGCAGTCCTAATGCGTGTTTTTTCCTACATTCAGTTTCTTACAGCAGGGCATACCTGATACATCTAATATTATTCGATTAACTCCTAACATATTTTTTCCCCACCGTGGCTCCAATGAGAATATAAGTTTGGAGCTGTCACAGTGAATCTTTTGATACTTTTAAGACTACTTTGCCAGAAAAGAGCAAGGGCATACCAACCTGTCTGCACCCAATACACACAGATGAAAAGGAGCACTTCTTCATAACACAAGGACAAATGGGGAAACAAAAACCCACCACCATCAGATATGTTTAAAAAAGAAACACAGAGAGACAGAGAGAGAGAAAGGAAGAGCAGGAGAGAGAGGGAAGGGAAGGGAGGGAGGGAAAGAGGCAGCCAGGTGTAAAAATCAAGCAGCGAAGACGCAAGAGCGGGGGGACACCGGCCTTCCTACGAGGAGGCACTTTCATTTCTAATGCACTAGTTGTGAGACTTACATCAGAGTGCAGGATTACGAGATGGCCCTCAAGCAGATTCCAGAAAAATAAATTGAGAATTGATCTGAAGAAGGACAACCAATAAAGCTGCAGACAAAGCCCAGGAAGGAGAGGCCTGAGGATCACGAGAGCAGCCATCATTAACGCGCAGACACTCGGGCAGGCGCTGGGCTAACCCTCCACATGCACAGCATCATCTAACACTCTCAAGTCAGCCAGAAACGGAAAGTCTAGGAAGATATGCTCTAATCCTTCCCAGCCCCAAACCACCCTTCTACCTCTACTCCTCACCTACTTATTGGCAGGAGAGGGTAGCCAGAGCAGGGTATGTTTCAAGATGGGGCAGAATGCAGTTACTGGTTGACAGCTGCTGGTTTCTCAGGGCTTCTGCTGAAAACGGGGTCACGACTGAGGAGCTTTCAAATAGTCAGAAAGTAGCCAGCTCATGAAAACTCGACATTCTGAAAACTCCACATCTAGGTTTATGACAGATTCTACAATTTCCGACCCTTGAAACGAATACTACGAACACACTCCATGGGCTATCTTTACTTCACCTGCACTAGTTTTTAATCCAGCTGTACTGACAGAAATGGTCACAGAAAGACTTTTTGGGAGATCTCGTCAATAAACAGCAAAACTGCAGTCCAAGCACATGTAAGTCTTTGGAAATGAACATCTACACTGCTGAAGTAGCACTAACGTGACAAACGACAGTAATCCAATGGCCCAAGGCCAGTAAATTCCATTGTAAACAGATTTATCTGTTTTGTGCCACAGTGGTTCTTGCGTGTGTGGCAGTAAATAGAAATGTAGCGGCCTGATTACAAATTCAAAAGCAAGCTCTTCCTACTGTCTTTCATACTTCAGTACAATACCAGTAAGAAGGTCCGCAGCACCCACCTTTAACGTGCCACTTGAGAAACCAGATCCATCCATATCAAGTACTTACATGTCTAAAATTTGTAAAAACACAAAAACAAACAAAAAAATAACCTTGATGTAACTAATTCAAGTAGAGATGATACAACTCTTCTCAAATACTGGAATATTATATTCTGAGCAAAACACAAATAAATGTGCCACTAGGCTTGGCATTAAATAATCATTAAGCTTTGTAATCTCCCTCTCCTCTAAATTTTCCTATGTGAACTACTATTTAAATCATGTCAGTTCCGGGGCCGGCCCCGTGGCTTAGCGGTTGAGTGCGCGCGATCCGCTGCTGGCGGCCCGGGTTCGGATCCTGGGCGCATACCAACGCACCGCTTCTCCGGCCATGCTGAGGCCGCGTCCCACATACAGCAACTAGAAGGATGTGCAGCTATGACATACAACTATCTACTGGGGCTCTGGCGGAAAAAAATAAAAAATAAAATAAATAAATAAAATTTAAATCATGTCAGTTTCACATACAAGAGCCCTGGAGTATATGTCCTAACCTCTGCTCTAGAAAGGAATTTAGAATGAGGCGGGTCCACTTATCATTCACTGTAATTTCAGTACCCTGTGGCCCCAACAAGACAGGCTCCAGAGCACGGGGGCAAGGCCCTGGGTATGGCTCATCTGCACTGCCACAGAAACCAGAGGCAACCATCAACTCACAAACTTTCCACAACATATCCAGTCTTAGGACATGTTTCAATATTTTGCTGTCACTATGCAAAAGAAAACTGGTATCTCCAAACATCCTGTATTTCAAATAATTTTATTTATGTCAGCTGCTCACTGCCTGAGACTCGAATAAAAATGTATCTCTTTCAAGAATTACTAATACAGCTGTCAGTTATAAAGATCTTCAATGATACAGTAACACTCTGCCATACGCTGTAAACTGGATCCAAGAAATTCCACAGAGTAAAACGTGGGCGCCCACTATTGAGGGGTGATGAGAAGACTGCAGTGAGCCCGCTGCAGAGGACCAGGACAGGAGCAGCAGCATGACATCCAAATACCGTGTAGGAAGCATTATGGAAGGGATTTCACTATAAACGACTTCAATGATCACAAAAATTTCTTCTGGTTTAAGGGAGAACCGGTCAACTCAAACTAATTATCCCAAATCATTTAATCCCAAACCGTTCCTTTGTGACAACAAATATTCATAAATCAGAGATGTACTTACACTTCAATTGTCAAAGTTCATCATTGGTATTTGTTAAAATGTTGAAAGTTGTTAGCATTAGAAAAGTTTCTGAGTTTTGCACTGTTTCACTTCAATCCAGGGAACAGGGTTCAATCAATAATATGGAAATATGATATAATCTATATAAATTTTTTAAATAATCTATATAAAATTTTCAAATTCCAATTTTTTAAAAAGACTCTTACTGTCATTCTGTGTTTGTCATTCCCAATAGTAAACAAGTGATATGCATATGATGGTGCTTAGCACATAGTAAGTGCTCAATCAATATTTGTTGAATTAATGAATGAATGGCCATTAAGGCTGCAGGACCCTTAGGACAGCAAGTAACTGAATAAAACAAATGTATTAAAATGCTCAGCCTGACTCAAGCAGGATACAATTCTTAAATCCTGTCACATATGATTTCATTATTGTTTTCATTACTATTCTTGCACAAAGAAAATTCTGAGAAACCAAACTATTTCCTTTGC
Organism: Diceros bicornis minor; assembly: GCF_020826845.1. Taxonomy (NCBI): domain Eukaryota; kingdom Metazoa; phylum Chordata; class Mammalia; order Perissodactyla; family Rhinocerotidae; genus Diceros; species Diceros bicornis. The sequence goes on along the minus strand of NC_080771.1, from coordinate 33,673,348 downwards.
TATCTTCTCCACAGTAGAACATACAAGCATTTAAATCAAAAGAATAAACCCAAAGTGTCACTAACATTCATGTTCAGCTAACTTTTGCCACTCCAATTTTCTAAAGATGTATATAGGCAATACTGTGGTATAAAATGTAAATGCTAGGACAATAAATGCAAGTGAAATTACAATTAAGTTTACGTATTATCACCACTAATTAACATTTCAATCAATTTTGCATTGTGACTGGTGCTTATAATAATGGAAGTGAATTATGCCTAAACACGCTTTCTTCATTTCAAAATCACTATGAATATTATATTACACATTAGTTCACAATGAACTTTGTACCAGTTCATACTAATTTTAACAATAAGCTATTTATATTAATATTTAAGTTGAGAAAAAGGCAAATACCAAATCCCTTAAGAAAAAAAATCTTTGAATGACACATTTGTAAAAATTATTCAACCAAGCCCCTTTTTTGCGCCAAGAACTATACTAAATACTCACAGAGGCAGACGTGCAAGTAAACAAAAAGTTAAAGGGAGAAAGTTCTAGCGCAGACTAAAGTACTAAAAATTTAACAAAATTGCTGTTTCCTGTAAGATCTAATTTTTTCAAAGGTTTTCGCCTATTAAATTCCACAACACGCATTAATTACAACACTTATTAAAATCAACTTCATTTCCAAAAGGGCAACAAAAACCAATAGTTTATAAAAGGGTAGGATTTACTGGCCACCAGTTTTCCGAATAGTTACTTAGTTTCATTTTCCCATTTTTAATACAAAAGCACATTGAGATGGTATAAAAGTGTGCAATAATTTCTAAGGATTAATGTCAACAGATCAGCAAGCCTGACAAATAATACCACATGCCGATTTTTGTCCAGAGTAATTGTAATGGGGGGAGAAGGGGAATAACAACTCAACTCTACACGTACTTCTCCCTAAAAGCAAAAGGCGCGCTTTACTCTTCCTTTCCACTACGGGATTATCATCAACGGCCCCTAAACTTTAGATGCTTTCTGACAGGGTGCGTTAGTGGCAACCAGGCTGAGATGGATTCGTGCAAAAGATGTCACTCAAATGCGAGTACAGGTACAGTCCTGCCGACTTATTTTGAGTTTCCTTTGCAACAGTAACCTAAGGCTGCCCCTTAGTGACTTGAGTCTAAAAACCAGCAAGCCCCCCGTGGTCCATCAAGCTGAGAAAGCAGCCTCTGGGGGCATGGGGGAAACCGGGCACCCCCAAACCTTGGTGGCTGGCTCCGGGCAAAGAGACGACCCGGGTGCGTGGAAGCCCCTGCCGCCCCGGGGGCCTTCCGAAGCCAGCGGGCCGCCTCCCCGGGGCGACCAGGGCCCCACTTGCCCACCCGCGCGGTCCAGCCCGGGAGGTTAACCCCTTCGCGCCCCCCACGCTGCCTCCGAGCGGGCCCGGGCGCCCCCTCTCCCGCGCTGCCCCGAGGCGGGGCGGGGGCCCGCCGGGCTCGGGCGCGGGCCGGCGGCGGCGGGCGGCCGAGGCGCGGCGGCGGCGGCGGGCGGCTCGGGCCTAGTCCCGGGCAGCATGTCCCGGCGCCCTCCCCCACTCCCACACGCCCGCTCGGGGCCGGGGTGCGCCCGCCGCCCGCCCGCCCGGGCGCCCGCCTGCCCGCGACTCGGGGCCCCTCCCCGCCGAGGGCGCGGGCCGGCGGCTACCTGCGGGCTGCGGAGGGCCATGGCGGCCCGTTTCAATGAGCCTCGGTGCTCGCCTGACTCCTCACGCTGCTTCCCCCGCCGCCGCCATCTTCTCGCCCGCACATACACACTCGCATCGGCCGCCGCGCCTGCGCACTGGCCGCGCGCCGCGGGGCGTGGGGAGGCCGGGCGCGCCGGCCGGGCGCTGCGCATGCGCAGCCGACAGGTGGGCGTGCGCGGCGGGAGCTGGACCCGGGTGGACTCTGAGCCGGCGCCCCTCGGGCGGTGCGGGCCCGCGGGCTGAGAGCTAGGAGCGACCGGGCTCAGCAGCCGTGCCGGAAGGAGCAGGGGCGGGGGACGGAGATGGTAGCGCCAAAGCGCGCATCTGGCCGGGTCCCTCACCTGCCGGGAGGCCATCTGGGTGCTGGGCCTGACTCTGGACGTCCGGACCCCGGCGCCGCGGCCTGAGGTCGGCCCGGGGCCCCCGAACCCCAGGGTCTCCGAAGTGAGCGCTGAAGACCCCGGAGGAGTGCCCTGGTTGATGGAGGTCACATCCGTCCATTCATTCATTCATTCACTCTTCATTCATTCCACAAACGTTGACCGCCTGCTCTGAGCCACCTCTTTTGCTAGACATTGGAGAACATTCAGAAAAATAAACGCACACGTCAAGCGCTTAAAGAGTAACCACTAAATAAGTGTTACCTATTACACACCTACAAGCGTGTATACAGACAGACCGGCTGTGGGTCATTGGTTCAAGAAACAGCGAGCCCCCTACCTGACCACGCAGTTTTCCATCTGGTTTGGCCCCGTTTCTAGCTGAGGGATTTCAGGCAAGTGACTTCTCTTTCCTAAGCCTTGGCGTCCTCACCTGTGAATGAGACTAATAAAATATCTTAACTCATAAGATTTCTGTGAGGATCAAATTAGACGAGTGTGAACGCACTGGCCAAGAGAGCCAGCCTTCCATAAAAATTAACTACTGTGATTATTATTCATAACTGTTATCACTGGTTTCACTTCAACAAACAGCCTGCTATTGCCAGACCCTGTGCTTAGCAGCAGAGATCAACAGTATGATCCATGCCCACATTCCATAAGACAGAGGGCCTGTCTTTTCAAAAATGGGATGCCATGAAAAATATAAGGGTGAGGAAGGATTGTGCTAAAATAAAAGCTAAAAGACATAACCAGATACAGTGCGTGAATCTTGATTGGATCCCGGTATGTTTTTTAAGCTGGTAAATATTTTTTGACAATTGAAGAAATTTGAGTATGGCTTGGATATAGACGATTTTAGTGGATTATTGGTAATTTCATAGTGTATTAATGATATTGTACTCATGTAAGAGAATGTTCTTATTGGTAGAATATGCATCTGAAGAATTTAAGGGTCAATGTCATAATGCCTGGGAGTTATTTTTTAATGGTTCAACAAAAAATAAATCATAAAAAGACACAAATATATACAGAGAGAAAGCAAATAAGGCAAATGTTAACAACTGTTGGATCTAAGTGGTACTATTAACTTTTCCGTATGTTTGAAAATTTTTATAACAAACAGCTGGGGAAATAGAATATAATATTGTATCCATGCTATGGTTACACACTACAGAAAAATTATGTCTGCACATGGATAAAGACTGGAAGGGATATGAAACCCCATTGGTGACTTATGGTGGTTGATGTCTGATTTTTATCATAATGGTGCTTGAACAAAAACATAAAAATTATAATGAATAAGACCCAGTTCTCATTTTCAAATCACTCACGAAGGCATTAACACGTGATTTGGATATAAGGAGATAAATGTCAAAAGGAAAACATGAGCTAGCACTGTGGGCCCTGTAGCATCCAGCAGGCCCAGGTACTCCCAAGGAGGCTATGGGCAGTGGAGGAACCAAGTCAAGACAGGCCTGAATTAAAATCCCGACTCCCCCACTAGCTGGTCGTGTGACCTTCAGCAGACACACTTCACCTTTCTGTGAATCTTTTGATAAAAATGGGTGTAGTGGGCAGAATAATGCCACCCCACACCATCCCCAAAATGTCTATGTCCTAACCCCTGGAACCGGTAAATATGTGACCTTACATGGCAAAAGGGATTTTGCAGATGTGATTAAATTGAGGGCTTTAAGATGCAGCGATTATTCTGGGTTATTGGGGGGGGGCATGTCATGTCAAGCATCCTAATAAGGGGAAAAAGGAGGAGGCCAGAGAGTCAGACAATGAAACAAGGAGATGTGACAAGAAGCAGAGTAGAGAGAGAGAGAAATGGAGAGAGGTTGATATCAAGATGCTATGCTGCTAGCTTTGAAGATGGAGGGAGGGGCCATGAGCCAAGGAACGCAGGCAGTCTCTAGAAGCTAGAAAAGGCAAGGAAACAGATTCTCCCCTGGAGCCTCGGGAAGGAACATAGCCTTGCCTACACCTTAATTTTAGCCCAGTGCATCTTCTGACCTACAGAACTGTAAAATAATCATTTATAAACCAGTAAATTTGTGGTCATTTGTTACAGCAGCAATAGGAAATTAACACAGGGGATAATACCACCTACTTTGCAAGCATGTTGCCAGGAGGAAATGAAGTAACGGGTCTAGCACATGGAATATGGTGCCTGGCACTTTTTAACTACCATTCAACAAGTGGTAAGGGACTTTTTATTATATCCCAGGGAGGGTGTAAGTTTTCTCCAAAGAGGTGACATTTGAGCTAAGTCTTGATGAGTATGTCTTGAGGGGGATCCATATTACCCCGTTGAAACCAATGGATACATGGTCTCACAAGCAAGATTTAATTCCTGGGCCCAATGGGACAGGGTATTTCAATTAGGCCTGTCCTACTTGGAAAATTCTTTTCTGGAATTCTGATAGTTTAGAAGAGTGCCACTAGCGTGTGACCTTGGGCAAGTACCTAACCTCTCTGGATTTCAGTTTCCTCACTGTAAAATTGGAGAAATAATTCCTCTCAGAGATGTAGCGAAATGAATATAATAACAAGATAACATATGTAAATTGCTTAGTATGATGTCCAGCATACAGCAAGAGCTCGATAAATGGTGGAAATTACCATTATTATTCCCAGACTCCTTGGAAAGGAAGGTTCTTTGCACAGGAAGGACTCAGTGCATTTGACAGAATTTATTGCTGATGATAAAATTCACGCTTTCAAATAAAAATTAGAATTTTGGAAAATTCATATTCCCCATTGTGAGCTAGGCAGCTTCCCAACACTTAAAGACTTTTCTGGTAAGATTGGTGGTGATAATAACAAATGAGATTTTTTTTTTTAGATAATGAATAATGGAATGTTTCAACATTTGGAAATTCTGCATAAATCAGTGAATCAATATTTTCCAAATGACCCAGTTGGGATGTTATAAAATCACACACTAGTAAAAGATTCATTCAAAGTACAAAATAGACCAATGGATTTTAATCTAACAGAGTACAAAAAGTTCATTGTTACGATTTCACATTCCACTTTGCAATTTTTCTTTAAGAAATTTGTCTGCTTTTGGCAAAACAACAAAGAAAAGTATCCACAATTATCTAAAAAGGCCATTCCTTTTGAGGAATATACTTTTTAGGAAAATACCCCTTCCTCCCTTTCCCAGCTCCGTTATCTGTGTGAGATGGAATTTTCTTCATATACTTCAATCAAAGCAATCTATCACTGAATTCCGTAGCAGATACAAGAATCCAGCTGTTTTCCTATTAAGCCAAACATTAAGGAGCATTACAAAAATACAAAATAACGCCACTCTTCTTTTTTGTTTTAGAAAATATTTATTTTTCATCAAAAATATGTTATTTTTTATGTTGATGTACAATGTTTATGATTAATAAGTTGTCATACATATTTTTTAATGTCTCAGTTTCCATTCCTAAGTGGTAGATAGCAATAGATATAACTCACAAAAACAAAAGCATTTTGGGGTCAGCAATAATTTTGAAGAATGTCAAGAGACCCGAGATGGAGAAGTCTGAGACTGACAGCTCTAGGCGCCAGGCAGGCTCCTGCTTCACTTTGCCTGTGCCCTTCCATCTGCCTGGAACTTTCCTTCCCTCACTCACTCAGGTCTCTGACGGCCATCTCCTCTGAGAGGACTTCACTGAGCCCTCTGTCAGGAACAGCAGCCCTACCATAGTCCCTCCTGATAGCCTGCTTGGTTTTCTCCACGGCGCTTGTCACCAGCTGACAGTCTAGAGTGTTTATTGCGTGTGTAACTTGTCTGTCTCCTCCGCTGGACTCTGAGCTCCGGGTAGCCAGGTGCTTGCTCTTACTGATGTTTTTCCAGCACCTATAACAGTTCCAGACATTTGGCAGCCACTCAGTAAATATTTCTTGAATGAATGAACAAATGATCAGACATTTATTCTCTCACAGCTCTGGAGGCCAGAAGTCTGAAATCAAGGTGTCAGCAGGGTTCATTCCTTCTGGAGGCTCTGAGGTAGCATCCATTCCGTGCCCCTCTCCAGCTTCCAGTGTTGCTGGCAATCTTTGGCGTTCCGCGGCTTATAGCTCCATCACTCCAATCTCTACCTCCATTGTCAGTCGGCTCTCGTCCCTGTGTGGCTCTGTCTCTGTCACTTAATAAAACCAACATAGAGGATTTTTCATCCAGAGCCAAATCAAATCTCAGGTTGTCTACTTGAGCCCCTAATTACGGCTTGCTCTGCAGGACATGTTATCTGAAATCTGTTTATCTTTAAACATCAACATCCAGCTCAGCCCAGCAACCTGCCCTAGGAGGGAAGGGAGCAGACGGAGGAGCACAGGTTGCTGTCTCTCACCCCACACTCACCAAGATGTGTCCACTCACTGAGTGGCAGGTTGGGTGGGCTTGCTCAGCCTTCTAGTTCTTCTCATTTTCTTCCTCTCTTTTATTTTGGGTCGTAGAACTCATATAGTCGAAGTCTCTTCTTAAGTAAAATATCCATGCAATGCCGTTCCTCACTTCTGCACTGTATTTATTTCCTAGCCTCTGCTCTCCCCAGGGTTTGGCGCTGTCCCCAGACAACACACTAAACATGCAGACACCACCATCTTAAAAGACCTTGGCTGGGGGTGGGGGGACGACACTGCTAAAGAGAGGGAGTAAAGAGAAGGACAGAAGCATCACTGTCTGGATTGCATCCTTCCTTCTGACCCCGAGTCACTCTAAGACCTCGGAGGAATCGCTGATTTTCTGTAGCTCGGTTCCTACGTAATGAGGAAAGTCCTGTGTCCTGCCTGCCTCACAGGGTGGTTACCTACATCCACTAGGATGATGGCTGTGACAGCAGCTTAAATCACGTAAAATGATCCATTACTGCAGTGCTTTCGCATTATTAATGAGTTAAAGTGACGACATTGCTATTTAATGCCCTTTCATTTTTCTTGATCCTTTCACCCCGACAAACCCTTCCTATTCCCATTCATCCAAGAATTTCTTATTTTTCATCCATTTTCATCTAACTTAGGTTTCTATTTTCTGCCAGACAGACAGCATGAGGGGAAAAAAACATTCTTTCCATCTCCTTTAGCCTACAAAAATAAGTATCGTTTCTACTCTAAAGGCAAGATTGATTATTGTAACAAAATCAAGCGATTTTGAAGAAAAAAAATACACCAGCACCCTGGCACAAAAGCTGTGGTTGTTTGGTTTCGCCTGAGCTTGCTGTTAGCATGGACGTGACGGGAATCTGGGAAGTGGACTTTGGAGTCCGGAAGGTCGGAGCTCAGCTCCCAGCACCCCGATCAGCAGCAGGTGGACCTGGGCCTGTCCACCACAGGAAGCCTCAGTTTCCTCGTCCGACGCCTTTCTCACAGGGTTGTGGTCGGGGTTAAAGGAGATCGTAGGCACCAGCTAGAGCAGTGTGAGCTGAGGGACGTAGGGAAGGTCCGCCAAGGCACCCCGAGAAGCCACTACCAACCCTCCAAGGCGTGTGGTGGGGTGTGAGGGGTGGAGAGGAGTGGGGTCCAGGAACAACTAGAGGAGTCCACCCCGTACCCCTAAAGCACAGGGCCGAATTGGCAGCTGAGTGGGGGTGAGGGAGGCAGGGAGCCTCGGCAGAGATGGTGTTGGAGAAATGGGCAGGGGGCAGGTCATATACTAACATCCACCATTTCCTGGGGGCTGCGTGCTAGGCACTTTGATTAAAGCCTCTATATGCCTCAGCCGATTATTTATTCGTGTATTTATTCATCCCATGAAAACATATTGAGCTCCTATTGTATGCAAGTGTTAATCCAGATGCTGGAAACGTGAGGGTGAGTCAAACAGGATATCCATGCAGAAGGTGTCCACATACAGACGGTGTACACAGATAGACACACATGCTCTCCACTCACATTATCCGACACATAGGTTGTTTCCAGGACTTCACCATCTCTGACAACACGGCCATGAAATGTGTGTTTCTTAACTTGTCTTCCTCTGACTTTATTTTTGATTATCAAGTAATCGAATAAGCAATGACTTGGTGGCCAGTGAACACATTTCAGGCAAGGGATGGCCCAAGGGTTTCCTGGCGGCTGTGACTCCTCATAAAGGAGGCCACTTCCTGCTGAGGAACTTGAGCAGGAGACTGGTTGTTTTGTCCCATCGCACGCTGGTGAGTGAGAGCCACGAGGTTTCCTGGTTCTGCCCCAACAATCCTGATAGTGCTCCGGGGAGGAGGGGACCACGCACACCATGCTTTCCGTTGTAGCTTCAGCACAAAGGCGAACCCCTGACACACGGCGAGTGCTCCACCAGTGCCTAATGAAGCAATGAGGAACCGGATCCCCAAAGAACATTCAAACAGTAGCTAGAATTTCTAGACGAGGAGGCAACAGCTTCCAAGCCTTCGAAACCCACTTCACATTTTCTCCTGAGTAGACACTCTCTTTCCCCGGATCCAGGACAAACTAGGTTTTCCAAACTTGACAAGGTGACCCAGCTAGTTAGAGACAAAGAAAAATTAGCCGCTCACACGTTGCCTGGATGATTGCAATACCCTACTAATGCAATATCCTACTGCCCCACCCTTGTCTCTTTCAGTCTGCTGTCCACACAGTGGCCAGAGAGATCCTGTTACAACTCAGATTTGATCCTATCCCTCCTCTGCTCAGAACCCTCCACTGGCTCCCATTGCTCTGAGTTGAAGTGCATACAATGACCTATCAGGCCCTCCATGATCTGGTCCAGCCTTCCCTCATCTCCTACTCCTCTCTCCTACGCTCTCTTTGCTCCCACACACAGCCCAGGACACTCCTGCCCCAGGACATTTGCACTTGCTGGTCCCTTGCCCGAATGTCCTCCCCACATCGCCATGGCCACTCCTCCACTTTCTCCAGGGTCACCCTCTCACGAGGACTTCCCTGGCTGCCCGGGATAAAATGGGAACATCCTCCCCAACACTGTTTATCCTCTTCTTTGTTTCATTTTTTCTCCTTAGAACTTATCACTAACATGCCACATATTTAATTTATTTCCTTTAACGTCTGTCTTGTCCCCTAAAATGGAAGCTCCATGAAAGCAGAGATGTTTCTTTATTCACTATAATATCTTCAGAGCCTAGAACAGCACCTGTCGCATAAGGGCTCCATAAATACGTGCTGAATTGATGAAGGAGTTAATTAATGAACCAGACTGAGGGTCTCCTGAGAGCCAAGACAGGTCACTTCATCTGAGGTGACACATAGAGGGTAGCCCACGTCTCTAAGATCCCTTTTGCGTCTGACGACCATTACTTCCAAATATGAAGATTTTGACTACTCATCCTTTGGTTTTCAAAACATTTTTTTTTTTTTGTGAGGAAGATCAGCCCTGAGCTAACATCCATGCTAATCCTCCTCTTTTTTTGCTGAGGAAGACCGGCTCTGAGCTAACATCTATTGCCAATCCTCCTCCTTTCCCCCCACCCCCCAAAGCCCCAGTAGATAGTTGTGTGTCATAATTGCACATCCTTCTAGTTGCTGTATGTGGGGCACGGCCTCAGCATGGCCGGAGAAGCGGTGCCTCAGTGCGCGCCCGGGATCCGAACCCGGGCCGCCAGTAGCGGAGCTCGCGCAGTTAACCGCTAAGCCACCGGGCAGGCCCTCAAAACATTTTTTTTTCCATCTGAAATGTGCTCCAGAGTGTGCTGGCCTATAGCTCCACCTGCTCAAAGGCACCGTGGGGATTTCTTCCTGAGTTAACAGCCTGGAGCCATCTGTGTGGAAGATGAAAGACAGCTGCCAATTCTTTGACAAAATCTCTGGGTGTGGGCCTGGGCACAGGTGTTTTATGAACGCCCCCAGCTGTTCTGACATGCAGCCTGGACAGAGAGCCACCACATGGGCTCTCCGGCCTGGCCACGGCCTCGCAGGTTTGCTGTCCCCTAGAGGCAACATGGTCTCTTACAGCTCCGTAGCTTAGCAGTACCCTTCCCTCCATCTACAACACCCTTCCCTAATCCCTCCAGTCTAGCCTGGCGAACTCCTATTTATGCATCTTGCAAGTCCCAGCACAAGCATTATTGGAAACCACGCAAGCTTTGGATTTGGATGGACTTGGTCACAATCCCTGCCACTTGTTAGCTGTGTGGACTTGGGGGGGGGGTCCTTAGCTTTCCCAGGCCTCAGTGTCTCCATCTGTGAAATGGAGCTAATGCAGGTAGGTATTATGTGGAGCTGTTGGTGATGGGAAACAGATCATGCATGACCAGCAATTAGGTGGAGTACTGAGTCCTTAGTATGAACTCAATAAACACCAGATGTTTTTCTTAGTATTATTATTAGTTGTTGTTGCTGTAGTCACAGTAGTAACAGTCTGTAGTAGCAGAAGGAATGTGCTGGTCTGCCCTGCACCCCGCTCCCATTCCAGAATAATCTTGGTCCTTCCAGTGGGCAGCTCCCAAGCCCCTCCCCAAGGGACAGGCTCCTAAGCTGGACCCAGCTGATCAGAGGGTGATTCTCATTGGCTGGGCTCAGTGCGTGGCTCCTGGAGGGCACCTGACCCAAGCTGGTCACTCGGACTCCTCCCAGGTTACACCAGAGCCACTGGGAAAGATGGGCACTAGGACAGGCCACACACTCATTGCTGGGGCCTCTGGGGACAATCTGTGGTCATGTGAGAGCGCCTGCTGTGGAAGAAGCCAAGCAGATGTCAGCAGAGGCGAAAGATGGAGAGAGGGAGGGAGAGTGAGAGAGACATGGGGGGCAGAGAGAGACATGGGGGAAGGAGAGAGTGAGAGACATGGGGGAGGGAGAGAGATGTGGGGGAGGGAGAGAGAGAGAGAGGAAGGGAGACAGGGAGAGAGAAAGAGAAGGAGAGAGAAAAAGGGAGAGAGGGGGCAGTGGAGGGAGAAAGAGAAAGACAGAGACAGAGAGACAGAGACAGAGGCAGAGAGAGACCTGATGATGTCACTTAGGCCCCAGGATACAGCCAGCCTGAAACTGGAGACAACTCAGATTTCCACATAAACTGAGATACCTGCTACTCTCTCCCAGCTTTAAACTTTGCTACTTCAACTTGGGATTTTGTCACTTGCAACCAAATAAGTGTCATAAATACATTATTGTGTTGTTGTTGTGCAAATATCATTTTCAAAAAGTTAAAACTGACCTCATGCAAATACGTAGAGAGCCCAAGTCAGAGGTTCGCTTAGCTCATTAATGAGGAAAGCAGCAGGATGGGAAGCGGGTTCAAGGGAGGATGCAGGAGACCCCTGTATACATAGTGAATGAAAGGCAGAACACTGGGATAAGACTGGAAAGTCCAACACAAAGGTGAATACCCTACATGGCAATAAAATGGTTACATTTGGGGCTATCTTTTCTTCCAGACATAAATCATTTTCGTCTCTATGGGACAAAAGTCATTTGTAACTTACTAATACTCTACAAGTTAGCATCTAACTTGACAAAGCATAGGCCCTAATACTAAGTAATAAGTCAAACAAAATGACCATTCCCCGGAGAGGCAAACTGTGGGCCAGCTAAGGCCCACCGCTTGTTTATGTAAATAAAGTTTTATTAGAACACAGTCATGGCCATGCATTTACATATCATCTGTGGCTGCTTTCCTGCTACAACAGCAGAGGTTAGCAGTTGCAACAGAGACCATCTGGCCCACAAAGTCTAAAATCTTTACTATCTGGCCATTTCCAGTAAAAATTTCCTGACCTTACCCTAGAGCTGTGGTTCTTAAACTGTGGTCCCTGGATCAGCAGCATCAGCCCCTGGGAATTGTTAGAAATGTAAATACTTGGGCTCCACCTGAATTCAGACCCACTGAATAAGCAACTCCAGGAGCAGGCCCTCCAAGGGGGTCCTGCTGCCTTTGAGAGTTGGATGACCCTCAAGCAGACTTGAGGACATTGCTCTAGTAGTCTGTTATGACATCCAGAGGGCTTTCAGTGTCCCAAGTTCAGGATAATTTTTCTTTATATGGCACATGGGGAAAAACGGTGGGAAATGAGATTGGAGAGCTGGGAAGACGGCAGATAGTTCCAAGGCTGGAAGTTAAGCTATTATCTTGCCCTCAAAAACTTTTGGCACAGGAATGGTGCTCAGACTTTCATTTTAGAAAGACATCTCAGGTGTTGGCATGTAAACCAGTGGGGGTAGGAAGGTGGTGATGTTGGAGGAGCACAAAGAGATAAGAGGACTTGTAGCTAGTTAAGAGCCTGTAACCAAATCCCAGGCTAGAGACACATTGCAAGCTCCTGGATACAGCCATGCCTGAAGCTAGAAGGAATTCATAGACTTTCCATTTAAGCCATCCTGAATAGGATGCTGTAGAGGAGTTGGGTTCACAGGGGAAAGAATTGAAAAATACTGAGGTAATGGAATCCATCAACTGATACGAAAGGTGAGAGACAGGCAATGTTATCCTAATGCCATATTTCTCATTTGTTGGACTGGGTAGATGAGGCAGTCCCAGAGGAGGTGTTTTAGCTACACATGGAACCTCTCTGGTTGCTCTCAATCTGATGGGAGAGAGAGACACAAGCAAAGGGAATGACAGTGCTCCTGGGGAGGCACAGGATACACGTCTTGTCCTTCTCTTCATTTCCATTGGTATACCTCTGTGAACACCACAGCAGAGGTTAAGAACATATCTCTACTGGAAACGTGGCTTGGTGGCTAAGACCGCCTTGCTTCTGAGTTAAATGCTCCTAGGCTTAAATTAGCTCTGCCCCCTCAACAAGCCATTTAATCTTTCTTGGTCTTTGTTTTTTCATCTGTAATCTTGATAACGAGACAAACCTCCAGCACAGCAGTGAGGAATACATATTGAGACATTGAATGCAAAAAGCTTTGACGCCTGGTATGTGGTAAGTGTTTCACAAGGGGTGGATATTATGATGATCACTCTGAGACCTGCAAACAGAAAAACATTTTCTGACTAACTGGCTTGTGACATGCATTGTTTCTTTCCAATTTAAGATGTTTTCTTTTAATGGAATTAAAAATAAATAAATAAAAGCGTGATTACCACTGGATAGGTTATTCCTATGCTGTGCTTGCTCTACAATTAAATAAAAGTGATTTGCATATAAGATAATGTTGCTGCTGTTAGCACGACTGATACATCGGTTATACAGTAATTTTGAGTTTAACTTCATGGGCAGGTTCTGGGGACGGTAGCCTGCCAGGAAAGGGAGAGGGGCAGCCCGCCACCTGCCGTCGCTATGCCCTCTAGGACCGTGACCTCCAATAAGCTGGATGAAGGGTCAGAGGCAGGAGACCGAGGCTCCAGACTACCTAAAAAAATCCAGTTTGCTTTAATTCTTTCCAATTATCAAGGCAATACAAGCTCAATACGGTAAAGAAGGTAAAGTAAAAGAAAGAAGAAAAAACTCATTTCTCTTCAAGGACAAACACTGTTGTCTTCTTCCAAGTCTATTTTTTTAGTACATATATGTATACATAGTTTTTTTTTGCTGAGGAAGACTTGCTCTAACATCTGTGCCAATCTTCCTCTATTTTGTATGTGGGACCCCGCCACAGCATGGCTGACGTGTAGTGTCGGGTCCACACCTGGGATCTGAACCTGCAAACCCGGGCTGCCAAAGTGGAGTGCGCCAGACTTAACCACTGCGCCACGGGGCTGGCCCCTTTAATATATTTTTAACATAGCGAGAATTTCATTTAGTTCAATGATACATATAAAACACCCAAGATGGTGCCTGGCACTTAGTTAGTGCTCAAGAAACGAGGGTGTTATTATTATTGTTATTGGATATCTGATTTTGTGTTCTGGCTTTTCCCATGACATTAATGCAAGTATTTTTCCATTTTATTAAAGAAAAAAACCCCATAATTATTTTAAGTGATTGTACAATATTCTGTCCTGTGCCTGTTTCACGTATATAAATTGTTTCTAATTGTTCACTCAGGAATATTAATGAACATATTTATGCTAAGGTCTTGTCTACATTTCAAGTTATCACATTCTATTAGAGTTCTCCAGTGAAACAGAACCAATAGAAGATAGATAGATAGATAGATAGATAGATAGATAGATAGATAGATAGATAGATGAGAGATAGATTATAGGTAGATAATAGATAGATGTAGATATATAGATCTATAAAGATTTATTACGAGGAATTGGCTCATGTGATTATGGAGGCTGAGGGAGTTCCACGATCTGCCATCTGGAAGCTGGAGACCCAGGAGGGCTGATGGTGTAGTTCCAGTCTGAGAACAAAAGAAGATCAATGTCCCAGCTCGAAAATAGTCAGGCAGAGAGCAAATTCTCCCTTACCCCACCTTTTGTTCTATTCAGGCCTCCAATGGATTGGATGGGGCCCACCCACACTGGGGAGGGCCATCTGCTTTACTCAGTCTACGGATTGAAATGTTAATCTCATTCAGAAACACCCTCACAGATAGACCCAGAATAATGTTTATCCAAATACCTGGGCACCCCATGGTCCAGTCACGTTGACATATAAAATCAACCATCACACTCATGATTTCTTGCATTCATGTCCAGTCCTAAGTCTGAGGATTCTACAAGGATCTTTTGTGGAAATCTGGTTGGAAACCTGTCAGGTATACAGGACCCAGCGTCTGCCCAACTGTGGGGAAATGGGCACTCTGGTGGAAGTATGCATGGGTATAACCTTTCTCCTAGGAGTTTGACAATAGGTTTCTAAAAGTGTTTCAATAAAATAGTCTGGATGATACTCTTTTGGTTACAAGTAACAGAAATTCATCTCGAGTGTAAGGAAAAAAAATTACTGCCTGTTGGAACTGGAAGTCTAGCGTTTCAGGCATGGCTGGATCTAGGATTCAAATGATGCCATTAGGGCTCCATGTTGCTCTCTCCATCTCCCATCCTTGCTTTCCTCTTGGTTGGCTCCATTCTTAGGCCACCTTCTTCCATTGTGATAAGGTAGTACCAGGAGCCCCTTGATGGCATCTTTTTCTTAGCATCTGCAGTGGAACCAGCATTTCTTTTCACCAACTGTACAAACAAAAGACCCAGAGCACAGCCTCATTTGCATGATCCTGGGTCATGTCTCTGTGCCTACACCAGTGACTCCTGCCGGGAAGATTCTGATTCTTTGACTGCCTGGGCTTGGGTCCATGGAGTGAGCACAGTTCCAATAGCAGCAGCAGACTCCAGAAGCTGGGGAAATGGATGCTGGGTCAGCAAAAGCAACAAAGGGCCACCACACTCTCAGCCCTCCTGGGCACTCCATCTAGGAAATCAGTGTGCATACACGGGTATTCACTGTATAACTGTTTATAATATTGAACAATGGAAATGGCCCAATTGTCAACAATAGGGACTAACTGTGTAAATTATGATATAGCCATATCATGAAAGGCTAGGAAACCATTGAAAATGACATTGTAGAAAAATATTTCTTAACATGAGGGAAACGTCCCCAAGTTGAGGCACTGTTTCAGGATTAAACAAGCCTGGGTTTGAATCTTGGCTCTGCCACTTAATAGCTGTGTGACCTGGGGCCAATTCCTTAATCCCCGGGGCCCCAGTTCACTCATCTGTAAGGTGAGGATGAAAGTGTCGGCCTTGTAGGGTTGCTCTGAGAGGTGAAAGTGTGTAAAACATTTAGCAGAGTCCTTGGCATATAATAAGGACCACATAAATTAAAATCATCATTGCTAAATTGAAAGGCAAAACGGTGGGGCCGGCCTAGTGGCATCGCGGTTAAGTGCGTGCACTCCGCTTCGGCCACCCGGGGTTCGCAGGTTTGGATCCCGGGCTCGGACAGACGCACCGCTTTGTCAAGCCACACTGTGGCGGCGTCCCATATAAAGTAGAGGAAGATGGGCACGGAAGTTAGCCCAGGGCCAATCTTCCTCAGCAAAGAAAGAGGAGGATTCACAACAGATGTTAGCTCTGGGCTGATCTTCCTCTCACACACACACACGAAAAAGACAAAAAGGAAAACGTGCGTACACGATATTGGAAAGACATATAGCAGAAGGTAATCATCTTTGGTATTGAGATTTGGGTGTTTTGTAAGTTTCTACTTTGTTCTTTTCTGCATTTTCCAAGATGTCTATAGTGAAAATGTATTATTACAAAAATAATACAAAAAAATCCCCCGATAAATGTTACTTTCCAAAAGCAGCTGCGGTTTTACTGGTGGTGGTAAAGCAAAACGGAGAGAGAGTCAAGAGCTTTCCACACAGCCACCCGCAGGCTCACATTGCGGTACAAAGTGAAAAGGATGGGCATACACATGGAGTCAAGGTTACTCACTTATTTTTTAGCTTTATTGAGATATAATTTACATACCATAAAATTCAGTCTTTTAACATATTCCACCAGGTGGAAGTCAGAGCTTAAAGTTTAACGGTGATCTCTCTGTGCCCCCAGATGGAAATGTTAACCCCTCTGGGAACCTGGGGTTAACAGAGCTGGAAGTTGCAGGGAGGAAGTACATCTCTTACTGGGTCACTGAGAGTGACACTATGCAGGGCCATGCCTACTTCCATCTCGTGGATAGTAAGCCAACCATCTTTGATCTCTTTGTGGCATCTTTCCATGTGAGGGATGGGACATTCACTGGATCTTTGACTGTCAGAGTTGATGGGACACAGAAACCTTTATCTTCCCATTTCCCAAAGGGTGTTGTGTCAACACAGTCTCTGTAGTTATTAATAGAGGAGAAAGGGGGAGGGGGCCAGGGGCAAACAAGTGTGAGGATTCCTGGTTTAAGCAAAGTTAGGTGGTGTCTTTGATGGGAATTTCAGAGGCTGTAATATACAAATATGTACCCTGATGTGAATCTCCAAGAGGGCGACCTTGCCTCCAGAGTTCCCCAAACCTTTTCTGACCAGGACTCCTTTAGATAGCTGTGTAGGGGACAACGGGTCTGCAGGTCACATCCTGAGGGACATGAATGGTCTCCAGCCATCTCATCCCCCAGCAGGAAGAACCGAGACTTAAGAGATGAATGCCTTGCCCAGGTGGCATGTGACAAAGCCGAGGCTGAAACTCACTCTCCTGATGCACCTCCCTGTGCTCCGTCCATGTCACAAAGATGGGATCTAGCCCCGTTCCAAGAATAGGAGACACCGAGCAAAGCCTTGTTCAAGGCTAATTAGTTATGAACATCGGATTGGAATCCAGGTCTCTTGAATTTCAGCCTGGAACAAAAGAGGCCCCTTCTAAGCATTGGTGCACTTAGAAGTTCGTAACTGCATATAGGAGTTATATATTTCCAGCACCTTTGGGGTGGCTGAAGCAGTGGGGCTGTGACTCCTGGGCGAGATGAATCACTCTTGTGGCATGCCCGGTGAAAGGATTCTATCGCGCAGAGCATGAAGTCCCAGAGCCAGCGGATGCTGGAGATCCTTCAAAGGGCTGGGCTGCACCCCAGAGCTTCCTGCCTCCGTCAACAGGAAGTCCACAGACGAGGTTCACTTTCTCCGGGATGCAGCACGTGTGTGGCCCCTGCAGAGGTTTGCTCCAAGACCTTCTCCAGCCTCCCCAAGCTGGAAGCTTCAGCTACCCCTAGACCAGGTTGTACTTAACCAGAGACAAGCCCTGTGGTTCAGGTTCTGGCCAGCACACACTGGACACAGCTATAGGTGACTTGGCAGAGACGCATAGCCCAGGAAGGCCTGTGGATGCAGAAAGGAGACAGAACCCTCTAGAGAGCAGTGGTTCTCAATGGAGCATGCATTAGACTCACCAGGAGGGCTTGTGAAAACACACATTGCTGGGCCCCACCCCAGGAGTGGCTGATTCAGCAGATCTGGGGTCAGGGCTGAGAATCTGCATTCCTAAGGACTTCCCTGTGACACTGATGCTGCTGCTCCGGGGACCGCTGTCTGAGGACCACTGCTCTAGAGCGCCCTCTGGAGGATGCTCTGAGGTCTGCGCACACAGAATTTCTCCCTAGGGGCTGAAATGAATGTGGCCTCTATTCTCACCGTTTTGTCCCCAATTTTAGAACCCAGATAGGGAAGTTTGTCTCCTGGCTCTCAACCTGTAGCTATCTGGGAGACCAACACACAGAACTCAGAGAGTGGGGTGAATTCTTCCTTTAATATTTTAAATAGCTTTATTGAGATATAATTCACATACTACACAATTCAATGACTTTTCGTATAGTCAGAGATACGTGCATCCACAACCACATTCAATTTTAGGGCATTTTCATCACCACAAGGAGAAACCCTGTACCCTTTAGCTATTGGTCCCCTGTTCTCTCTCATCTCCACCCCGGCCCTGAGCATCCACTCATCTACTTTCTGTTTCTGTAGATTCGTCTATTCTAGCTGTTGCATATAAATGAAATCATACACTATGTGGTCCTTTGCGTCAGGCTTCTTTGACTTAGCATAATGTTTTCAAGGTTCATCCACGTTGTAGCCTGTGTCAGTGCTTCATTCCTGTTCATGGCTGAGTAATATTCCATTATATGGATAGACCACATTTTGTTTATCCATTCATCCATTGTTGGGCTTTCATTTTTACAGTGAATAACGGATTGGTTGTTTGTTAAAATTCATAGAACTGTGTACACACACAGAGTAAATTTCACCATACGTTAATTTTTAGAAAAAGTACATGGGCAGCTTCCACTTCCTGTCTCTTGGAACAGGGCTGCCCTGAGCCTCCAGGTGAGAACTCCTCAGACGTCTCTGAGACCACCACGTGGGGAAGGCCAGGTGGCCAGTCGACGGTCCCAGGTGAGGCCAGCCTTCCCCTCCAAAGCAGACACGTGAATGAAGCCAGACCACTGAGAGATCCCGGCAAAAGCCACGTGGAGCAGCCGAATCTCACAGCTGAGCCCCATCCAAATTCCTGTCCCACGAGACTGTAAGATGTAATTAAGCTGTTGTTTTCAGCCACCAGATCCAGGTGTGGTTTGCTTCACAGTGATAGTATCTGGGACGGCTGTGGTGCCTTCCCGCGAGGGATGCGTCAGGGAAGTCTCTGCTCCTGGCCACCCTCGTCCACATGCAGGCGTGACAGAGGCCTCTGGACAGGTCTCCCTCCTTCCAGCCTTCCTTTCTTTCCCTCCCCTCTGGCAGCCAGCCAACGCTTTCCTTTGAAAATGGAAGTCAAGTCACTTCCCTGCTCTGCTCAGACCCTCTGAGATTTGCCCTCAGCTCTCCGTTCTTTTATTGTGTGTGTGAGAAAGATTGGCCCTGAGCTAACATCTGTTGCCAATCGTCCTCTTTTTGCTTGAGGAAGATTAGCCCTGAGCTAACATCTGTGCCAATCTTCCTCTATTTTGTATGTGGGACGCTGCCATAGCATGGCTTGATAAGCAGTGTGTAGG
Organism: Diceros bicornis minor; assembly: GCF_020826845.1. Classification (NCBI taxonomy): domain Eukaryota; kingdom Metazoa; phylum Chordata; class Mammalia; order Perissodactyla; family Rhinocerotidae; genus Diceros; species Diceros bicornis. The sequence continues at coordinate 33,653,951 of NC_080771.1, read as the reverse complement.
TCTGTGCCCAGGATCCGAACCCACGAACCCCAGGCTGCTGAAGCAGAGCACGTGAAGTTAACCACTAGCCACTTGGCCGGCCTCCCCAGCTCTCCTTTCTCACCTTTCTCTCTCTCTCTCTCTCTCAGTGCCTTTTGTTTCTCCTCTAACCTGCCGTGCGTACTCCCAACACAGAGTTTTAAAAAAAGCTTTGTCAAGATACAATTCACATACGTAAAATGTATCCATCGAGAGTGTGCAGTCCGCCCCGTGGCTTAGCAGTTAAGTGCATGTGCTCTGCTGCTGGCGGCCCGGGTTCGGATCCTGGGCGCGCACCAACGCACCGCTTCTCTGGCCATGCTGAGGCCGCAATCCACATACAGCAACTAGAAGGATGTGCAGCTATGACGTACAACTATCTATTTGGGCTTTGGGGGAAAAAATAAATAAAATAGAAAGTGTGCAGTCAGTGGGTTTTTGTACACGCCTATCACCTGCCCTACCTGACCTGCGTTTGTCAGTCTGTTTCTCCCCACGAGGATGTCAGCCCGTGGGACAGACATTTTGCTGCCTCCTTCACTACTGTTTTCGCAGCCTCTACACAGTACCTGCCTGGCACAGGGCGGATGCCTAGTGGATGTGTGTCACCCTCATGAACACAGAATTGTCCAGCTCCACGGAGGTGAGATATGAACTGGTCTTAATTCAAGGCTGTGGGCATGTCCTTGAGACAATGGCTGGGGCCTCAGCTGACCTGTGGTGAGGACCTCATTTGTGTGGGGCTCTGGAGAGACGGGTGTGGGTCCTCGCTCTGCCCTCCACCCAGCCCCACGCTGACTTACCTGTCCCATACCTGCGGCCACCTCTGAGTGAGGGGACAGAAATCTTTGTGGATGGTTGAGTGAAAGCTAAGGGCTCCCCGGGCTAGCCCCTCAGCTCACATATTTGCATCTTAGGGGGGCCTTTTGGGGACACAATACCCCAAAGTCCCCACGTGGGGACTTTAAATGGTGGTTGTTTTCGAATAGTAGAAAGAGCAGGGTCTGAGCTGGCAGACCTGGGTTAAAATCCAGCCCCCAGCACAGCAGGTGCCTTCAGTGTCCATCACAGACCCCCCGCCCTCCTCTGGTTCTACCTCAGGGCAGTGGCCGTTCAGGGCGGGCTCAGCTGGCTGCAGGCTGACAGGGTCACCCTCTCACACACCGTGTTTTCTGCCCCAGGGCCTCTCAGACACTGAACAGCCGGCTCGGTGTGCACAGAGAACCCAGGAGTGGAGGGTGCTGACCGAGGGGGCAGAGGTCAGGAAACGCTCCCGCTCTCCTTCCTGGGAAGATGCGCGGGACACACCTGCTGCCGCCATTCATCCACTCTGCCAGCAAGAGGTGCCATCTCTGTCTCTGCCCCCTCCAACCTGGGGGGCCTTGTGATGGCCTCAAGGAGCCGGATGCAGCAGAGGGACGCTCCATGACTTCCTAGACTGGGTTAGAAAAAGCCATGTGGCTGCTGCCAATCACACTTGGGACACTGGCTCTGGGAGCCTCTGACTGCCACATAAGAAGTTTGGGTAAGGCCACCGTGTGGAGAGACCAGAAAGAGAGAGAGAGACTAAACAGGAGAGGGAGAGAGAGACAGAGAGCGGGATGGGGAGAGGAGGGGGAGTGAGGGGTGCTGGAGGAGCCCCAGCTGCTGAGGCCCCCACTCAGGCCCCACCGTGCGAGCCTCCAGGAACCACCGCCTGACCGTGGCTGCATGGGAGACCCAGGTGAGAGCTGCTAAGCCCAGTCAACCCGCAGATTCGTCAGCAAAAATAATTATTATCGTTTTAAGCCACTGCTTGGGGGTGACATTACTCAGCAATAGACAAAGCACCTTCTGATCAGCTTTTCCTCCTTCCTTGCCCGGCTCCGGCTTCCCGGAGACCACCTCCGCAAATAGACCGCCTGCCTTCAAGTCCTCATCTAAGTTCTGCATTCAAGAGAACACAAACCAAGCCATCCACTGACCAGCCGGGTAGGTAAGGTGATCCAACTCGAGTAAGATCATCACCCCAAGATTTGGGTGCTGCATACGGAAAATGGGAAGAGTATCATTTCTAACCTGGGATTCTTCTGAGGCTGAAATGAAAGAATCCAGGTGAACTTAGCATCTGGCAGCCAGTGTCCCATTTGGAGCAGCTCATTGGCTCAGAGGCAAATTCGAATCCAGTTTCCAGGTGTGACGGGCATGGCAGGTACCTCCTGCCATCCTCCCAATGCTGAATTGCTAAAGGTTCAGCGAAGAGGTGCCAGCTGTGACTGGGCTTGTCTGCTGATGGTCTGGTAAAAGCCCAGCGGGGCAGGGGAGCCACCATCCTCTTCTCGGGCCCTGAGGGAAAGCAAGCAGACTTTGTTCTTACAGAAATGTTATTGTATCTTTCTGATAAAGGCAACAAATTGCTTGTCGTAAGCTATGTTTCCCATGGTTTCTATTTTTCTTTTCCAATCAAATTACCCCACTGGACACTAATTTAGGCAAATAGTTTCATTTCAGGTCACAGGATTTAGTACTGCAATCAAGGATCTGAATGAAATTTCTGGCAAAATACAGTAATTAGAAGCACAGTGAAAGCAGACTCGAAATGTCCCAGCCTCCCACAACACTAACAGGCAGTCTGGTTAATTTCCAAATTATATTTGGGCTCAACATGCAAGGAGTTCTTTTTCATTCCGGCAGAGAAAATAGGACTGAAGATCATTACAATAACCACACAAGACTAGGAATGTAATTATAAAATAAACCATACTCTAGCAGGCAAATCATTTTAATGTGTTCCAAGAATTGAATACTCTGTGTAGAATTAAAAACAAAGAAAAAAAATTAACGTGCAGAAAATTAATTAAAAAGAGGTAAGACATAGAAAAGCTTCGAGTGTCATAAAATTACAAATACAAAGGCAACAAATTAAAATACACACACATACAATTACAGATTTCGATAACATTAGTAGCCAGAACACTCCCAATGAATTATTTAATCATCAAATATCTTACTAATTTTGAAAGTGGGCTGGTGGTGATGATGAATTTCAATTGATCCAAAGGACTTTACCTTTCCTTCCATTGCGAGCAAACCTGTAAAGATGGTTAAGTAATTTTGAAAAAGTGGAGTTCCTTTTCTCAAAGAAAACTGATATGAAAAGGTTTATCCCCTCTGCCTCCCTCCACCACCAAAATGTATACATTCGTTCAACTCTTTTAACTAAGGCAACCAAAAGACAATTTCTTGAGACCCCCAAACACCCTCAGAAGCTGCTGATTCCATCCATGTAAGAAAAGAAAAGAAAAAAAAAAGAAAAGAAATGAACAATCCCCAAAGCTGAGGACAATGATTCTATAAAGTACAGGATCGTTCACTGTTACAGCTTTTGTGGATTTCATGTGAAAATGTCTTTAAAAGAAGGGGTGGATGGGAGTGGATCAGACCCAGCCACGCCCTGGGTCAAGAAATGGCCTGCCTGAGAAAGGTGATGAACGGATCAGTCTTCAGGGTCTTTCAAACCCTGTGCACACTGCTGAGGTAGGAGCTTCGCAAGAATGCAGACCATCTTAAGGGCGTTTGCGGCCTCATGGCAAATCAGCACCCTCTCGCTCAGTTGGGGGCCTAAGATGGTCCTACTCAGGGGCCACGTGTGACCTTACAAAATGCGACCATTATGTCAGATCGCAGCCCCGTACCAGAGCAAGATCCAAGACACAGCCACATGCACCGGGTGAGACTCTGGTGCTGACCACAGGGCATTTGCTGTCCAGTGCAGGCTCAAGGGGGTGGGGGTAGGGGTGAGGTGGAAAACCACAGCAGGCAACCTACAAAATGGTTATTAGCAAATGTATCAAAAAGTATCAAAAGAGTTAAAAAAAACGTTAAAAACTGCCCAGCTTGGCAGAGACACAGGGCAGATCTCCCAGTACCCGTGGAGCTGCCCTGCCCCCAGAGGTTTACCCTGGAGCCCAGGACACCGCCCCCTCCCCTCTGAACACACTCAGAATCCAGAGACAGCGAGATGTCCAGGCCACGGCCGGAAGTGCCCCTCCAGGTCTGGGACCAGCGGTCTGAGATTCGAGCCAAAAGCCTGTGAGGTGCTGCTCAGGCTGCTGCTGGGCAAGCCGCACGCCGTGGGGGCAGCGTGAGGACGCAGGCCGACGCCTCCACGGGGCGCTGGTGTGGTGGGTCCCTCCACCTGCCACACTGCTGCAAACCAGCAGGCCACGCTGGCTTAGGGGCCAGGTAGTCTGAACCACAGGTTAACTCACCTGAACTCACAGACGGGACCCTGGACCTCAGAGGAGGGACTCCACTCCCCTTTGGTGTTTAGGTTCCCACCCAAAACTGAACACCCCTTAGGGCTGGCTTCTGGGGTTCCTACTACGTCACCATGAGGTCACCTTATCTGTAAGGGGCTGGGGGAGGGGCGTTGAGAGTATAAATACACATGAGGCTTCCTGCTCAGATCGAGAACAAGAAGTCCTACCCGGAAATCTTTCTAAAACGCCAGAATACTGAAAATACGGATTGGGCCACATGTACAAGCAAGTTGCTGAGACAATCTCTGTGCATCTTATACAGCAGAAAGACCACTGCAAGTAACAAGGGTTCTTCAGCTTTTCTCTCCCCTTCCCTTCTGTTATTACGGTTATGTCTTAAAAGCAGGGTTCCAACCTGGGGGAGGATCAAACGCAAAATGTACAACTAATATGAAGTTAAAACTCTAGTTCTTTAAAAGTGAGAAGAAAACAAAATCTGAATGAAAGCCCACCATGCTTATGTTCAAAGATCAAAAAAACGGTCCAGATGTTCTCAAAGGTCAAGCAGAACAGCTTGGAGCACCGACAGTTTGACACCATAGAGGCAGACGTCACTGTGTTTGATTCGAGACACCCGCCTGCAAGAATCCGGCCTTCGTCACTTTGGTTTGAAGCCACATTACCGTGATTTTGCAGTTCAAGTGGCCACCTGCATAAGTACATCCCCGAGCTCTGTTCATCTGAGTTAAAAACCATTTTCTTCCATTCTTAGTTGGACCGTACAGCAGAGTGATTTCCGTCTTAAAAACGTGGACAGCAAAAACCCACCACGGGCCCACCACTTTGTTTTCCTGCGAACAGGCAGGCACTCCCCACTGGTCATGACGTTCCTTCCTATCGACCCCAACGAGCTTGAAAACCTTTCTTAGCACGGTGGAGCTTTCTTAGCACCACTTATTTGAAATTGCTCCACAAGTGGAAACTTACTTATCAACCCTACCTTTAAAGGAATGCTCTCAACCTCACAATATTAGATTCTAAGCCACGTAAATCACGAACCGCCTTCACAGCAGCAGGAGAGACATCAGGAAACATTCGTGCAGGACACTGTATGCAACTCGTAAGGCATAAGAAAACCAGAATAGAGACCAGCACTGCGCCTTTTCCTGGGGCACACCGTGGTCAAAAATGAAACAGTTGGTTTAGGCTAAAAATTGACGGCTGGCCTCTCCTCAAGGTCAAAGCCATCCTGCTCCCCAAGATACGCACAGAGTCCTTCTGTGTCCTCCTCCCAACCTGCCTCTGGATTCTGGTTGAACGACCACCTCTTTGTTGACAACCCAGGCTGAGCTGGGAACAGAACACAGGTTCTATGCCTTCTAATGGGTCTTCAAGGAATGAAACTTTCCCTGGAATAAGAAGGAGGCAAGCTATCTCAAAGCTGGCAGAGGTTCTGCAAAACATGTCTTGTGGACAATTGGACTAGGCGTGAGACAAAAAAGTGTTCCAGGCTCCATGAAGTTTGGAGATGCTGGGTTGATGGAAAATTAATAGTTAATGCAGGACTTCTCAGAGCCTTTAATACACACAAGTGTTGTGGCGCTCCAAGAAGAGTATACAGGTTTTTGGTTTGTTTGTGTGCCTTGCAGAACCTCTCAAGTTTGTAAGCCTCAAGGGACTTCCACACGAAAGGAACTAGCTAAATACGCAGACTGCTCGCCCACCTAGCAATAGAGGGCAGTAATTTGGGTACCAAAGCTTTCAACTTATAAGCCGCTCTCAGCTTTCCTGGTCACTATAGAAACAGGCCAATCAAAATCACAGTCAACCTTGAAGGTAAAAGAAAGGAAGTGCAGTAAAGAGACAAAAAAAAAAGACAAAAAAACCCCGAAGAAATTAACTGATCCTAGTATCAATGCTAATAAATCCTGAAGTGTTCTCATCTCTGCCATCAGCTCTCTGCCAAGGAACAGACCGTTAACGCCCCCCCTGGCTCATGATTAAAACCCATCTCACGCCAGCCTCCCACCACCCTTGTGCGGCACAGTGGCTTGGGCAGGAGCCTCCATTACTCTTTCAAGGGCACACTGTTGATGCCTGTTCTAGTAACTGCAGGAATCAGCACAGGGCGGGCACACATCTCACAAGCAGGAGCTGAATGCGTTTTAATAGCTTCTATAGACTGAAAGAGCTTAGCCCCTGGGAGGAGTCTGGCGAGTATTTCATCTAACCCTGTCGCTTAATGAATGAGCAAACGGCTCAAGACTTGTTAAAGAATTTGCCCAGCAGCACAGACCTCTTGGACCAGGATCTGTCGCTTCAGTCAGGGAGACACTCACAACCTTCTTAGGGATCAACACGCACTCATTCATGCAAGAGTTTTCAATGGTTTCTCCGAGTCGGAGTCACAGAAAACAACGGCAAATTCTAGGGTGCTCCCTTTTCCTTTCCTGAGAAATAAATGTAGATTTGGGGGCTCAAGTACATCAGTAATATAAGAAACAGTGGGTTCAGAAAAAAAAAATACCAAGAAAAAAAAAAGCACAAATCACAGAATAATGTTTATAAAAACCATCATGCCTTTTTTCCTTCCTTCCTTGATTACCTATACCCTTTCAGAATTCGGGAAGATTACCAACCAGGAAAAATAAGACTATTCAGAAACAGTAGTCACTTGATAAGAAAATCCCAGTGGGAACCCATCCCTGGTGAGAGTGACCCTCGGTCACTCACTCACCCTCTCGGGGTCTCCATGTCCCCACTTCTAAAATGAACGTGCTTGACCTCGCCAGTGGTTCCCAAACACGGCTGATGGTCATTCCAGGAACTGGTTAAAATACAATTTCCAGGCACTCCCCCCGTCGCGCCTGGTAGTTTTAGATGTGATCATTCTGAGATGGGGCCTAGGAAGCTGTATTTTTAAAACCTCAGCCAGGTTTGGGGAGGCAAGGACTAGGGAATCTGAAATGTCCCATGGAAGCCTCTAGTTTCACTATGAAAATCTGTGCACGAGCCCCATGCTAGCTACTCTCAGGGGGACAGCTGGGGGTACCCACAGGGATCCGCAATGTGGGAAGAAGCCCTGCACAGACAGAAGGGCATAGTTCCTGCCTGGGCCCAGGTTTAATTATTCAAGCAAGAGAATATGTAAAGTTATATAGAATATTTAATCAGTTACTGTGATACCATAGAAATACCAAGACTCATAAAAGTGAAAAGAGCTGCTAAGAAGTACGTAAGGGCGCGGGGGCTCCACGAGGGTGCTGCTGGTCTACAGACACTCTGGGAGGTGGCGGTGGGGACGAGGTCAAGGTTGCGGCCAGGCGCAGGCGGGGTCACTGGCCCCGGTCCTGGGGTCTCTTGCCCTTGCCCTTCTTCTTCTTGTCCTCCAGCCGCGGCTTCAGGGCGCACACGCAGGCCGACACGCCGGCGATGGCCTTGGGCAGGTCGGTGCCCCTGCTCCACCTGTCCTTCTCGCGGTCGTACACCTGCACCGTCTTGGAGAAGGCCGTGTTCTCCCAGCTGTAGCCGCCCAGGATGTAGATGCGGCCCTCCCACACGGCCACCCCTGACTCGCTGTTGGCGTGCAGCAGCGGTGCCACACGGGTCCACTGGTTGCACTGCGGGCTGTAGGCCTCCACGCCCAGCACGTCGAAGCGCTCCATGGACTCGATGCTGTCGTCGCTGCCCCCGATGGAGTAGATGCTGTCCTCCAGGCTGCACATGCTGTGCCAGCCCCGCGCCGTGGTCATGGGCCGCCGCTCCTCCCACACGTCCGTCCGGTGGTCGTAGCACAGCAGGTTCTTGCGGTAGGGGCCGATCTGGTAGTCGTGGCCCCCTGAGATGTACACGAAGTCTTTGTAGATGGTGCCCGCATGGCCGTACGTGAACCTGCGGAGAGACAGACAGATGGATGGAGGGACAGAGACAGAGAGGGAGCTCAGCGCTGCACCAGGCTGCACCTCCACAAGCCGGGGCCTCAGTCTTCTCCTCTGCAAGCTGGGGACAACCTGCCCTCTGAGGTGTCATGAAGATTTGAGGGGACAACGCAGGCAGCAGGCACCCCGTGCACACTTTACAGAAGGCAGCTGTGGCCAGACAGGAAGAGGCAGGCAGACCGCCAGGACGAGCACCCCAGCTCTGCCCCTTTGCTTCCCCATCTGAGAAGTGGGGATAATCACAAGACTGTCACTGAAAACAACAACAACGTGCTATTGAGGCACACACATGGACCCGATCAGATTACATATCCAACGGGGAAGGAAAATCAAGTGCAATACCAACTATATGACACTTGGGAAAAGTGAAGACTACGGGGGCAGTAACGGATCAGTGGCTGCCAGCAGTTTGGGGGACGGGGGAGGGATGAATGGGCAGAGCACAGGGGACTCTTAGGGTGGTGACTATTCCGTACGACGCCACGACGGTGAACACGGGACATCATAATTTGTCAAAACCCACAGAACGTACAACACAGAGAGTGAACCCTGAAGCAGACTACGGACCTTAGTTAAGGCAGTCTATCAACTCTAGGGCATCAGCTGGAACAAACGTAGCACACTACGGCAAGATGTTAAAAATAGGAGAACGTGTGTGTGCTTGGGGAGAGACCATACGGGAGCTCTCTGTACTTTCCACTCAATTTTCTGTAAACCTAAAACTGCTCTCAAAAATGAAGTCTTTATAGACAAAGGAAAAAAACCACAAAACAAAGCACAAACAAAGGTGAAACAAAAAGGGAACAAACGATGTCACAAAGTTCAGGACAGTGGCTCCCAGCAGGAGGCAGGGGGACAGGAGGGAAAGCAAAGGGCAGACGGGAGTCACTGCTCACCGTCCCGGCTCCCGGGCTGAACTGTGGGCTGAGGTATAACTGAGGTCCCGTTATACAAACAGGTCAATGGATGAGAAAAGGTTGAGTAAGTAAATGAAATAAACGTGGGGTGTGCATGCACTGAAGAGGACAGCATGATGGATTTCGTTTATTCCAACGCTGTTCACCTAAGGTCCACGTAGAAAGCAAAAACAATAATTGAGTTGTTGCAGCATTAAAAGGTACATAATGCACACGGCTGCCCCAGAGAAATGACGGCAGCAGACGTTCTTACCACTGGTATTAAGCCTCACTTCGTCTGAAAAATGGGATGATAAATAAAGCACCTAACCCTACAGGGACCGCAGGGCCTGCCCCATTCACTGTCCTCCTGGTTTGGATGATAAATTACATGGGCACCGACCTCTGCCCCACCAGGTTACTGAGATGTCTAGGGACTTGTCACATGAAGCACCCGGCCCGGAGGTGGCATGGGGCAATCAGTAGCCAGGATCATGACCTTCAGATCATCTTATCACAGGTGCCTGGTGTTACTCCACTGGCTCCTTGGAACCTCCAAGAACGTGGCAGTGACTGGGGACTGGAGGAGCTGGGTTCACACTCAAACGCTTACCCCCTACACTCTCAACTCCCAGGGACAAAGTCCCGAGGTGCTTGGACGTGCTCCACGCAAGCCTGGTTCAGAAAGGGCGCTTGCAGGTTCAACGACAGGGAACCAGTGAAACAGACGGCACGCCCCTTCTGTCAAACCTGTCACGAGAATCAATGCTTAATGAATGCACACCGTGATGCTGGGAGACAGACGAGAACAAGACGAGCTCCGGGCCCTGGAGCATCTCCTGGTGCTGGATGCCGGGGGGACTCCTAAGTGGTTTGTCATCTCATCCTCCTGACAAGCTCTGGGGCAGGTGCTCTCACCACGCCCACTTGGCATGAGGAAACAGAGAGTGGGGTGAAGGCACGTGCTCGTGTCGCAGATCTAGTACTGGTATCCCCGCACCTCTCTGAACAACTTCTGCCCAAACTCAGAGAGATTTCACATAAATCAGTGCCTGAACTTAATACTCACTCCCTGAGACTCAGGAAGTGAATAGGCTGGGAAACTGAGGGATGTTTGTCTAGCGGCAGAGCTGATACCGCTATTATTTACAAGTGAGGAGATTCTTTCTGGAATTGGAGGCCAAAATATCCAGGGAATGAGGTGGACTCAACTGTAACTCAGGTCGTCACGTCTGAAGAGTCTGCCACAAAACCCCCAATCACCTTGGCAAGCCGGCCACGTAGGACCAGGAGTCGGTCCTGGGACTGTAGGTCTCTACCGAAGAGAGAGCTCCATTCTCATTCCGGCCCCCGACGGCCACCAGCATGTCTTCGATGGAGGCCAGGTAGAAATCCACGCGGCGCTGGTTCATGGAGGCCACCTGCGGAGGCGAGACACCTGTACCTTCCCTTCCCCATCCTGGGACAGCACCAACATCTAGCACTGAGTTCCCCGATGCGTTCTGGGGAACACACAGCCCAGGGAGTGAGGCAGTGGTCAAGCGAGTTTGGGGGAAGGGAGCCAAACTTGAAGAAAGGGGGTTCTTAGGTGGGGCTTCTCAGAGCCCCCAAGAACCCTTGAGACATTGCCAACTCCCAAGAGAGGGATGGAGAACACAGTTCCCCAAACTTGTTTGGCCAGGTGGCCGACCTCACGGACTTGAATTCTGAAGGACACATAGTTCAGAATTGCTGATGTCATGGTTTCCTGGAATAAAAATTCATCTTTCCTCTCGCCCCCCTTCAGATATTTTTTTAATTAATGCTGATTGCCATCCGTGTTTACAGGCAGAAAGTGGCACTCAACAGAAAATTAAAAAGCAGAAGAGTCAACTCTTTTTTTTTTTTTGTGAGGAAGATCGGCCCTGAGCTAACATCTGCCAATCCTCCTCTTTTTGCTGAGGAAGACTGGCCGTGGGCTAACATCCATGCCCATCTTCCTGCACTTTATATGGGACGCTGCCACAGCATGGCTTGCCAAGCGGTGCGTCGGTGCACGCCCAGGATCCGAACCAGCGAACCCCGGGCCACCACAGCGGAGCGCACGCACTTAACCACTTGCGCCACCGGGCCGACCCCGAGTCAACTCTTTTTTTAAATAACCCAAGCAGAACACACAAATGAACAGTCCCACAGGAGACCACACGTTCAGGCTGCCACTGCTACAAAAGCTTTTGCTGACGGGCTCCAAACTGGGAGCCTCTTTTTAGTGGCAAGACTTGCACTGTGGTGGGTAATTTTAGATTTTTGAGAATAAAATTGAAAGGTCATTGGAATCTGTTCTGAGTTTTGAGCTCAGAAAAACACCGAGTTAAGTAAAAACACAGAGGTGTGAGTATAAAGCCTGAGACCGACTTTCGTGGGGGGTTGGTCTGGAGAGGTATTTGCAGGAGAAAGGAACGCCTTCCTTGCCAGGTGCTTGCCAATCAACAAGAGCCACACACCCCGCCCCTGGAAGGTCCACGTTCCCAACCCATCTCCTGAAGGGGAAGCTGAAATCTGGAGAAGGCAGGAATCAGCCTGAAATTCCCAGCGATTCAGCCAAGTTGGGATGTGAAGTCAGGTCTAACGCCAAGACCCAGGCTCTTTCCAGAATGAGGCCGCCATACCGGCCAAAAGGCCACAGTTCCTACCAGGCGTGAACACTGTAGCTTCCTTAACTAGCTCCAAACCTTTCCAAAAGAGGAGCTTGGCGGAGACTCAGACACGGGAAGATTGTTTGAACGATGGGTCAATCTCTAGGCCGGAGCCAGCCAATATGGTAGCCACTAGGCAGCCATTTACACGCAAATGTAAATTAGTTAAAATGAAATAAAATTGAAAATTCAGTCCCACTGGCCACATTGCAAGTGCTCAATCGCCACGCGTGGCTGGTGGCTACTGTACCGGACAGTGCAGACGTAGAACGTTTCTATTGGTGCAGAAAGTTCTATTGGACATGTTGCTCTGGACAACGACTGACCCTGTAGAAGGCAGCCGGTCAGCCCCACTCCCACCAGCCAGGGTTTGGGCACAGGCAAGGGTAGGGATTATGTGGCACATCACTTTATCGTCACACCTCGTTCAGAAGCAGGATGTGGTCAAGGCCTGAGAGAAGGGAGGGGCAGGCACGGCTAGATTAAGGAGATCAAAAGTCCTCAAGAGTAAAGAAATAATCTGGCTTTAATCTCACCTTGATCCACTGTTTACAGCGGGGGTCATACCTATAAAGAAGATTGGACGCCGCATCCCCTCCATTGTCCCTCGAGAAGCTGCCGCCTGCGATGAAGATGAAGCCGCCCAGCACGGCGACACAGTGGTGGCTCCGCCGGGCTGGCAGAGGCGTCTCCTTGACCCACTGCTCGCTCTTGGCGTCCAGGTAGCAGGTGTCGTCACTGAGCTCCAGACACCGCTCAGAGACCTCGCCGCCCACGAACAGCAGGCGCTCCTCGTTGGTGCGGAGCGCCGTGCGCTTGGTCTGCATGACCGGCTGGGCCGCAAGGCTGTTGTGGTAGCGCACGGCCTCCTCGATGAAGCCCTCGCAGTTGGCCTCCCTAGGCAGCAGCGCGCACACGGCTGGCTTGACACGGTGCAGCAGGTCGTTCTTGGGGATGAGTGGGAAGTGGATGTTCTCCAGCACCTGGTAGGCGTGGGCCTCGCGCTCAGGCTGCTGCGTCAGCCACTGCAGGGCGGCCTGCAGCAGGTCGTGCTCGCACTCCCGCTGCACCTCGCTGCTGCTCAGGTAGACGCACAGCTTCTGCATGGAGATGTTCTGCAGGAAGTCGGGCGTGAAGGACAGCGTGCCGAAGTGGCTCAGGATGAAGCCATCGATGAAGGCGTCGAGCCGCTTGAGGCTGTAGATGGAGGCCAGCTCCTGGAGGTACAGGTAGTTGTCCTCACTCACCTCCTGCTCCAGGTACTGGCAGCAGAAGTCCACCACCGTCCAGATCTGCAGCAGGTGGGCCGTCTCCAGGATGTAGTCGATGTTGCCACCGTCCAGGGCCAGCTCTCCACCGTACAGGAAGTCCACCACGGCCTTAAGGCCGATGTAGGAGGCACCCACCAGCTCCACCTCCTTCTGGAAAGCCTCGCGCATGCCGATGGTGAACATGGAGTTGAAGTAGTCGCTGCACACGGCCAGCAGGTTGCGGTGGGCCGGCACGCGCTGTTCATCGGCCACCAGGACAACGTCACAGAAGAGGCCACGGAGACGCTGCTCGTTCAGCCGCTGCAGCACCGTAGTCGAGTGGTCAGCCCAGCGGTACACCTGCGGCAGAGAGCGCACGTCAGGGCTCGGCTTGAACCCGGGCTGGGGAAGCATGCCAACCCCACCCCCCTCAGCTACAGGTCCTGGAACCAATCTAGTGCATCACGACCAGCATGTAAATCCAGCGGAACAAAAGAGAACAGGAAATGAAATATCAGAGGGCATCACAGGATATAAGAGTGTTTCTGCGTGTGTGTAAGTGTGTGTGTGTGTGTGTGTGTAGGTACTGTAGGTTTCTTTCTTTCCTTATAAATACAATTCCTAAATACTTTCTCTTCTCCTTCCTTCCTTCTTTATAAATAGGATTCCTAAAAGTTTTCTTTCTTCCCTCTCTCTTTCTTTCTTACTGTGGGTCACGAAGCAAACAGGTTTGAAAAATTCTGTTGTACAGGACAGAGGAGTTGCTCGGGGCACAGCCTCTCAAGTCGGACAGAATCTGGGTTTGAACCCCAGCTCTGCCACCGACAAACTGGGTGATCTTGGGTCAGTCGCGAGAATTCCTCGTCTCACAAGGATGAGGGTATTTTCCGCTCAGGTTCCGGGAGTTAATGAGACAGGACATGGCAGAGAGCTGGAGAAACATTCGCTGTTGTGATTGTCAATTCCCACCGAGGTTCTGTGCTGGGAAGACGGCTTTCTCTGTGTCTTAGAAAGTGCTGGGCACACAGTCATGCTACGAAGACTCCATTTTCACTGATGGGTCCAGGGATGTGGGAGGTCCCAAAGACTTGCAGTGTATCCTGACCACCGTGGGCTACTCCTTTCAGAAGCATGGCTTCACCCGCCACTGCCAGGGTTAAAAGAAATACATTGTATGTAAAATGCAGGAAGCTGTCTCTTCCTGGGGGCTTACACGTACCTTACACTCTGCTGTGCCCTCTCTCATTCCAGCTGCAGGAAAACCCTCCAATGGAACATCTATTACAATCTCCCTTGTCCAGCTCAGGGAAACGTAGGTTCAGAGAGACTAAGAAACTTGTCCAAAGCCCCACAGAGACTGAGTGGCAGGACTGAGATCTGAACACAGGTCTGATTCCAGACCCATACCTTTAGTGACCATGCTACCCTGGAATCAACAAATCAATTAATATGAATAATTAATCTGAATTAAACAACAAATTCCGGTTGGTAGGCATTTATTGAGTGCTATATGCCTGCCATGTGCTTTTGAGGGCACGAAGATAAGTCAGATGGAGAAAACAGTTTCTAAATCCTTGGAGGACTAATTATGCATCAGGTTTTCAGGAAACTGCACACTGCTTTATTTATTCACTATCAAAACCACAAGAGGGGGGGCTGGCCCGGTGGCGCAAGCGGTTGGGTGCGCGCGCTCCGCTGCGGCGGCCCGGGGTTCGCTGGTTCGGATCCCGGGCGCGCACCGACGCACTGCTTTGGCGAGCCATGCTGTGGCGGCGACCCATATAAAGTGGAGGAGGATGGGTACGGATGTTAGCCCAGGGCCGTCTTCCTCGGCAAAAAAAAAAGAGGAGGATTGGCGGATGTTAGCACAGGGCTGATCTCCTCACACACAAAAAAAAAAAAAAACCACAAGAGGGGCCAGCCCAGTGGCGTAGTGGTTAAGTTTGCGCACTCCACTACAGTGGCCCAGGGTTCACAGGCTCAGATCCCGGGTGTGACCTACACACTGCTCATCAAGCCATGCTGTGGCAGCGTCCCACACATAAAGTAGAGGAAGACGGGCATGGATGTTAGCCCAGGGCCAATCTTCCTCAGCAAAAAGAGGAGGATTGGCAACAGATGCTATTAGCTCAGAGCTAAAAAAACAAAAAAACCCAAAAACCAACAAGAAAATTCAACATAGGGAAAAACAGACCCTTCAGAAATGTCAACTAGGTAGCTGGTCTATTTGAGGGCGATTGAGCAAAAGGGCTGGCTGAGCGTTAAGCCTGAAAAGGAGACATGGAGGAAAGGAGGATGGACAGAGGACTGGCTCACAGGGCCTGAGTTCTTACAGGTGACTTCTCCACATGTCCTGCAGCTGTGGGTTTCATTTCTCTCTTCCCCTCCAGATCTGCTCCTTACTGCCCCCGACACACCTGTAATTGGGGTACTTTATTTCCCTGTGGTCCTTCCTCACTCTGTCCATATTACAGGCTTGGGCAACGTTCCCACATTCTGATGAGGACACCAGGTAGTACCTAAAGCCTCCTCCCCTTCCAGGTGTAGAGAGCCAGGCTCTGCTGCTCTTACATCCCAGGACGGTCCCATTCACGGGTGTCGCCGTTTATTCTGGTTACTCACAGAGAGTGCCAGGCTGGCCTGGTTTTGGCTTCTAATTAAGCAGGAACAGTCTGGGCTCCGACACACACTGGCTTGGGGCCCCTCTGGGGGGTGGACTGAAGGACGGGACTGAAAAAGCACTACAGCAGCTCTCGAGTATAGTCAAGGCTTAGTGTCTTGAGAGAAGCAGGTGACTGGCATCAGGTGGCTGTCTGCCCACCCTGGGCCCCCGGCTGTCTCTAAGCTGGTGGGGGTGCTGGCACTACACACTTAAAGGGGGGCATGCAGGACCCCAACCTGCAGAGTAAAAAGGGAAAGAGCCCTGGGGGCAGGGAGCGGGGAAAGCCCCGGACAACAGCTGCCGGGGGGGAGCCATCTGCTCCTGGGAGCAGGGCAGGGAAAAAGGCAGACGCTGTTTCTAAAACTGGGTCTTCACGCTAGGCAGGCACGTTCCATTTTTTTACCTGGGTCTCGACTACAGCCTGTTTCTGATTATTTGATTGGTGTAGCTGCAGAGATGAGAACTTTCAAAAAACAGACAGACGTGACTTCCCAATTTTAAAGGGACATCAGTAACAGAGTGGCAGCATTTCCCACAATTGAGAAGCCCCAACCCCCAACATTCTCTGACGGTATTAACCCTGTTCATTCCTGCATTTCCTATTTTAGTGCCTTAATCAGAGGCAAGGCAGGTGGGTGAAGAAACACAGGTACTCAGGTGTTAACCCTGGACACGAGGCAGCAGGTATGGGGTATTTCATATTAAAAAAGAATTAAGCAACCAAATGGATCGACGCATCTTAGAGTTGATAAACGAACAGAGGCCGTCATACAATGGAAGACTCCATTGCACTGAGAAGGAGCAATTTACCACTCCAGGTGGCAACCGAGGTGAACCTCAGAAGCATAAGGAGGAGGGAAAAGAGTAGGCACCTACCCTCTGAACCCATTTACACAAAGTTCGGGGCAGGCGAAGCTGCGGAGTTCGAAGAGTGGCTCTCTTGACTGTAGGGACTGGAGGGGTTTGGTGACGTTCTTTAATTTATCTGGGTGCTGGCTACATGGAAAATCAAGGGTACACATGATTTGGGCACTTTTTTTAATATAAAACGTTAGGAACCTAAATACAATCAGTGAAGGGAGAGAGAACCCTGTTCCTAAAAGCTTCCATTCAGAAAGAAACAAACACAGAATCTGGCTTTAAGGGACAAAGATTTCTAGTGCTATCAAACTTAGAAAGCTACCCTGTCTCTGCAGCCAAGCTCCGGAACAAAGCCCCTTTGAAATGCAGCGAGACCTCTGTGGTTTTCATAGCAGATAAAGCTGGGCTTGGCAAGACCCTTCTCAGTAACTCAGATGGAAACAGGAGACCGTTTCTCTGGGGAACCCACCTCTCCTGAAAATTACACCCCGTTTTTCTTTCATGCATATCTGTAGAATCTCTTTCCCTCATTTTTTCCCCCCTCAAATCTATAGGCTGCTCACAACTCCCCTTATCTAAAGTGTTATTTTTCAATCCTCTTTTAAGATTTTTTTTCATAATAGCCCCCTATGAAATTTTAACACCACATAATTCTGTACGTCTGTGCATGTACTGTATGCGTAGCAGTGCTTTATACATAAAAAGAGTAAAATTCTTTCCGCACCCCTAAGAACCAATTTCACCCCCTCAGGGGCAACATTGGCTCCATTCAGAATGCATGACCCAAGGTAACCATAAAATTTAATCTTTAAAAGTGGCCACTCTTAGGGGCCGGCCTGGCGGCATAGTGGTTAAGTTCTTGCGCTCCACTTTGGTGGCCCGGGGTTCACAGGTTGGGATCCTGGGTTCAGATCCTGGGCATGGACCTATGAACCGCTCATTGAGCCATGCTATGGTAGTGTCCCATATATAAAATAGAGGAAAAGGGGCACAGATGTTAGCTCAGGGCCAATCTTCCTCAGCAAAAAGAGGAAGATTGGCAACAGATGTTAGCTCATGGCCAATGAGCTAACCAAAAAAAAAAAAAACCAAAAGGGGCCACTTTTAGAGAAAAGTGGATGTTACTACCATTTATAGAGACAGGTGTAAATGGGGACTGTCCCGCAATTCGGTCCCCCGATCCTTATCTATAGCAGCTGTGGGGACAGGGGCTGCTCCAAGTCCCGTGAGGTGTAGATTTCCAGTTCCTGCTCTCAGATTTTAATTTAGCAGGTCTGGGGGCGGGCCTGGCATATGTATTTCTAATGAGACACCTCCCCCACACATTCTCTCAGGGAGATTCTGATGCAGCCAGTGTGACACAGGTTGGTAGCCTGGCCCTGGGGAACCCACACTCACTGGCTCTCAGGGTCCCAGAAGGTAAGGACTCTGGGCCCTTATCACCCAGGTACACAATGTGTTGCCCCCACCACAAGGTTGGGCGCTGGCTTCTCAACAGACACACCCTTGGAGTTTGGAGCCCCCAAGTGCAAGTGAGGACAGAAATCCCGTGGCTTTTCTCCTGCCCCATGACCTCTTAGGGTTGAGGCACAGAATAAATGAGCCAAGTTGTCTCTCTAATGTCCCTCGCGCCCCCAGCTCTCTCTGACTCCTTGCCCCTGCTACCTCTACTCATCGTTAAGGAGACTAATACCACCACCATGAACAGAAAATCGGTCTGTATATTAAGAATGAGCTCGTTGGAAAAACATCACACTTCTCAGGCAATATGCATAGGTGGTAAGCGACCACGCACAGACCTTTGAAGACTCGCTGATCTTGTACGGCCGAGACACTCGCGTCTGCCGGCTCCCCTCCATCATGAGAGATCGCAGCCCTATGACAAGAACAGGCTTCGTGAGCTCGTAGTGATAACTCCAGTCATTCACGAATTGCAGGCTCTGCTGGCAGATGCCGGGGACAACAGCAGCCAAAACAGTCACGTGGAGGACAGAGGGCAAGAAAACAGCATACGACAAAGAACTCTTTTGCACTGTGAGGTGAAAAAATCAGGTTGTTAGAATCAGACAGAACATTTAACAAATGTTCCTTTATCATCTAAAATCCGACAACGTTATGTCCTTTAGCCCACTTGCTACAAATATGTACCTTTTGATGCTTGATCTCAACCAGGCCTTCTGGCTGGATCAAGGCTAAAAGGACAACAGTTATTATTTCAGATCCCAGCTGTGACCCTGGAACCAAGCTAAGGGACCTACATGAGCTAGCTCATTGAACCCCCCAAGCGGATGTCACTTATCCCAGTTTACAGATGAGGGTATTGAGCTCAAGGCCACGAAGCTAGGAAATGGCTGGGAATCAAACCTGGGCCCTTCACCGTGATGCTCGGGCTGTGCCTAGCCCAGTCTTGGAGAGCATCTTACTTGCAAAATATCATGTCAAGGTTAAGGACGCAGTGCAGTGAGGGCTACCATGCATAAGACACGTTCTAGACAAACGGCACTGTCTTAAGTGCTTTCCAGTGTCTTCACTGATTTAATCCCCACAACAACCCCACGAGGCCAGCACTATTATTATCCTCAGTTTATGGAGGTGGAAGATGACAGCAGTGAGGGGAAGTAACTTGCTCAGTGTCACACAGATAGGAAGAAGCAGCAGAGCTGGGATTCCAACCCTGGGTGGCTTCCATGCTCTTAACCCCTAGGCTTTCCCGCCTGGCCATAAACAACAACAACCACAACAACAAAAACAAGCCCGCAGACAGGAAACCTCTGCTGGGTTCTATGCCCCGCCAGGAACATTCAGTATAAACTTGAACGAGCGCGTTAACCTCTCTAGACCTCATGGCCGTGTCTATGGAATGGGCTGGTGGACCAGATGTTAAGGTTTCTTCCAGCTTTGAAACGCTAAGCGACTCACTCATAGCACAGAGTCAGGCTGTGGGGGATCTTGGGGGCTGGGGCACACAGAGAAGGACTAGGCCAGCAATATGGGCACAAGTCACATACAGAACTGTGGGTTTTAGGGAGGAATTTTTTCCCTGCTATCTGAGTTGAGAAGAGTCAATTTGTTACCTATTGAACAGGCAGCCTTTGCTAACAAAGAACAATGTGACAAGAAGTCAGTACTGTTTCAAGATAACTGGGGACACACAGAGGAGGCTCCAGCAATCAGAGGAATAATTGCAGGCACATCCTGTCCAGGTCCCGGGGGGGGGGGGGGGGGGGGGGGGGGGGGAGAAGGGACAACTAGATTTCTCCTGACAAACTAGCAACTTTGTGACAACGACCACCTCTACCCACCCCTGTCCTGACTGCCCCTGGCTCCTGGGGGGCTCAGAGAGGGAAGGGAAGAAGACCAGCACTCATGCAATGCCTACTGCATACCCTTGACGTCCATGTTTCCCCTTCCCACTCTGAGACAGGTGCCACCATGATTTCTGACACCCAGGCTTGGGTGGCAGAGGGGCCCGCCCAAGGTCACACAACTAAGAGCAGCTGGCCCCTCTCTCCACCACCCCAGGCAGCCGGCCAGGGCTCAGTCTGCACTCAGGCTAAAGGCTTCTTTTCTAGGCCAGGATTTCTAGAGAGAGTTTCCTCTAGTGGAGGCCCCCTTTTGTCTCCGGGGCAGTGGTTTGGGGCCGATTTCCACATGAGCGTTGGGCGTCAGCTGCCTCCTGTGCTTTCTGGAAGCAGGTGAGGGGGTCAAGGCCATCCCCACGAACGGTGACGATCCCCAGGTACGTGTAAAAGGTCTTTTAGTAAACCCGGGAACGGAAGCGACGTCCGGACAGGACGGTCCCCAGGCAGCCTCCTCTTCTCCTTCCCCGGGTTTCGATCCCGCACCTGCGCGACCTTAGCGCTCACGGAAACACAACGTCGCCGAGATGGACACGGAAGCCCGCGGCACTCACCCGTCCGGGTCTCGCCGGCAGGGTCTCCGGGGACGCCGCTGTCGTTCGCTCGGACCCGGCACCCCCCGGCGGAACCGCCGGCGCAACGGCCGCCGGGCAGCTCGAGGCGGCTGCGAGGAGCGGAGGGGCGGAGTGGGGCCGCGCCCGAGCCGGGACGCGGGGACCCTCACCTGGCCGCGCGGGCCCGGGCCGCACAGGCCGCACCTGTCCCACCTGCGGGGCGGCGCCCCTCCCCGGCCCCGGGGGCCCCGCGCCCCGCCCGCTGCCCCCCACTCCCAGCACAAAGGGACGCGGGCGGGCCGGGGCGCAGCTCGCGCGGCCGGGGACCCTCGGAGGCAGGCCCGGCCCCCCGGACGGCGCGCGGCGGGGCCCGGGCGGGAGGCGGGCGCGCGGAGGCGCACCTGGAGGGCGCGCTACGGGCGCGGCGCGGGGACCCCCCGCGGCAGGCCAGGGCGGGCGGCGCGGCGGGGCGCGGGCGCCGGGGCCCCGGGGCGGGCCGGGTGCGCAGCCATGGCTCCGCCAGGAAGTGCGAGCCGAGGGCGGAGGCGCGCGCGGCCAATGGCGGCGGCGGGAGGCGGGGGGCTCCGCGGCGCCGGGGCGGGGCCTGCGCGGGCTGGGGGGCGGGGCGGGGGGACGGCGCGGTGGGCCCCCCCCGCCGCCCGCCGCGGCCCCCCACAGGGGCCGGCCACAGCCGCGCATCGCCGAGTGCCTGCTGGTGTCCCCCGCCGTCCCAGGCGCGGGGACTCGGCGTGGACGGGACAGGCAGGTGTGCGGGGACCTGAGTGCTGGGAGCGGGCATCGCCATGGCATCTTCGCTCCCTCACCTCCTTCCAGTCTCAGCTCCATCGGGCCCTGCGTTCGCTCCACGGTGAGGCCTTGGCCCACCCTCTGTTTAAAGTCACGTCCGCTCTCTCTTCACCCCACTTCCTGCTTTAGGCTTCACAGTGGCTCTTACCACTGTCTAATACTCTAAATAATTTATGCG
Source organism: Diceros bicornis minor (assembly GCF_020826845.1). Lineage (NCBI taxonomy): Eukaryota > Metazoa > Chordata > Mammalia > Perissodactyla > Rhinocerotidae > Diceros > Diceros bicornis. Next base: position 33,632,512 of record NC_080771.1, on the reverse strand, counting down.
TTTGGTTTATTGCCTCGCTCCCCCACTAGAAACCCTCCAGGGCAGGGTTTATTGTCGTTTTTATTCCTGGCCGGGCCCCCAGGGCTGGCACACAGTAGGCGCTCAGTAAATAGTTATGGAATGAATGAATTGAATCATCACCGATCAGTCTATCAGTTGTCAAACTTATGCTACAGGATGGATGGACCTTGAAAACATTATGCTGAGTTAAAGAAGGCAGACACAAAAGGACACATATTGTATGATTCCATTTATATGAAGTGTCCAGAATAGGGAAATCCATAGAGACAGAAAGCAGATTGTGGTTGCCAGGGGCTGGGGGGAGGGGGGAAATGGGGATGTGTGTGGCTGTTAAAGGATAAGGGACTTCTTTTTGGGGTGATGAAAATGTTCTGAAATTAGTATTGATTGCACAACTCTGTGAATATACTAAAAATCATTGAATTGTGCCATTTAAAAGGGTGAATTGATGGTATGTGAATTATATCTCAATAAAACTGTTACAAAATCAAAACCAAACAAAAAACTTCTCTCTCTCCCTATTTTGCTATTTCCTGCCTTCTCTGGAAAGGATTCAGAGCGTCTTTCAACGCTGCGTAAAGCATGGCTAGGTGCAGCCACTGAAGGTGGGCCAGAAGAGAAAGAAAAATAAGGGCGGGGAGTCAGCATGACCAGGCAAATCCTCAAGGCCTTTCTTTGTTCCTTCTGTTCTAGACACAACACTCAACTTGGGCCCCTTCCATCAGGTGGTTCCAGCAAGGTACCACAAGAACCCTGAGCAGCCTGGGGCTGGCTCCATCCCACCCTGGCCATAGCACCTCTCACCAGACACTGCCTCCTGGGGGTGTATGGGGTAGGGGGGATCTCAGTCACCTCTGGTGCAAAGTTAGGATGCAGAAGAATTTGTGCAATGATTGAATGATTGCATGTCTCAAGCCTACAGGAGAGGCAGATGGGCATGGGGTAAGCTCCATGCTTTCTTCTGAGTGAGCTTCATCGCCTGAGCCTCAGTTTCCTCATCTGTGAAATGGGGTCAATAAGAGCAGAGCCAGCCTGGCCTTCTCATTGCTAGTTCAGACCACTGCTCACTCACACCCTGCTTCTCTCTGGCAAGCATTACATTTACAGGCCTTTCTTTTTAATTATTACTTTTGATGACTGGGGTTTGTGTTAAATATCATTAATTTTTTAGAAACCCAAGGATAGAAAGTATCTTTTTAAATTAAAGGGAGTTAGGGTAAAACTAGCCCTTGAACCCCCGTGAGGGTCCTTTAAATGATGTTCTCACTGCCTGGATTGCTATCTCTCCGTCTCTGTCCCCTTCTCTATGGGGACAAATACATGTTCACCCTTCTATACTTTACACAGGCACCCTCTTTACTCCAAAGCCTTCCTTGCCCATCTTCCACCCCAACAAAGCTAATCCCACGTCTTGCTCTATGTCTGTATCTTGACGTGTGAATCTCTGCTATTACATGAATTCACACACTCCTTCATTCATTAATTCATTCAACAGACTTTTAGGGAATTCCTACTGTGTGCCAGGCACTGTGGTAGGTGCCAGAGACAGAAAGAAGAAACTTTCAGGGATTTTAGGGAGGGAGGCAAACAAATCAGTAATTACCATATCGTAGTTAGTTTCGTGCTAGGGTTATGTTCCGAGTGCTGGGGGTGGGACATATTCTTTTTTATAGTTATAAAGATTCTCTCTCTCTAGATAGATGGATGTGGATGTGGATATCGATAGGTAGATATAAAGATATACATATATGGATCTCTATGTATATATGGATATATCTGTATCTATCTACCGAGACTTAGCTATAGATATTTTAAGAGCCTGTAACTGATTGACACCTGTCTTCCAGATGTTGGGTTCTTTATGAACAAGAAGATGCGCAACCTGCAGTGAGGGCTTGGGACAAGCTTAGGAATCCACATGTGACCTTGACCTGAAAAACGTGCAGACTTGGTAACCTGACTTCATCTTGTTTTCCCCAAGACCACTTAGTCAACCACCCTTTCATGTTTTTTTCTTTAAGTAACATTTCTCTCAAATTATAAAAGTAATGCATGCTTAACTTGGAAAATAAAGAAAAGTCTGAAAGGAAAAATAAAACCCTCAGTTCTGCCCCATCCAAAAATAATAATTGTTAATATTGTTGTCTCTCCATATTTTTCCCTTATATAATTTCTTCACAATAATAACACCGCCACTTACATACAGCTTACTGTGTGCCAGACATTGCACATAGTAACTCATTTCAGCTCCTCGACCCTTTGAGGGAGGTAGTATTACTTTCCACGTTTACAGGTGGGGAAACTGAGGTCCGGAGAAGTTCAATCACTTGCCCAAGGTCACAGAGCTCGTAAGGAGCAGAGCTGGGCTTTGAACCAAGCAGTCAGGTTCAAAGTCTGCAGTCCTAACCTTGCCCCCTGTACCCTCCTGCCTCTGTGCAACGACAAAAGTGCTGCACGCTCCGTGGAGAGAACTTAGAAAGCAGAAACGCACCAAAGGGAAAAACGTCACATGCCCGAGGAGAGCAGCCGTCAGTGCTTAGCGTAAATCGGCCGGTGTATTCCCCATGTGTGTGTTCCCCATGCCTCTGTGCAATGAGGTCAGGCGGTGTGGGCCCTTTGGTGGCCCCCCTTTCTCCCCTTGAGTTTTTCTCATGTCAGTAAGTTCTCTTTTTCAATACGCTTTTTTTTTTTTTTTTTGTGAGGAAGATCAGCCCTGAGCTAACATCCATGCTAACCCTCCTCTTTTTGCTGAGGAAGACTGGCTCTGAGCTAACGTCTATTGCCAATCCTCCTCCTTTTTTTCCCCCAAAGCCCCAGTAGATAGTTCTATGTCATAGTTGCACATCCTTCTAGTTGCCGTATGTGGGACGCGGCCTCAGCATGGCTGGAGAAGTGGTGTGTCGGTGCGCGCCCCGGATCCGAACCCGGGCTGCCAGCAGCGGAGTGCGCGCACTTAACCGCTAAGCCACGGGCCGGCCCTCAATATGCTTTTAACGGCAGCATCCGATCCCTGGATTTGGTCTATGCACTTGACCCATCCTCACTGTTGGGTATCCGGCTGGTTTCACTATTATAAATAATGCTGAGTGAACATTCTTGCACACACGCCTTTGTGCACATCTCTGATGGTAAAGTGGAGGTGCTGGGTCAGAGGAGCGCGTATTTGTAAAGCTCTAACCAACGCCCCCAAAGGCTGTCCTAGTAGGTGCCCCTGCCAGTGGCTCAGCACCTGTCACGTCTGAGATCCAGGCACCGTTGGGTGGAACCAGGGCCAGCTCCATATTTGCAGGGTCCAGTGCAAAATGTGGGTCCCCTTGTTCGACAGGCAGGACAGAGCTTTCTCCTTTCTCCTGCAGGCTCTCTCGTGACCAGTCATGGTGCTTTTATTCACTGTCTCATGCTGTTCCCTTGGGCATAGGCTACTTAGGGACACACGCAGACCCTCACAGCTGCCTGGGACCATGTGATTTGGTGGGCAGAGTTCACAGGCCCAGCCCCACGCCTTCCTGCACCTGTGCCCAGGCCCCCACTGGGTGACAGTGATCGTTGGGCAGAGGCAAGGACTCGAGTGGCCAAGAACTGTCCTGGGGGGCAAGGGGGTGAGGGGAGGGGGGACCCCATGTGAACTGAGGCTGCAAGATCCCCAGCACATGCTCCATTCTCCCATTTGGCTTCACTTCCCACAACGCAAATTCAAAAGATAAAATTATTAAGAATTTCAAGACAATCCCAGAGCATTAAACCTCAAGTGTGGGGCCTTTCTGAGTGTGGGTCCCTTTGTGACTGCTGGCCCCAGATGGAACCATTGGAACTGTCACCAAAGAGGAACCTTCGAGGTTCATGTTGTTACCACTCTCAATCCTCAGTTCAAAAATTAATGTCACAGCAGAGTGCCCGTGCAAAGAAGCACATCATTTGGACACTTAGAATGGCCAAAGAAGGGTGGGGGAGGGGGCCCAGGTTAATTGTGGGTAACGCACCATAACCTGATGGGTTGATGCGATATTATCCCCACTTTATAGATGAGGAAACTGAGGTTCTGATCGATTGGATGGTGCATTGAATATCACACAGCTGGTAAGCGCAGAAACCAGGATAAGGAACCTAGGCCATCATATGCCAGTGCCCAAACAGTTAACCAGTTAACCAGTTAACCAGCCTGCTGGAAGGTTCACCGGAAGCCTACAAGCTGCTTTTCTTTCAGGCTGCCAAGTTGGCTCTGACCTGCCTGGTGCCCAGGAGGTCTCAGCAGGCACTAAGGGGAGGCTGGGACAGGTGTCAGCCGGGTTCCCAGAACAGCGGGGCCTGGAATGGGCGGGATCCTGTGAGAACTGCTACTTGCAGCCAGCCCTCCTCCTCCAGGGAGTTTCCAGGTTCCCGAGCCTCCTGGAGGAGGAGTGAGAGGACGTGGGACCAGTTTTCTAAACACCCTGTGCTTCTCTCCAAAGGTTCGTCCTTGGCCAGCTTCCCTCCTGAAGGCTGAGTAATCGAGAAAAATCGCAGCCCGGCAAAAACGAGCAGGCTAGGGGCCAAGCCAGATCACGTCCACAGCAGAATTCCTGGCCCGCTCACCCCTCTAAGTTTGTAACTGTTTAGACCAGAGAACAAGAACAGACGCCTCCAGAGTATCAGCCTGGCAAACGGGTAGAGCCACAGCGGGAGTTGGGCCCCAGACCTCGGGTCGTCCTTCATCTCAGATTAAAGAAAAATTGGCACTCGCCGCTTCCTCCTTCCCTCTCCTCCCCACTACTTCTCTCCCCAGCTGTGCCTGGATGTGAGCCCTGGCCTGGCTACTCCCCCAGCCATGTGACCTCGACCAGCTACTTAGCTTCACCGTGCCTCAGTTTCCCCATCTCCAAATGGGGTAGCACTTGTTCCTCTCTCACAGCGTTGATGGCGAGTTAAATGAATCAATCCACGCCGGCTGCTTCCAACAGCGCCCGGTACATAAAGTTCCATAACTCTGAGCCTTTGCTGACGGGGCCTGACATGCTACCAGTTAGAGAGCTGTTCTCTGGCTGAAGCCTTTGCTTCCTGTTAGGACAGAAATCGTTTGGAAATGGACACTTTTCTGTTAGTCATCTGCACTTGAGCATTCATCAGCTTCAGGCACTTTCTCAAGATCGTGTTGTGAATGGAGGGAAAGGACAGAGGTACCGAGAAGGAGAGAGGAGGGAAGCAGGTACAGGTATAGGATGTAGTGGAGGCTCCCTGTGTGTCATGGTTTCACCTGGAGCTGACTCTGTCTTGGGGCCTGTCAGGTCAGAACCGCTCGGCACTTACTGCTAAGGTCCCTGAGTAAGCGGGCACCGCCCGGCGCCTGACTCCTCCGTGGCATGCCAGACCGACCATGTGCTTCTCTTTTTGCCAACTGTTAAAATGAAGGGCATGCGATTTCAGGGTTGCAAACCTGGCGTGGATCCGAGGCAGCAGGTAAGCCTGAGTGAGCCATGTCTCTTCTGGAATCTTCTAATCTCTCGTGTAAAACTAGACGACATGGATAAAAGCCTTCCCAGAATTGGTGGACACAAAGGCAGTTGCTTGTATGTTCATTCACTGGTTACCCTGCCCTCCCCGGTGGAGTTACAACTTAGAAAGTCTCGGTGTGTTAGTGTGCGACCGTGGAGAAACTGGGCCGTGTTTGCCGCATCTGGCCTTTGGTGTCAGATGCAGGTGGTCAAGCCCTCAGGCTCTAGAGCTGTGCTGTGCAAAATGGTCACTACCAGCCACATGTGGCCGTTTCAGTTTCAATTAGTTAAAATTACATAAAATGCAAAATTCACTTTCTGCGTTGCCCCAGCCACATTTCCAGTCCTCAGTGGCCATGTGCGGCTAGTGGCTGCCATATTGGACAGCACGGATTATAGAACATTTCCATCATTGCAGGAAGTTCCACAGAGACCCTGCCCTAAAGCAGCACTTACTACATACACAGGATGGCATGACTTTGAGCAAGTTACTTATTGCCCCAGGCCTCAGTTTCCTCATCTCCAAAATGGGAGTTCATCTACTCAACAGCAAATACTTGTTGAGTGCTGGCCATGTGCCAGGTACTCTTTTAGGTGCTGGGGATACGGGCACTAAACACAGATAAATAAAATCATCGCACTCATGGAGCTGACCTAGAGGAGGGACAAAGACAGCACTCATCTCCTAGAGTTGGTTTGAGGATTAAATGGAATAGAGCAGGAAAAGCTTTTAACCCGGTGCCTGGCACATTCTAGGTGCTTAATAAACATTAGCTGCTATTATTACTAGTCATCTGCCCAGCTCCCTTCTCCCACAGTCCTGCCACCTGGGATGGTAAACACATAACATATGTGCCTCCACTTCCCATGCCGCACCCATGGCAGACATTGCTAACTGATCACAGCATACTCCCACTGAGCCCAGGGGTACCTATGGGATTCTCAGAGTAGAGCACTCGCAGACACATCCTCTCAGAACTCAGTCTCCCTCTTTGACATCACCTCCAAGTTCCCCTACAAGCTGCTTGGCCTCCACAAGCTGGGATGCTGAGACCCTTTAGGTCCTGAGGAAGCTCAGACTCCAGGCCCAGGCCTGTCCCTTCTTTGGGGAAAGAGCAAGTGCCTAGTCAGTACCTTGTCAGATGAGTAGCCGGTCTTGCTCTGACCTCGTGCCAGTAACTGGCTCCTTGCTTTGCTGCCTCCTGGAGTGGGGTCTGGCTGTGTTCTCACCAGGGCTCCCAGAGTCTCGAATCCTGTTCCTCTTCTTTATTTGAGAAAAATGGATTGTTTCTAGCCTGGGCAAACAGTCCTGGCCAAAAAGGGCTGAGGGAAGCCCAGCCCCGTGTCAGAGGTGGGAGAGACAGACATGTGGACACGCAATTGCAATATGGTGAGATAAGGGGGCCGGCAGAGGCTGGCCCTCGGCCGTGGGGACCCAGGGGAGGGAGGAACGCTGGGTCCCCAGGAGTCCGCTTCACAGAGGAGGTGCCCATCCTGGACTGCCTTCTCCTCCATTGTTAGCCCGACCCTTGGAACTGCCTGTTCTAGCCCACTCTCTCCCCCACTGCCGCACTGACCTGGATGGCCGACCTGACTCAGCAGGGCTGTCCTCTCTCTGGCTCTTGGGTCATTTTGGTTTTGCTAGCTGCATTCATTCAGTCATTCACTCAGTACAGCATGCGATAAGGACACATGGTGTAAACGGTCTGAGTTCAGCTCTTGCTTCTGCCACTTACCAGCTGTGTGACCTTGGGCAAATTACCCAACCTCTCTGTGCCTTGCATTCCTCCTCTGTGAAAGGGAGTTTACAATACAGCCTACCCCCAAGGGTCAAGGGTTGCAGGGAGGATTTAATGAGTTTTTGCACGGAGAGGGCTTAGCATGACGCCTGGGCGCTGTAATAAGTGCCTGATACTGGCTACTGTCAATCACACACACACTCCGGATCCCCTGAGGTTTTTCTTTTTGACTCTGTTGACATGGTAAATTCCATGAACTAACTTTTTTTTTTTTTGTGAGGAAGATCAGCCCTGAGCTAACATCCACGCCAATCCTCCTCTTTTTGCTGAGGAAGACTGGCCCTGAGCTCACATCCGTGCCCATCTTCCTCTACTTTATGTGGGACGCCGCCACAGTATGGCCTGACAAGCGGTGCGAAAGTGTGCGCTGGGACCCGAAGCCGGGTCACCAGCAGCCGAGCGCGTGCACTTAACCGCTGTGCCATGGGGCCGGCCCCCCATGAGCTAACTTTTTTTCTAAATGCTAAGCTTGCCTGGCACCCAGGGATAAAGCTTATCTGCTCATGACATATAACTATTGGGGGAGTGATGTTCGAGCTGTGTTTGAAATGATTAGTGGAAGATCACCAGGCAGATGAGAGGAAAGGGGATCCAGGCAGAGGGAACAGCGTGTGCAAAGGCCTGGAGGAATGAAGCAGCAGACTGAGTCTGGGAGGAGCCCAGGCTGGCTGGAACATGGGGTGCCTGCAGGGAACAGTGAGAAATGGGGTCGACGAGGGAGACTGGACTCCCCGGGGACAGAAACCCTTCAGCACTTAGCTGGGGGTCTGGCACAGGGTGACTGTATTTTAAATTCCACAAGTACACCATGAACTTGGGGAAGGCGGAGCTCGTGTATCCTGGTTCTTTGTCACACTCAATATGTATTTGTTGTCTTCGTCAAAATTTCAGCAGCTTTGAGGCTCCTTTTCCTATAACCTGCAATCCACGAGGAGAAGATGCTGCCCACGCCTGGCCAGATCCTGCTGGCGGTGACACCGTGCCTCCCACCCTGAATGCCTGCAGGGTTTCAGCCCCTCCCCTGGAGGGCAGCCTGCAGCCAATGGCTGACCAATAGCAGGGTATACAGGTCTGGTCCCTTGCCTCAAGGTCGAGGGGACAATTTTGTGGTTCTATTCATGCTCCAGAGCTCCTGGGATCAAGGTGAGATCACTCGTTGCTGGGCTTTCTCCGGCCCTGTCCCACTTCCTGAGCTTCTTACAGGTTTCTCCTGAGAGCTCTCCCTCAGCAGACCACTGCTTGAGATTCTGTCTCAGGGGCTGCTGCTTAGACACTAGACCTAAGATGCCCCAGATGAATGAGTGGATGAAGGGCAAGGCTGGAGGTGACAATTGCTGTCTATGTCCTTTTTCTCATAAAACAACAGCCCCTCCCCCTACCAATCCTTTTTCCTTTAGGCGGGGTTCCCCCAGAAGCAGGCCCTGAGGTTAGGATTCAAGTTCAAGTAGCTAATTTGGAAAGTGCAGGAAACACTGATTGGGAGGGGAAGTAAGACAGCAAAGGGAGGGGATCCCAATGGCACAGAGGAAGCCAGCCACTTCTGAGGGTGACTAGTGCTTTATACACAGGGAACTCTTGCAAACAGTGGAAAACACACCCCTCAGAGGTATCCCACCCAAGGGGTGGGGGAGGTGGGGTACTTACATGTCATTGTCTGTGTGTATTGGCTGATAGCTGCTCACGGGGGTTAATTCGCCTGCACATCCAGCCTGCTGGGTCAGTGGGCAGAGCATCTCCCGTAATCTGGGGCAAAGCCCTCAGACCTAGAACTGCGGATACTGACAGCAGCAGAAGTAAGGGCCGGAGAATACAGATGGAACACCGAAGGCAACCACTGCACCTTCCTTTAGGGAACTATTCCTCCCCAAAGTCCTTTCCAAAATGTTCTGTTGAAGCTGTTAGTCTGAGAACCCCGCACAGCCCCATCCACAAGTGTGGGCACGTGACCTAAGTCTAGCCAATCATAGCAGCTGATTCCTTGGCTACAGTGATTGGTTCAAGGGATGGACATGTCATCCAAGCAGGGCCAATCAGAATCATTCCCTGGGATTTTTATACAGTTGCTGGGAGACAGAAGTTCTCTCTTTTCTCTGTCATTAACTGGAGAGGATGTAAGCTCAGAGTTTTCTGCATGGAAGTAGCTTATCTGCCATAGAAGCGAATGTGGCCAACACGCAGAAAAACAGAACTGAGATGAGAGAGACAGAGGGAGAGAAAGGATGAGGATGATGATGTTGAATCCCTGGACCCATTGTACCTCTGTTTTCTATGGGTGGTTACAGGTGCTGGTAAATTCCTCCTCTTTTTCCCCCAAACTATTGGTTTAACCTGGTGTGATTTCTGTTTCTCTCATTTGCAACAACTGAGTCCTAACTAACGCAGAGGCTCTTCACATTTTAATCCCTCAGACTCAGAAGTGGCAGCATTTCATGGATAAAGACACATTTGTTGACAGAGAATCTTGGATTATGAGTCTGTGTACTCGAGGCCAGGCCATTCCTATGCTGTTGGCTCCCAGAAGGCTGAGCTCAACTGGAAAGCTTCATATTTTTCTTTTTCAAGTTACATAATATGTGTGATTCCAGAAAGCAGGAATGCAGGATGGGGGTGTGGAACAGGGAGTCAGAGGTTGCCGGTCCAGGGACATACCCTCAAGTCATCCAGTGCGGGGGTGACTGTGTAGTCGATCCTGTGGGACCTCCCGGGGAGCCCATGAAATGCATCTCAGACTCTCCATCCAGGACACAAAAGGGGGATACAATTGTTTATTGGTTCCCACACCCACATTGGTCAAGGGTGGTCCATGGGTATTAACCCCACTGCCAACTTATGGGTAGTGCTTGCGTGAATCCCTGGAGGGCTGTGTGGTATTGCATGCCGCGGTGTCTGAGAAGTCTGGGGCTGATGACAAGAGCTAGGTGATCCTGGCCAGGGTCCCCAGTCGTTTTGCTCTTGCACAAAACAGCCGAGGCCAGTGCAGAACTGCTGGCTGCATGGTGACAGAAGTGAGCTGGGGAGAGCGGATCTGAAGGGCATGCACTTCACCAAGGGACCCTGTCTCATGTAACAGATCGAAGAGCATAGCCCACCCTCACCAGGACAGTCGTGTCTGCCTCGGTGACCTTCAGCCTCTTGCGAAGTCCCTTTTCTGGTCTAGGTGTCACCTTCCGGGCATCAAGAGGTTTGGTGGGCTTGGGTCTGGCTATCGGTTCCCTGCCCCTGCCCTTCCCTCTGACCCCCTTGGTGGGCTGGCACCAATGCTGCCCTGGCTGGCATATCTTCCCCCTGCCACCTCCTCTTGGGTCAGTCTCAGAGAATTCTTAACATTTTAAAAGAAAAAAGAATTCTGACCCTATTAATTAAACACAACTTATGCCACCCATTGGCAAGAGGGGTGGTCTGGTTATTCCCCATTTGCATGCTCCCCAGATCCGTTCTCCACCTTTTCTGTGTCCTGGAAGTCTGACCTTGATGGATGGCATCAGCTGGCTCCCCTCCCTGTGACTTCCTGTTGGTTTCAGCCAATGGGAGGCACCAGCAGGAGAGTGGAGGGCGGGAAGAGAGAGGCTGGGGCATCTCTTCCCCTGCGCATTCCCTGCCTTGGGCTGAGGTTTTGTCAGCGGCTGCTTCCTTCCATAACCACAGCTCCTGCCAGGCGATCTTGCTAAAGAGAAATTATGCTGACACTTGTTAAACATGCAAGACAGACTGTATTCAAGATTATTGCAATAAGGGAGAGAATCTGAGCTCACTTCCAAATATAGCAGAGACAGCTTAGGGTTTAGAGCAGAGTCAGGGGGTCAGTGGATGGAAAATTACTAACAGGAGATATCAAGGGAGATTCTTGCTAAACTGACCTAATAGGATTCTTGCTAAAGACAGGCCAAGGACTTAGATATCAAGGGTGGGGGTTGAGGAATTTGATCAGATATCAAGGGTTGGGGGGACTTTCCCTAAACTGACTTAGCAGGATCCTTTGCTAAAACTGAACTCAGTGGGCCAAAGACAGGATGGGAGCCAAGGCTGAGGCCTCATCGAGAAGAGGGCTCAGAGGAGCCTGACTGAAGTTCAGTCAAGGAGGAGTCTTTGCCATGCCCTCCCCAGCTCCAGCCCCAGTCTCCAGTAACAGGTTCTCCTGCTGCTGTGTCCTCAGGCCTGGGGTGGCGACAGCTCCGTTCTGGCCAGCCCCGGGTGCCCCAACAGCTCTTGTTGGTTCTTCTAACTCGGTTCTCTAAACAGTCCCTTATTGACAGTCTCTTCAGAATTGCATCTGATGTGCTTTCTGTGTGTTGTCTGCACGCTGGCTCCCCACACTGGGGGAATTTGCCTTTCAATCCATGTATCTGTCATTTTCCAAAATGGCTTCTAAAGTTGTCTGCTTGCTACCTCATACTGTCAACATGGAGAACCTGAACTTCTGTGCTAAGGGGAAGATGATCTGAACCCACAGCATGACATAGTAGGAAGCATATGAGGATCTACAACGAGGACACCTGGGTTTGAGGTCTGGCACCTCTTGCCGCGTGTGTGACAATGGATAAATGGCTGAGCCTCAGTCTCCCCATCAATAAAATGGGCACGATAATCCTGACCCTGCCAATCAGCCTGTGGTAAGCACTGTGCATACTGTTGTGAGGTCAGGGAAGGAACATTTATTGAATGAAAGAATGAATGGACGACCGAACAAAATGAGCTAATGCATAAAAGCACCTCTAACTTCTAATGTCTAATCAAGTTTTAATTGTTAAACACATCATTTTTTAAAGATGCTTCCTTTGCCAACGTCTACTTAATTGACTCACTAGATTAACACATTTGTCCCGTTTCTTCTGTGAAACACACCAGAACCCTGACCCTCCATGTCTCTCCTCCTCACCCCACTGGTTGGTCCATCTGCTTATCTAGAGTCAGTTGTGTTTGCTCCCAAACTTGTTGATGGCAGTTGTGTTTATTATCATTATTAACTGATTTAATTAAACGTTACATAATTGTGGGAACATGAGGATAATAAGAAGGAATATCGTCTCTAGGAAAACTAAGACGAAACTTGGGAAGACGTGAGAAGTGAGTGACCAAGGAAACTGATATTGAATCAGCTGTGGAAAGTGGGGAAGACTAGGCGGGGGGACCGTGAGCCCCGGTGGAGGTGAACGAGTCTGCACATGGATTACTCTGAGAGGTTCTCCAGCCACTGTCAACAACCGGGAATGGGGAATTGTAACAGACGGTTATAGATGTGGTCTATGGGAGAAGAAGACAAGGCTTCAGCCAGCCTGTGCTCCAAGAAGGAGTGTACACTCATGTGTATTAGTCGAGTTACACACACGTGGTCTGGATGAATTTGAGGCGATGCCTGTGATAACTGACTTCTTAGATTCACAATTAGCTGGTGGCCCAAAGTCCTGATTTTAGAGAATAAGAACCCTTCCTCATTTTTCTGAGGTGCTCTGTTTCCTCTTTTTTTCCTATCCTCCCAATTTCTCCTTTTCTTTTTTCTCTGCTATTTCTGTTCCTTTTTCTCTATTAAATGTCCAACTATGGAACTGGAGATTTTTAATTTATTATATTTATTGAATTAAATGCAGCGTTCTCTGTTAATTAACTTAAACAATATTTCTTTATCCGCTGCATGCTAATGTCATGGGCCGCTTAAAGCCAAAGGGATACTTACTTTGACAAATGCTGCCGACAATGGTGGCTTTTTAGTTGCGTATTGTCCACATTAATGTCTTCCTCTCTGTTGGCCTCCTCAGAATAATAGTTTCCCTTCTCCAGCATGTAATAAATGTTTCAGAAAACATCTTAAATGAACCTGAGAGTATATTTTAAGTGTTCTAGGGAAAATTACTGTTTAAAGGACTTCTGTGGTAGATACATATATAATATCTATTTATTTATATAATTATATAAATAATATCTATAATATATCTATATATAATATCTACAATATTATATATAACATCTATAATATTATTATATTATAACTATAATATATAATATCTATATTATATATATCTAGATATATTATATATTATTATATATTATATTTTGTGTATTATATCAATATATTATATTAATATACAGTATATAATATTATAATATAATATATATTGTATATATAATATATAGATATAATATAAATAATACATTAATATATAATATATTATATATATCTATAATTATATATATTTCTATAATCTATATAATATATCTCACCCAAAATACATATATAATATATCTATAATATATACAATATATATCACCCAAATCCTGGCTGTGCCATATACCCTTCCTGAGCCTCAGTTTCCTCTTCTGTGAAATGGGAACCTCCCACAGAGGAATTGTTTGAGGATCACATGTAAAAGGATATAAAAGCAGCTGGTATGGGAACCAATATATATCTATATCTATATCTATATAATATCTATAATATTGTATCTATAATATCTATATATAATATATGTAATATATATCTATCAATATATTTACATAATATATGATATACAATATATAATATAATATATAAGTAAAACCAAGAATCAAGATTTTCATATATTGTGTTTGCTTAAAGTCAGGCAGATCTACAAACACGCTCCTGCCTGTGAGGAATTTACAGCCTGTTAAGGGGAAATAGGACAGACAGAGGGTTTTTACAAAGCAAGTTTAAAAGTTTAACTGATGATACAAGATCCTCTGTGTTACAGAAACCTCTGTGACATGCCCAGAGTAGAAACTACTTCAGAATGGCAACAGTTACTAGATCAAGAATTAACTCTCCTGATTCTTTTGCTGTGACGGGGAACTCACTACCTCACAGAGGACCCCATTCCATCTCCATTGGAAAGAAATTCTTTATACTGAATCTAACTCAGTCTTCCTGTAACTGGTTTTGATCTGCTCTTGGGAGGTTCATATAAGAAGAATAATGTCGCGGGCCGGCCCCATGGCTTAGCGGTTAAGTGCGTGCGCTCCGCTGCTGGCGGCCCGGGTTCAGATCCGGGCTCGCACTGGCGCACCACTTGTCTGGCCATGCTGAGGCGGCATCCCACATACGGCAACTAGCAGGGTGTGCAACTACGACACACAACTATCTACTGGGGCTTTGGGGAGAAAAAGGGGAAAAAAAGAGGAGGATTGGCAATAGATATTAGCTTAGTGCCAGTCCTCCTCAGCAAAAAAGAGGAGGATTGGCGTGGATGTTAGCTCAGGGCTGATCTTCTTCACAAAAAAAAAAAAAAAGAAGAAGAAGACTAATGTGAGCTACAAGAAAGAGCCTCTCCCAAATGGAGAAGCAGTTCCCATGGCCCCCATATAACTGCTCTCCTGCAGGAGAAACCACATCTGTGGCTTCCCTCCCCTCCCAGTCCTGAGCACTGCCCCGGGATGGCCAGCGTCCTGCTTTAAGCACCATTCCCAAGTCAGAACACAGTTCTCAAGTGTGGTCTGACCAGCTCACGGGAGAGCACATTTTTCTCTTCCTTTCTTCTGGGCATTAGTGCTTCTAGAACTTGTTCGATCTGCTCCCCCTTTGCCCTCCTCTGCTCTGAATCACTGGGGGAGAGGGGCTGGAGTGAGGGCAGGGCCTCTCCCTGCAGGCTGCATTTCCCAGGTTTCCTGGTCAGTGGCTTCCCACTGGGGCTGGTCATTGGAAGACACTGACAGAGACTGGAGGATGGGAGGGAAGAAAACGTTGGGGTATTTCTACCCCTCTCTGAGCAAATCGGCAGCAGCCACACCTCTTCTGTGTTCCAGCCTCCCCTGGGTGACCCTGGCCCCGGAACTCTAGTACCCCCTCCCCCTCTCTCTGTCCCTCTAGCCCAGGGCTGGTCACCAGTCTCTGTGCCGTGGCTAATTTCTGGGCTGCTTCACCAACCTGCTTGGCTTCTCAGCTCTCCTGTCCCTGGTGCAGCCAATACCCTGCATTCAACTCGTCCTGCTTAGGTACCTGACTCTCTATGTTTCTATACATATACGTGTATAGTTTCTGCTCTCCAGTGGACCCTAGTGCAGTGTGCTGCTTCTAGTAATGCAGTTTAAGATTGCATACAGATTCAGGGGGCTGGCACTTAAAATACCAGCTGCTGTTATATCCTTTTACATGTGATCCTCAAATAGTTCCTCTGTGGGAGCTTCCCATTTCACAGAAGGGGAAACTGAGGCTCAGGAAGGGTATATGGTACAGCCAGGATTTAGGTGAGTGGATGCCCAAACTCGTAACCATTAGACTGCACTGCCCCACTTGGTGAGCTGGACCCACACTGCCCTTCCTCACTGGCAGCTACAACCCCAAGTCACATTGCCCCTTCCAGTGCCTTCTTGCTGGATTTCTGGGACCTGAGTGGAGTTCTTTGAGCAACTCATAGTTCCTGAGAAAGACCATTCAGGAGCTCCGCTTTACACACCCTCAGTCAGTGGCTCAGCATCTTCATTTTTCAAGTGTTCCTGGGAGCCTCTTTGCAGAGACTTGACAATCGGTGAGCTCAGCGCCGAGTCTATAAATATCATTTTCTACAAATATCCTTCCGGTGTAGGGCACCTGCTTCAGAATGACAACCACCTTGCTGAGGACAGCAGGTTTCAGGGTTATGTTTTATTCCCATCTCTAATTACAGCTGAGGTGGGATTTCTTTCTTTCTTTCTTTTAAATTTGTAGCCCAAAGGAAAATGTGGAAACCAGGATGCTGACCTTACAGACCTACAGAGTCCATAAGGTTTTTGCAATGAAAGCAGTACAGCCCATGCAAAAACGATGGTCTTAAAAAGCCAGCCCGGATTTTCTGGTTGTCTCAGAGCACATGTAGCTGAGCTACCCTGGGTCAATGTCAAGGTCTCCAAACTCTGTCTCTGGGTGGAGAGGCTCAGACCCCTGAAGTCAGACGCTTGGGTTCAAATAGTTTCTCTGCAATGGTCAGGCTGTGCAACCTTGGGAGATGGCGTCCCCTCTTGGTGCCTCAGTTCCCTCATCTAAGTCGTGGGTAGTGACAGCGTTTCCTTGGGGTGATGTGAGAATTAAATGAGAAAATGGTTGGCACACAATCCACAGAAAGACGTTACTGTTACTAATGCTCCATAATATAGTTACTATGTAACGTATATGCTACGTCATTACTATTACTAATAATATTCTTATACATCCAGATATATTATATGACTTGCTCACCGGGCATGGCGGTGGGGCTCAAAAGAGGTGATACAGTGAAGTTGCTGAGGAGCATGTACACACTAGTCTCTGTCCATTGTCTGTTTCCTCGGTCAATAACAGACTTAAAAATTTATTTGTGCACTGTCCCATGCCCCTCCCCACTTGTTGACCTCCTTCTTCTCCTCTACCTAATATTACAGGGATGGATCCCAGCTTATGCCGTGACAGTCACTCCCCTTTCCTGAAACACCGCCTCTCCTGGTCTTTTCCTCCCTCTCTGCGAAGTCCTTCTCAGTCTACTTCGCAGGCTCCTTTTCCCTTAACTGCTGGTGATCCCTGGGGCTCTGCTATAGACCCCCTTCTACCTAAGCCCCCTCCCTGGGCCATCTCAAACACCCCTGGCCTAATCACCACCCATAGACGCAGGGCTTCCAGATCTGCATCTCCGACCCAGTCTCTGTCCTGAGTCTCAGACCTGCGGCTCTGCTGGATGTCTCCACATGTCCCATGAGCAGCTCACATGCCACCTGTCCCAAACTGGACTCATCTCCTCCACCCATCCAGATGCTCAGGCCCCCAACCCAGGAGCCTTCCTTCGCTCTTTTTTAAAATTTCATTGAACATTTTTTCAAATGCACAATTTAGCGATTTTAGTATATTCACAAACTGTGCAACCATCATCACTATCTAATTCCAGAACATTTTCATCAACCTCCAAAAGGAACCCCATACTCATTAGCAGTCATTCTCCATTCCTTCCTCCCTCCCCAGCCCCTGGCAGCCACAAATCTACTTTCTGTCTCTGTGGATTTGCCTATTCTGGACATTTCATGTAGGTGGAATCCTATACTATGTGGTCTTTTGTGACTGGCTTCTTTCACTTAGCGTAATGTTTTCAAGGTTCATCCATGTTGTAGAATGAATTCATACCTCATTCCTTTTTATGGCTGAATAATATCCTATTGAATGGATAGACCACATTTTGTTTATCCATTCGTCAGTTGATGGACATTTAGGTTTTCACTTTTTGGCTCTTTTGAATAATACTGCTATGAGCATTTGCATACATGTGTTTATGTAGACTCAACATGTTCATTTTTCTTGGGTATATTCTCAAGAATGGAATTGCTGGGTCATGTGATAACTCTATGTTTAATATTTTGAGGAACTGCCAAACTGTTTTCCAAAGCAAATACATTTTACATTCCCACCAGCAATGAGGGTTCCAATTTCTCCACATCCTCACCAACACTTGTTATTGTCTGTCTTTTTAATTTTAGCCACGCTACTGGATGTGAAGTGGGATCTCATTGTGGTTTTGATTTGCATTTCTCTAGTGACTAATCTTGTTGAGTATCTTTTCACATACTTATTGGCCATTTGTATGTCTTCTTTGGAGCAATGTCTATTCAAATCCTTCGCATATTTTTAAATTGAGTTACCTGTCTTTTTATTTTTGAGTTGTAAGTGTTCTTTATATATTCTGGATACTGGATCCTTATCAGATGTATGATTCACAGATATTTTCTCCCATTCTATGTGTTGTCTTTTCACTTTCTTGATAGTGCCCTTTGAATGACAAAAATTTTAAATTTTGCTAAAGTCCAATTTATTTAATTTTTTCTTTTGCTGTTTCTGCTTTTTGTGTCATATCTAAGAAATAATTCCTTAATCCAAGGTCATGAAGATTTATGCCTATGCTTTCTTCTAAGAGTAGCTCTTACATTTATGTCTGTGATCCATTTTGAGTTAGATTTGTATACAGTGTGAGGTAGGGGTCCAATTTCATTCTTTGGCATGTGCTATTCAGTTGTTCCAGCACTATTTGTTAAAAGGACTGTTCCTTCTCCATGGAATTATCTTGGCACCCTGGCCAAAAATCCATTGACGGTAAATGTCAGAGTTCATTTCTGGACTCTCGATTGTGTTCCAATGATCTATATGTCTATCCTATGCAAGCATATCCTCCCTTGACTCTTCTCTCTCCCTCATCCTGCATCCATCCACATGGATTGTGTCTGTCTGGGACTGGTGCTGTGCTTGGAGATGGACATACAATGGTGAGCGAGATGGACACTGTCCCCACCCTTGTAGACCTGACATTCATGTGGGATTGGATAGACAATATACGAGTAAAGAGATAAATGAAAAAGGTGATTTCAGATAGCGATTAGTGCTATGGAAAACAAAAGAAGGTTACATGATAGGGAGTGACCAGTGGAGATTACAGAGGGGACTACTTTATATTGAGATCTGGGGAAGGTCTCTCTGAGCGGTAACATTTGAGGGCTGAATGAGAAGTCAGACATGCAGAATTTGGGGTAGGGTGTGCCAGGCAGAGGGGCAGAATTTGCCTGAAGATGAAACTGATGCCCAAAGGAAGACAAAATAGAAACTGTCCAGTTCAAATTTGCACACAGGCAGCTCTTGTATGTAAGATTTTTATTGCCAATGTTTAAGAATCAAGAGATTTCACAAAGAGATCCCGATTTTTTGATTTTCTTAGACAATTGTAAGGCTTGGCACCATCATGCTAAGATTCCTGCATGGCAACCAGGGGGAGCTGAGAACCAGGGGTCCCCTTTATTTTTTTTTTTTTAATTTTTTGTGGGGAAGATCAGCCCTGAGCTAACATCCATGCTAATCCTCCTCTTTTTGCTGAGGAAGACCAGCTCTGAGCTAACATCTATTGCCAATCCTGCTCCTCTTTTTCCCCAAAGCCCCAGTAGATAGTTGTATGTCATAGTTGCACATCCTTCTAGTTGCTGTATGTGGGATGCGGTCTCAGCATGGCAGGAGAAGCAGTGCATCGGTGCGTGCCCGGGATCCGAACCCGGGCCGCCAGTAGCGGAGTGTGCGCACCTAACCGCTAAGCCACGGGGCCAGCCTGACCAGTGGTCCCCTTTAGACATCAGCTCTGAAGATGAAACTGACACCCAGAGGAGGGCAGACTAGAGAATCACCTCCAGAAAAATTTTTCCTACAGGCTGTGTGCTTGGCTCATTTACATTACGTGCCTGCCCCCTACAGGCAAGAGAGTTTGTCATTCCCTGGAACACATAATAGGCCCAGAGCCAGAATGAATGAAGGAACGAACTAAGGAAGGAAGGAATGGATTTACACCACTCCCCCAATTCTTGACACAGTACCTAGCACATTAGTGTCAAAATTTTTTTTTATCATTTTAATTTTATTTATTTATTTTATTTTTTCCCCCAAAGCCCCAGTAGATAGTTGTATGTCATAGCTGCACATCCTTCCAGTTGCTCTATGTGGGACACGGGCCCAGCATGGCCGGAGAAGTGGTGCTTTGGTGCGTGCCGGGGATCCGAACCTGGGCCGCCAGCAGCGGAGCGCACACACTTAACCGCTAAGCTACGGGGCCGGCCCCAGTGTCAAATATTTTGATTTGATTTCTCTTCTTTTTTTTTTTTTTTAATTTTTATTTGTTTATTTATTTTTCCCCCAAAGCCCCAGTAGATAGTTGTATGTCATAGCTGCACATCCTTCTAGTTGCTGTATGTGGGACGTGGCCTCAGCATGGCCGGAGAAGCAGTGCGTTGGTGCGCGCCTGGGATCCGAACCCAGGCTGTCAGTAGCAGAGCGCGCGCACTCAACCACTAAGCCATGGGGCCGGCCCTGATTTCTCTTCTAACGAAACATTAATTGAATTAGATTGCTTTTTATATTGTGTGGATTTCAATTTAAACAAATATTTACACAGTCTTTATTTCTGGTGCAGTTTATTTTTCTGCCTCAGCTGGGCAAGTTGACCTCAGGGTGCTCAAAAACAGAGTTCTCTTTAAAACCAACACTTTACATTTTCAGTCCAGTAGAGGGCGACAGCAACAACCAACACAAGGAGAACAACAGTTAAGGGAGAAATGCATTCAAGGTCTGCCTTCCAGCAGCGCTGAACCTGAAAGTCAAATTCAGGACGGGAGCCACTTGTTGTTGTTACTTAGTATTCTGAATAGATGATGCATTCACACACTTAAAAAATGGAATAGAATAGACTAGAATGTTATGGTGAAATCCCCTCCCTTCCCTTGTGCCTGGCTTTCTACCTCACCCCCACAATGGGTACAACAGTTATTTTTTCCTTGGGTTCTCTTCCATAGGTCTTTATGCACATATAAACAAATCCAAACATCTATTTACACCCCCTCCTTTACCCAAAAGGTAGCAACACCAGACGGTGTTCTGAACATGCTGTTCTCTACCTTGCTTTGTTTGTTCATGCTGTAGCTTGTAGAATGCTCCACATCAGTACTTAAAAGGTCCTCTCTCCTTCTTTCACAGCTGCCTAGTTGTCTACCGCAGACCTGTATCATTATCTATACGTCCAGCTCCCTATTGATGGGCGTTCAGGTTATTCCTAACTTTCTGCTGCTAGAAATAAAGCTCAATGAATAACCTTGAATATATTTCGCAAACACGTGAGTGTGTCTATAGCAGTCACTCTCAGCCCCAGCTGCACATGAGAATCACGTGGGGGGCCTTAAAAAATCCCAACACCCAGGCCCTGCCTCTGATCAACTACATCAGCCTCTGAGCGTGGGGCCAGGGCATCCTGGCGATTCACTGTCCAGCCAGCACTGGGCACCACTGACCTCTAGGGGAAACTGACTGGTCCAGAGCACATAGATTTGTAAATTTGCTAGATATTGCCACATGGCGTTCAGAGGGGGTTGTGCCAACTTGCACTCCCAGCGGCCATGTACCAGAGGGCCTGGGTCTTCATAGCTTCACCAGCAAAACAGGCTTGTCAAACTTTGATTTTTGCCAACCTGCTAAATTATTTTATAAGATATCTCAGTCATGCTTTAATTTTCATTTCTCTTATTACAGGTTGAGATTGAACATCTTTTCATATGTTTAAGAGCCATTTGAGGGGCTGGCCCTGTGGCTTAGCGGTTAAGTGCGCGCGTTCCGCTGCTGGCGGCCTGGGTTTATATCCCGGCGCGCACTGATGCACTGCCTCTCTGGCCATGCTGAGGCCGCGTCCCACATACAGCAACTAGAAGGATGTGCAGCTATGACATACAACTATCTACTGGGGCTTTGGGGAAAAAAAAAAGGAGGAGGATTGGCAATAGATGTTAGCTCAGAGCTGGTCTTCCTCAGCGAAAAGAGGAGGATTTGCATGGATGTTAGCTCAGGGCCGATCTTCCTCAAAAAAAAAAAAAAGCCATTTGATCTGTCTGGTGGTATCCTGTACCCATTCTACTTTTGTTTTTTTTAGGTTGGCTTCTCTATAAGTCAGCAAGACTAATTCTTTGTGATTTGAGTTGCAAATAATTTTCATTGCTTTGTCTCTTGTTTTTACACTTTGCATGAGGTGATATGTTTTTTTCTCCCTTGAAGATTTTATATATATTTGAATGCATCCATCTTTTTTATGGCTTCTGGATTTTGAGTCATAGTTAGAAAGGCCTTTCACATTCCAGACTTCCAAAGGGAGCTTCCCATGTTTTCTTTTGGAACTTTTGTGGCTTCTTTTGTCTATATTTAAATCTTTGACCCTTTTGGAATTTATCTGATCAATGGTGTGAGATATGGATCCATCCTTGTTTGTTTTTCTTTCTAATGGCCAACTGTCTCATCACCTTTATCAAGGAGTAAGGCAGGAACTGCTTCAGGCTGCATCAAATTCTAATTTCTTTGTTTTTGTCTTTTTATTTATAGCAACAGCTGCTCCATTTTCCTGAAAATGGAGTCCCATCCACCCATGCATTTACCCATCCACTGATTGATTGATGTTGTTTGCCACTGAGAATTTCATTTTATTTATTTATTTTTTGTGAGGATGATCAGCCCTGTGCTAACATCTGCCAATCCTCCTCTTTTTTCTGAGGAAGACTGGCCTTGGGCTAACATCCGTGCCCATCTTCCTCTACTTTATATGCGACGCTGCCACAGCATGGCTCAACAAGTGGTGCAGAGGTGGACGCCTGGGATCCGAACTGGCGAACTCAGGGCCTGCGCAGCGGAGCGCGTGCACTTAACCGCTTGCGCCACCGGAGAATTTTATTATTAATTGGACATGATCCCTGACCTTTTGGGTTTCTATTTAGGATTTATTTTAATTACTTAATGACCGACAACAATGACCTTTTATTGAATATCTAACATATTTGTTTACATGTGTCATTTCACTTAAACCATAAAACAAACCTACGAGGTCAGTACTATTATTATTCCCTTCGAGGAAAGTAATCTCAGAGAGTTTCTGAGGCTTGCCCGAGGGCCCACAGTTAGAGAGTGGCAGCACAGTATACAATTCAAGAGCCCGGTCTCCAGGGTCCCCCGTTTTTACCTGCCTTGACACTGTAACTGGTCTTTGTGGAAGGACTGGAGGAGGGAAAGAATGAGTGAGCCAGAGAGGGGAGGAAGAAGACAGAATGAGTCATCTCTTGCTCTCAGGGGACCCAAAGGGCGAGATAAGACCTGAATGCAAATAACCAGAATACAAAGTAAACAGTGATTCCCCCTCAGCGTTTTGGAAGCAATCCACTTTCTACCCTCTCCAATTGGAAACGCTTAATTCTTTCCAATTCCTCCTCACCTAGAAACCTTGGAGCCGAACACTGGGGGGTGGGGGGTGGGGCAGTCTCCTTTGGTTTGGTGCATTGAGTCACCCACCCGGAGGTCCCCTGTGGGGCTGTGGAGCTCGGCAGCCTAGTGGGGGAGGGAGGAGGGAGGGAAAAGGAGGAGGAGGAAGATGCAAGGAAGGGGAGGGAAGAGGAAGCAGGGAGAAGGGAATAGAGGAGGAGGGGAGGGAGGAGTGAGGAGGGGGAAGAAGAGACCTTGAGGAGGAGGGAATGGGGAGGAGGGAGAAACAAGGAGCGGGAGGAGGGAGAGGGAATAGAGAAGAAGGAGGGAAAGGAGACACAGGGGTTGGAGGGAGGAAATGGAAAGGAGCAGTTGGGGGAGTGGGAGAACGAGGAGCGCGTTGAGAGGAAGGGGAGGAGGAGGAAGAAGAGAGGAGAAGGGAAGAGGGGGACAGAGGAGAAGGGAAGAGGGGGACAGAGGAGAAGACGAGGAGGGAGGAGGAGGCGGGAGGAGGAAAGAGCCCCTTCTCCAGCCCCCACCGCGGAGTTGCGCAACCCGCCCGGGCCGGGATTGGCCGCCGGCGAGTAAAGACGCCCCGCCCCTGACGCTCGGTCGCCAATGGCGAGGGGGGGCGGGGCGGGCCGCGGCCCGGGCGACCAATGGCCGGGGGGGGCGTGGCGGCACGGCCTGGGTCCCGGCGCGCGCTCGGGGCGCACTCGGAGCCGCCGCCGCGCTCGGAGCCCGGAGCTCACGTCGCCGCGCCGCTCTCGCCGCCGCCGCGCCCGCCCGCCCTCCGCGCGTCCCTGCCGCGCTCCGATCCCTGCGGCCAGCCCGGGGCGCGCTCGGTGCTCCGGGCAGAGTGTCCCCGCTGCGGCCCTGCGGCCATGGCCACCAAGATCGACAAAGAGGCTTGCCGGGCGGCGTACAACCTGGTGCGCGACGACGGCTCGGCCGTCATCTGGTGAGAACTTCCCATTGCTCTCCGAGCCCCGCTCCCGAGCTCGCGGCGGGCCTGGTGCGCTGAGCCGGCTTCCAAACCGGGCGGATTAAGGGTCATCTGTGCCGTCTTCCGCAGCCCTAACCCGGGACAGCGTGGGAAGCCAGCGCTGGCTTCTCCCCAGCCAGAGCATCTCTTAGCTTGTCCTGCTGGAAGCTTGGCACCATGCAGCTACCAACGCTGATGTGTGTGTGTGT
The DNA here is from genome assembly GCF_020826845.1 of Diceros bicornis minor. Classification (NCBI taxonomy): domain Eukaryota; kingdom Metazoa; phylum Chordata; class Mammalia; order Perissodactyla; family Rhinocerotidae; genus Diceros; species Diceros bicornis. The sequence goes on along the minus strand of NC_080771.1, from coordinate 33,608,333 downwards.
GTTTTTCTTCTCTCCATCCAAAGGGTGACTTTTAAATATGACGGCTCCACCATCGTCCCCGGCGAGCAAGGAGCGGAATATCAGGACTTCATCCAACAATGCACAGGTAGGGAGACGCGCTTTTTGGGGGAATTCCTGATCTTTTGGGAAATTGTCAAAGCCTGGGGAGGAGCGACGGAGGCCAAACTGGGAGGAGCCGTGGCCACTCTAGGCGCCGCTGGCGCTGCAGGAACCAGATTTGAGCGTTTTAAAACCTCATCAAGTCTTCTCCCCTCTGGACATCCAGAGTAGCCCGAGGTGACCACCTGGCTTCCTTGCTTCCGCAGTACCCTCTCCAGATGGGACAGCTCCTTTGCCCTCTGCGGGCACTGGTTTTCCACAGTCAGCTCAAGCGGTTCCAAACTCCAGTGCTCAGCCCTCCCACCTCCCCTTTGATGGGTCAGTGAGCCAAAATAAAAATCCTGGAGCTTACTGCAGGAGCAGGAAACTGTCAGCAGCACCCTCCTGTCTCTCGCAGTCATTGTCCCTGTGCTGGTTATATACGTGTCTTTTATGTGAAGAATATAAAGCCGGATACGAAAGGGTACGCACCATACGCCACTATTTACGTGAAATTGTAGAAAAGGCAGAGCTAATCTATGGTGTGAAAAGTCAGAGTGGTCCCATTTTGGGGTAGACAGCTACTGACTGGGAGGGGGCACACGGAAGGCTGGGGTGGGGTGGGGTGGAAATCTCTCACATTTTGATCTGGGAGGTGGTTACACAGGTGTGTACTTATGTAAGAAATCATCAGCAAAATACTTAAGATTTGTAAACTTTGTGCACTTCCCTGGGTGTGTGAACCACGAAAAGGAAAGAACGCACGGTGTGTATGACCGTTAACCCCTCCGTAGAGGCGGAGGTGCAGCCTCATTGGTAATAGGACCCTTTAAAGCTGAGACTGGAGAACGCGCTCTCTGGGTCTCTGGTCTCTAGCTTGGAAGCAGATAGGTTCAGACAAAGGCAGCGCAGCCTGGAGGTTAGGGCAGGGACTCTGAGCCAGCCGGTGGGTCTGAATCCTGGAGTGGCCACTTCCTAGCTGTGTGGTTTGGGGCAGGTTGCTTAACCTCTCGGGGCCTCGATTTCCTCTTCTGTGATTTTGGAGGGCTCATGAGGATAAATGAGTCCGTGTGTGTGAAATGCTCAGGACCGTGCCCATACAAGCTACATGGTCATTTGTGAAATAAATAAAAAGTACAAAATTGTGCCAAGGTTCGTGTGGCTGCGCCTTTTCTTAACTGCTTCCCTAATCAGATGATATTTGCATTTAGTTTGATTCAAAGAATATTTATGAAGTATCTGCTATGGGCTGGGTGGTACTATGGTTTGTTTGGGTTTTTTTTAATGTTCTCCCAACTAAAATGTCTCGCTGAGAGCTCCCTCTATACAGTCACTCATTGCTTTTGTAGAGGGTAGGTTTAAAATATTAGATGCAGTAAGTACTATAAAAACTCACATTTAATTCAGTGCACAGGGCCTCTTGTGGAGAGTCGGTGGGGCAGGATTTGAACCCAGACCTCTGGCTCAGGAGCTCTGTCTCCATGATGTCTTTCCCTCTGCCACCGTGGTGAATGCTTCTGCAAGTAGAAAAGTGCAAACTATTGACTTGGTCCTTGATTTGGTGCACAGCTAGGAGATTCAGCACAACTGGGATGTTTTTTGCCTTGCCGTCTCTGAGGCTTTGTCTCACAGGCCAGCTTCCCTCCTCCAGGAACTCAGGACGGTCAACTAGCAGTTTCTTTCTCCTGCTGGCCATCCATCACCCCACCCCCATCAGACCGGTTCTGCCTTTGAAGCTATTGTTCTCTCCACCAAGGAGGACAAGGTGACAGAGAAGAAAGAGCATCCTGTTAGTAGATTTCCAACAGATGCTCCTGGCCGTGGGCGAAGCTGGGAGGGCTCGGTGTGGTCACCGCTTCCTTCCTCCCTCCGGCTCTGCCGGTGTCTGCTCCAACCCTACCCCCTACGACTCGGGTGGGAGTGGGGAGTGTCTGGTGGGGGAACTAAAAATGTTTTGCCTGCTGCTTGTTGATCTTATGAATGGGCCCTGGGATCTGCAGGCTCCGTCTGCTTTGGCTAGAAGTCTGCCTTCCTTCCCCAGCCATCTGTTGGACAAACGTACAGGCGAGGTGTGGTTGCTGTGTTTGCTCTTGTTCCTCTCGGAAAAGCTTGTTCCCTCCCACTGTCGTGTCCCCATAACCCAGTGACAAAGGAATCAGAACACCGACTGGTAACTTTCTATATGCAAATCACTGCACTTGACACGCCTTGTCTCCATTACTGAGATTGTACCCCTTCCACAGAAGAGTAAACCAAGGCCCAGAGAGGTTAAGTGACTTGCCTGAGATCACACAGCTAGGACGTGGCAGAGCTGGGACTTGAACCCAGGCAGGCTGGCTCTGAGGCCCATGCTCTTGGCCTCCTCTCTCAGGAAGTGGTTTAGATTCTCATCTTCAAGCCATGAGACTTCTTCAGTGGCACAGCAGGTTCTGGTCGGGGCTTGTGGGATTGTCTGCAGGTTATGAAGACATATTTACCCACTTGTGTGATGCAGGGAGGGCTCTTTGTGGCCCTGATTCCCGGCCAGGTATCCTGACAGGCCCATGCTGTGAAGACAAGCACCCAGTCTGGCACAGCCTCCCTATTCCAAACATCTCGCAGGGTGCGCAGGGTTCTTGGAATCCCGAAAGAGCACCTGGTCTCTTCCTCCATCAGCTCTGGGGGGGTGAAGGGGGGGGGTTTCCTCCTGGGCTTTCTCTCCTCCCTGACAGCCCCCCCTCAGGCATTCTGTCTCTGAAACACCCTCCTTCCCCTTTCCTCTGCCCTCTGGCTAATTGTCAGCGTTTTCTCCTGCTCCCATCTCTCCTCAGCCCCCTGGCCTGGCCTCTCCTTGTCCACTGCAGCTGTTTTCTGGAAGGTCGCCGATCTCGAAATTGCTGGGCCCTCATGCTGCTGTTTCTTTCTGCTGGCAGGCCTTGGAGCCCTCTGTGCGCCTACTCTTCCTCGTCTGGCGCTGGACTTGCCTGGCTTCTTTCTTTCTGTGCTGACCGCTCCGTCAGCGCCTCTGCTCTTGCTTTTTGCCCCATTCAGTCCCGGTGGGATGCTCAGAGATCTTGCAGGTGCACTGAGAGAAGCCCAATGCAGACTACTTTAAGCAGAAAGTCAGTCTGTAGCTTCCCCACTTGGAGAGTCCAGGGGAAGTACGAGGTGCAGGGAAGGCTGCCCGAACTCGAAGCCCGTCTCCTCCATCTCCTAGCTCTGCCTTCCTCTTTTATCCCTCTTCTTGGGGGCCGGAGGGCAGATTCTCCCTGAGTGGTGATGCAGATGACCACCAACTGCCCCGGCTTCCAGGCCACGGGCAAAGCCATCCCCATGGGGAGAGCGAGACCCTTTGCCAGTGATTTCAGTGGAAGTCTCCAGGCTGACAGACTCGCCTTGGCTGGGCATTTGAACCCATCCTGACCCAACCACTGGGACTCCTGAACCTCCGCTGGCTAGGCCTGGATCAGTGCCCACCCTGGAGCCGAGGAGGGGCAGCTTCACCCAAGCCAGGAGACAGAGTGGGGGCGGGTGGCCTCCTAAGGGAAGAGTGGGGGGGCGTGCCACTTCTAGAAGAGGGGCAAACCAAAAACAGGTCCCTTGCTCCTCACCCCCTACCCCTTTGTTGCAGGTCTCAGCCCTTGGTCTTGCTTGTCTTATATCCATTCTACTCTCCATTGCTGGAATAACTTGCTAAAGCACATCTCTAATCAAGTCACTCCTCTGGTCATTAACCTTCCATGGCTCCCCTCTACCCACTGAATTAAGCACAGGCTGTCAATAGGCATTCCACTCTGTTTGTCCTCACCCACATCTCCTGCCCAGTAGCTTCCCTCACCCTGATGCTATGTAACACTCCCAGCCTGGCGGCCTTCAATTTTGGAGGTTCCCACTGGGTAGAATTCCTCTTCCCTATCTCAGCCCATGTAGGAGTCAGCCACCCACCGAGCCTACTGTGATCCCTTCTTTATTTCAACAGCCAGGACACTTTGGAATCTGAAAAGCTCTAGATTCACATCCCAACTCTGCCTCTCACTCACTGTGTGGCCTTGGGCAAGAATGTCCCTTCCTCTGTGCTGCAGTTTCCTGAGCTGTAAAATGGGGGTCCTGACAGTGTCTACCGCTGATGGTAACTGGGAGGGTTAACTGAAATAATCTGTCTAAAGTGAGAACACAGGCCCCTGATGCACATTGGCTGTCGTTTACTGTTACTTTGGTATCGTTATTTTTACTCTTATAGCACCTATGATGACAGTGTGCTTTCTGTTCTGAAGCTTCCAGTGCATGCCCCAGCTCAGCGCACAGTAGTCACTCAACCCCAGTTAGCTCACAGTGGGCGCGTTAGGCATTCGGCCCCATGTGGGCACACATTAGACTGTTGGCCCAGGTGCGCATGCAGTAGGTGCTCAGCACATGGTAAGAGGTGGTTAGCACAGTGGTTAAAGGTTTAGGCTGCATCGGACAGCCTGGGTTCAAATACTCGCCAGTCATGTGAGCTGGAGCAGGTGAGTTACCCACCTGCTCATCCTTCTGCTATAATGTGGTCATTAGGAGGATTAAGGAAGCAAGCAAGTCCATGGTGCCAAGGTCGTAGTAAGTACTCCATAAGTGTTAATAACTGTGATTGCCATCTCATTGGTGGAATGTAATTGACACGGAAGTAGAGTATGTAGTCTGAGCACCAGACAGGTGGGAGGGTGAAGAGATGATGGGGAGGAGGAAATGGGTACTGAGCTGTGCTAGAGGGTCTCTGGATCTCCCGACAGAGCCATGGGGAGTCAGGAGCCACGGGGAGGAGGAGCAGGGCTCAGCTGGCAAAGGCCACGGGGAAGGAGCCATTTGGCAGACTGATTGGACACAGGACCTCTCTGCGGCAGAAAGGCTTCCAGATCATGTCTGTGTGATGAGGCAGTGTCTCGGGCTGGCCATGAAATCACGTTTTGTTTTGCACCTTACAAGTAGTACATGTTCCCTTGTAGAATTTCAGAAAGCAAGACTGAGCAAAAAGAAGAGAATCAAAACCAGATGTAGTTCAGGTATAGCTTTCCCACTCAGAAGTTTGTTCATTCATTCTCTTTCCTTCCTTCCTGCAATGTACAGGAGCAGCTATTCTGCAGGGTACTGTTCTGGGCACAGAGGATAAATATAGAAGCAGAGAAGGCTCCTGTCCTCATGGAGCTGATAATTTATTGTCCTCCCCCAGCTTTTAAAATGGCTGCATAATGTTCTCTCATATAAATGTAACATTGTTTAACCGATCCTTTATTGATGGACCCCAAAGTATTCTGTTGCAAGCAGTTTTATTTTGGAAAGAATCCAGGCATCTGGGAATGAATCCAGTTTTCTGTTGGTGCAGATTTTAGAGCTGGTGGGTTATGAGCATCCATGCTGGAGGCAGGGTGTCTTGCCTTGACTTGTAGCCTTGGACAAATCTCCCAGATTCTCTGTTTCCTCATCTGTAAGATGGGGATAATGATTGCACATAATACACGGGGTTGTTGTGAGGATAAATTGACAAGATACCAGTGCCTGGTATCGCTTCAGTGCTTGATAAATGTGGTTATTGTTAACGTAGCACCTTCTTGGAAGGTGTTGGACATCAATGGATAGGTTGAAATAAGCTTGATGTGTGGGGTGGTTACCAGAAAAATGCATTCGTTGAGGACGGTGTCAGCATGAAGCTGGATTTGGGGTAGATGCCCTGTGACATGGGCTGAATGATGCTCTGGGTGCACATGATATTCCCATGATGCTGTGGAGTGTTCAGCTGAAAACATCACTCACAGAGAGATGTGGGGTTCGATGTTTTTGTCTGTTCAGCAGCCCATCATTTAGGGGAACTTCTCCCTCTCATTTCATGATAATCCTGCTCAGCTAATGTAGTTCCAGTGGGGCTGACTCTGTCCCTCCCCGCTGGGAAGGCACATGACCCAAACCTGGCCAATCAGAGTAAGCCATCCCTTCTGTTAACTGATTGGTTCAGGGTTGGGCCCATGTGACTCAAGTCACCCAATCAGGTTCATCCCTGAGACTTTGGATAGAGTTGTTGGGAAAGAGTCCTTTTGTCTTTCCCTGGGATTAAGACCTGTAAGCATAACGAAGGCTTGGAGCTTGTGGGACCTGTCTACCGTTTGGAGAGAGAACCTGTCTGAGCACTCAGGAACAGAGCCAGAGATGGGAATGGAGACCAGATGACATGGCTTAAACTCTGGGATCCAGCCATGCCTGAAGCTCTCGCTTTAGCTTGTTTGCTTTATGAGCCAATTAAATTTGTTGTTTCTTAAGCCAGCTTGAGTGGGTTCTTTATCATTTCTATCTAAATGAATCCTGGCCATAGCCCCAGGGGAGACAGCTGGACAGGCTAAGAGAGGAGAATCCGGGTTGGGCAAGGAATTCAAAACCTCTCATGTGAGAATTGACTGAGGAAATTGAGCCTTTTTAACTTGGAGAGTACCTCAGGGGGACATGAATGTTGTCTTCAGATGTTCGAAGGGCAGTTGTGTGGAAGGTGTGGACTTCTTCAGTGTTCCTACCCGCCCCCCCCCAACCCCATGTGGTAGAAGAAGGTTAAATAGTAGAAATTTCAGGGGTAGATTTTTGAGTTCACCTAAGGAAGAACTGTCATCAAGTTAGAATGGGCTGTCACTGGAGGTAGTGAGACCCTCATCATAAGAGGTATGTCAGGAGACATACCTGCCCAACCACTTGGCATAGGTGTTTAAGAAAGGGATTGAAAGAGGCCTTCATTGGCCATGCACTCTCCTTCTCTCTCACAGCCCCCTTCTCTGATCTGTTCTGCTCCCAGGAAGAGTGACACAATGCATTAGCAGAGGCCTGGGTGATGCCCCTCTGGGATGGGGTCAGCCCTACCCGGGACTGAGGGTGGTAATGGGATAGTTCCTAAGGAAAACGGGGGTGTGTTTACTGTTAAAGAAAAAATTATTCATTCTGACACTCGTTAAAGAACGGTAAGGTAGACTTGATGCAGGGGAACTGTTGGGGTGGGGATGGGGTTTTGCAGTAGGGGCGAGAGATGGGCTCAACTCTGAATACAATAAGGAAAAGTGGGAATTTTTAGTCGAGGAGCAGGATGGGAGGTCAGAAAGTTACCAAGAGGAAATGTGAGGGTGAGGGGGGATTCTGGTAAACTGACCTAACAGGATTCTTGCTGAACACAGGCCAGGTGGTCAGACGTCACCTGGGGGTGGTGGAGGATGAGGAACCCATTAGATATCGAGGGTGATCTGACTCACAGTGTGGGGGATTCTGGCTAAACTGACTTAGCAGGATTCTTGTTAAAACTGGATAGTGCAGAGATGAACACGGAAGCCCAAAAGTTGAGACCTAGTTGAAAAAGAACTCAGAAGAGCCTGATTAGAGTTTGTTCAAGGAGAGAATCTTTGCCATTACCAAGAGAAGAGAGATGGGTGCAGAAGAGACAAAGACACTGGCTGTGGGTGGCCTGCGTGTGTAGCTGTACAACACGCATGCAGTCGGCAGCCTATTCATCATGCCGTTGCGTGCTTGGATTTTTCCCCCTAGCTGTACATACACATATGGATTTCAGAAATTTGAGTGAGAAGGAAGGGAGAGAAATTGTCTAGTGAGTCTCAGGGAATATGAGGTCTAAAGGAAGCTTTAAATCTGTGACAGTGCTTTGGACACTGGAAAGTGCTAAACAGTTGGTCAGTCATGCAGTCAACAAACATTAATTGAGCATCTGCTTTGTTCCAGAAACAACGTTGGGTTATGATTTTTAAATGGCACCCTGAGGGCTATTGAGCCATTACCTTCATAGTTTTCTGCAATATCCAGTCTCCCACTGCCTTTTTTTCCTGCACATCTATTGTTGGAGGTCCTGAGCCACATTGCGTGCCTTCTTTGTGTCATGAGATGCATGGGCTTTGTGACAGATCTTTTGGATTGCGTCTTGATATTTGTGTTTGCTTTTCAGTTTGTGGCCACGTCTCCCATGGGGAAGGTTAGTAGATGTCCATCTTCCTGGTGAGAAGGGTGTCCCTTGTTCAGAAAAAGTCTTCAGTTAGTTGAATTGAATTGAGTTTTTGCTCCTTGAAAATCCTTTGGAGTTAATGCAAACTTTTTGAAAGTACTGCTTGTGGACTGTAGAGGTGTAATCTCTGCCTCCTCGTCTCTATCCTTTCCTCACCCCCTTCCATGCTGCTGTCCCCCCGCACCCAGAGCGTGGAACCCCTTGCGTAGGTCTTCAGGAATCTTCTGGGTGCCAGATTTCGTGGCTGTTTATGCCTCTTCAACTCCCTCCAGCATTTGTCAGTGACTTCTGCTTACTGAAGAAATGATTTCCCCGCCCCCTGCTTCTGCCCGACACCGCTCACTCAGTTCTCCTTTTATGTCTCTCATCTCTTGTTCTCGCTTCCTGCTGCTGGTTCTCCTTCCCCTTTGTGTGGGTGTTTCCAAGGGCTCCACCCTTGGCCATGGCTTTCCCTCTCCAGGACATGTTGAGCGGCTACTGTGCGCTGAGCCCTTCCCCGAGTGCTGAGTTGGGCCCTTCCCATGACCCCAGTGAACTTGCGGTCCGGGCCAGAGGTGGCTTCTGAACTTCCCAGCAGGTTGCATCCACTCCTCTCCCCTTAGGAACCTTTGGCGGCTTCTGCCCATATGGTCCAGAAGCTTAGAGAGGACATGGAATGCCCTTTATGACGGATGCTCACCAGCTAACCCCTCCAGGGCACGTCCCCAACATGTTTGATTCTGACCTCATGGATGGCCAAGTGCCAGGCACTGTGTGGGCGCTTTGCATGTGTTAGCTCATCTGATTTTCCTTCTCCAGGAGGGAATCATGAGTGCAGTGACACCTGTAAGTAGGAGTTATCCCCATTTTACTGATGAGGAATCTGATGGTTTCCTTGGAGAGTCGAAAGTCACTTGCTTGAAATGGCACAGTACGTGGAAAAACTGGACTTGGAACCCAGATCTGTGTTGGAGGCTCCTAGCTTGTCCCCTGCACTGTGCTGCCGTGCCCTCCCCCTTCTGTATGACTTGTGCACAGTCTCCCCTCTTCCTGCACTGTCTTCATCCATTTTGCTTTTCTGGAGGACTTCTATACATCCGTCAAGACCCAGCGTAAATGTCCCCTCTGCTCAGATGCCCTCCTTGTCTTTGTGATGCTTGCCACATTGTGTGGTGGTTGTGTGCGTGTCTGTTTCCTCAATTCCATGGCGAGGTCCTGGAATGAGGGACTTTGTCTCTCTGGAGGTGGTGTCCTCAGTGGAGAATCCCCAACCCTCATGGTCTGCCAGTCCTTGGGTGTGTCACTCCCTCGTGTGGGCCCAAGTCATGGGCGGTAGCACCTACCAGTTTCCCAAGCTATATCTGCATGACACTCATGTATCTGTCGTCTGACTCTCCTGCTAGAATCTGAGCTCCTGAGGGGCAGAATCCTGGTCCGTTTGGCTCTGCTGTACCGTCAGTGCCTGGAACAGCACCTGCCGTTCTCCACAGGTGATGGCTGAGTAGAGGAATGAACGAGTCCCCTGACACGTGTGCGAGCTGAGCTCGCCCCTGGAAGGCCTGCTGTCCCCTCTGCTGGCCCGGATGGAGGGTCTCAGGCACTGGGGCTCCCTGGCCGATGCCCCCGTGCTCCACTGGCCTCTGGCCTAGGTCTTCTGCCCCGGAGCCCCTGCTTGGCTGCATTCCGCACAGACTTAATTTTTTACGTTTGGCTTTCAGATTCAGCTCTGTGGCCTCGGCAGGGCTGGGTCCGCAGAAGCCTGTGTCTGAAGGCGGGGCTGTTACCTCAGCATTTTGTATTTTATTTCATCAGTGAATTTGAAGTTAACCTTCCTTAGATCCTGTTTTAGTTCTGGACTTAGTCTGTGGTCATCTGTCTCATTTTTCTGTGTGCATTTGTTTTATCTTCTATGCATTTATGTAAGCTTCCTTGCCAATAATAAGTAATAATTATGCTTAAAAAATATGGTGAACACTGGGCCTTTATTGTGCCAGGCATTGTGCTGAGGTCATTGTATGAGTGTCTTATGGCTGCTGTAACAAATGACCACAAACTTAGTGGCTTAAAACAACATAATTTTATCATCTTACAGTTCTGGAGGTCAGAAGTCCAAAATCAGTCTCAAGGGGCTAAAATCAAGATTTGAGCAGGGCTGCTTCCTTCTGAAGGCTCTGGGGGAGCATCATTTCCTTGCCTTTTCTAGCTTCTAGAGACTCCTGTGTTCCTTGGCTCGTGGCCCCTCCCTCCACCTTCAAGGCCAACAATGGCCGGTTGAGTCCTTCTCACGAAGCCATCTCTGGTTGTGCTCTCCTGTCTCCCACTGCCCCATTCGAGGATGTTCATGATGAGATTGGACCCACCCGTGTCATCCGGGATCATCTCCCCATGTCAAGATCCTTCACTTAATCACATCTGCCGAGTCCCTTTTGCCGCATCAGGTCACATAGTCCCAGGTCCCAGAGATTAGGACGCAGACATCTTTGGGGGCCTTTGTTTTGCCTGCCGTAGACGTCTAATCATGATTTCCTTTCATCTGCACCACGACCCAGTGTGGTTGGCCCTGTTCTTGTCCCCACTTTATAGATGGGGAAACTGAGGCTCAGAGACATGAAGGCAGTGGCCTAAGGTTGCACAGAGGCTGAGCTGTGTTCCTTCCCTGGTGCCTGTGCTCCTGGCGCCACTCCTCACACCATGCTGCTTCCAGACACTGGCAACTGAAATTCTTTTGAACAAGGAGGGAAGATCATAGACAAGCTCTTTTCTTTTTCTTTCTCTCTTTTTTTTTCAGTTTTATTGAGAAATAATTGACGTACATCACTGTATAAGTTTAAGGTGTACAGCATGATGGTTTGACTTACATATATTATGACAAGATTACCACCATAGGTTTAGATAACATCCATCATCTGGTCTAGAGACAATAATAAGAAAAGAAAAAAAACCTTCTCCTTGTTATGAGAACTTGTAGGATCTACTCTTAACGACTTTCCACAAGCTCTTTTCTTGAAAGTTGAAAGTTAGGGGATGGACCTGAGGCTGGTGTCTCTGGCTGGTGGCACATTTGTGGGAATACGCAGCTCAGAGCTACTTTTTCTGCCTTTGTTGAAGTGGAAACCCTGTGCTGGTCTCTGGGGAGCGACACTCTGTAATTCAAATGCCTCCATCCTTCCCAGAGTAAAATTCTTTTTTTTTTAATTTACTTTTTCTTTTTTTCTTTTTGGGAGGAAGATCAGCCCTGAGCTAACATCCGTGCTAATCCTCCTCTTTTCGCTGAGGAAGACCGGCTCTGAGCTAACATCTATTGCCAATCCTCCTCCTTTTTTTCCCCTAAAGCCCCAGTAGATAGTTGTATGTCATAGTTGCACATCCTCTAGTTGCTGTATGTGGGACGCGGCCTCAGCATGGCCCGACAAGCGGTGCGTTGGTGTGTGCCCGGGATCCGAACCCCAGCCGCCAGTAGCGGAGCGCGCGCACTTAACCTAACCGCTAAGCCACGAGGCTGGCCCCCCAGGGTAAAATTCTGATTTCGCTACTTTTGTCTGAAAGGATGTCCCTTGGAGGTCGTCTGATCTGACCCGGAAGTAGTTTTCTTCCCTTTTTTGGCTATAATTCTACCCTGACTATAGAATGGAGTGGATTGTTCATGGTTTGCAAATAAAGGAAGTTGCTGCCTCGGGCAGGCCAGGGGCCCCTGTGGGTCACGCTGGGGCTTCTGGGGAGGAGGGAAAGGAGCCAGGCTCTGGGCAGCCCCTGGCTGAGCCCCCTGCCCGACAGAGGAGGGCCTGTGTGCACTCCTGTGAGCTCTTGCAGCCCTGAACTGGGATACCACTCACTCTGTGGCTTTTTTTTTTTTTATTGGTGAGGAAGATTAGCCCTGAGCTAACATCTGTTGCCAGTCCTCCTCTTTTTGCTGAGGAAGATTGGCCTTCGGCTAACATCTGTGCCCAACTTCCACTACTTTATGTGTGGGACGCCACCACAGCATGGCTTGATAAGCGGTGCGTAGGTCTGTGCCCAGGATCCGAACCTGGGAACCCTGGGCTGCCGAAGCAGGGCGTGCGAACTTAACCGCTGCACCACCAGGCCGGCCCCTGACCCGCCGTGTTCTTGATTTGGCAAAACCTACTGCTGTGTGTCCGATTCTGGGAAAGTAACGTACCTTCTTCTTTGGCGACTTGTAATTACTCATTCATCCAAGAAATATAAATCGAGGACCTACTATGTGCAAGGTGCTCTGGACCCTGGGGAGGTTGAGTGAGCTGAGTCACAGGCCTACGTTCTGCTGGGAGAGCAGGGACAGGTGATAGACAAGCCAGCAAATCAGATCATTTCAGACTGAGATGAGGGCCATAAAGAGAAGAGAACAAAGCAGTGGGCTGGAGAGAGACTGCAGAGAGGCCGCCGTTAGCCAGCGTGCTCAGGGGAGGCCTAAAAGGAGGTGACACCAAGACAAGACCTGAACGAGGAGCTGGACTTGCAGGTATCCGGGTGAGGATTGGGCCCAGCGAAAGGGAAGGCCCTCAAGTCACAGATCCGATAATGGCCTAGTGTCCAGAATGTATAAAGAACTCTTACAACTCAATAACAGCAAGACAAACAATCCAATTAAAAATGAGCAAGGAATTTGAATGGATATTTCTCTAAAGAAGACATACAAGTGGCCAATAAACACATGGAAAGATGCTCAACATCATTAGCCATTAGGGAGCAAATCAAACCACAGTGAGATATCACTTCACACGCACTAACAGGCTGTAATAACAGGTGTTGGTGAGGATGTGGAGAATCAGGACCCTCGTGCACTGCTGGTGGGAGAGGAAGATAGTGTAGCCGCTGTGAAAACCAGTTTGGTGGTTCCTGAACAGATTAAGCCTAGCAGTCCCAAGAGAATTGAAAACATACGTCCTCACAAACGCTTGTAAATAAATGTTCACAGCAGCATTATTCACATTAGCTAAAAAGTGGAAACCACCCAAGTGTCTTTCAACTGATGAATGGACAGACAAAATGTGGTCTGTCCATACAATGGAATAGTATTCAATCATGAAAAGGAATGAAATAGTGACACATGCTACAACGTGGCTAAAACCTTGAAAACATTGTGCTCAGTGAAAGAAGCCAGGTATGAAAAGGCCACATATTGTATGATTCCATTATATGAAGTTTCCAGAACAAGCAAATCTGTGGAGACAGAAAGCAGATTAGTGGTTGCCAGGGGTGGGGACAGGAGATGAGGAGTGACTGCTAATGGGTATGAGGTCTCGTTTCGGGGTGATGAAATGTTCTGGAATTAGACAGTGGTGATGGTTGCACAACCTTGTGAATATACTAAAACCCACTGAATTGTACACTTAAAAGGGGTACATTTTATGGTGTGTAAACACTATCTCAGTTTTTAAGATGTAAAGAAGAAAAGGGGTGAGCGGCAGGACAGAAACCGAGCAGGGCCCGGGTGCCTGTGTGCAGGGAGCTGGGGCCGGGGGTGGGCGGGGCCAGAGCACGGGGCGGGCCTTGAGGGCAGTGGTGGTGAGGACTCTGGATTTTACTTGAGTGCTGTGCATTTTATTCCCACTCCTTTGGTTCTACGACCTTCTAGAATTTCACCTTGGCCCTTTTTGTGGCTAATTCCCCGGTCAGTTCTGTCCCTTTTCCCTCCATTTCAGACCTACCTTTCCCCTCGGGGACTCTCCAGTACCCCCATCCCACAGCTGCACTCAGCCCGCCCCTGCCTGGCGCGCCTCCGTGTGGACTTGACTGTGTGTGTTCTCATTTGCCCGCTGCCTCCACGTGCTCCGTAATGTTAGCACTGTCCTTCTCCTGGGGGTCATCTAATGCTTCTCGCCACCTGCCATGTGCCAGGCCGGATTCCGAGGGCTTTCCACTATTGACTCATCCCGATGACTTAAGAAAAGTCGGCACTTAAGAAAAGTGGAAGCTCTGCCTTGGGTATTCATGTGGGTTAATAAATAAGGGAATCAATTCAAGAGTAAAATGAGTCAGCTGTCAGCATTGGGGGCAGACTCCAGGGCTGCCAGTGTGAACAGCCACGGGCATGGAAACCCTCTGTGGTTCTGTCCCCACTACCCAGGGGCTCTGGGGCAGAGACGGAGAAGCCACTCCAGCCCAGAGAGCTGGGAGTTGGGAGGGGAAGCCACTGGGCTGTGGTCACAGGTGGAGAGGCAGAGCCGGACGTGAAGGGTCTCCTGGCCCTCTGGGGCTGCTGAGGTTGAGCGCTGGCTTTGCTCCTCTGCGGTGCTGCCCTTGGTTACGTGGGCGGGAAGGTGGAGAGGAGCCCCCACAGTATGCAGGCGGTGCCCACTTAGCCGCATCGCGCTGTTGGTCTGCCCTTCCCACACACTTTCACTTAAAGGGCACTTTTGTCCAGACCAGTCGGTTGTTATCTGTCCACATCTGATCATTCTGCCCGTCTATTCATTCCTGCTCTCTGTGGGTGGAAGCCACACCTTTAAAATCCGGGAAGGGGATTGGTTTTGTCCTTACAAGATGGCATGCCCCATGGAATGGAACACAGCTGAGAACTGGGGACTGAAAAACCTCTGGGCAGCTAAAGCAGAGGGGCAGAGGCTCTTCATTTCCTCAAGAAGTGTTTATCAAGTGTGTCAGGCACCATTCTGGTGGCCTGAGCTATAACAGAGAGCAAGATTCCTGCCCTCCTGGAGTGGGGATGAGCAGGCGGGAGGAGCCCTCAGGGAAGTCACTCTGAGCCTTTAGACTCTTATTTTACGCACTGTAATAATAAGCCAGTTATATGCCCCTCTAGCCTGTGGCAATCAGAAATAGAGAGGAGGGCTGGTAGAGGAAAGCATTTTGAACTTGCCCGCAGAAGCTGTTGCTTTTGTCTGTGGAGTTCTGCCAGAATCTATCCCTCAAGTTGCTAACATGAGTCCCCTTCATCCGTACCCTGTTCGCTGGATGAACTCTAAGTCATCCTTAAAGATCCAGGGCAAATATCACCTCCTCTGTGAAGCCTGCCCTGATCACTACCTTCCAGGCAGAGTTAATTTCCTCCCTTCTTTGATGTTCCTGTTGGCCCTGTGATAGATAACTCGCTGCTGTAGCACTAACTTCATTGTGTTCACATACTTCGTTTTTGTTTGCCAGGCTGGATTGTGTATTTTTGGGGAGTAAGGATTGTGTCTTGTTCAGCAAAATCCCTGGATCACAGATTGTCAATAAGTGTTTGTCAAATGACTAACTGATAGCACTGGAAGAAACAGCAAAGTGGCTACAAGAAGGCAGAGCAGTATACACCAGGGGCATTCAGTGCTCAGGCAAACAGACACTGAATCCTTCGTGGCTCCCCGGGGTGTCTCATTGTGGATGCTGTAATAATGTGCTCAGAGCCTCCAGGAACTGGTTGGCTCCGCAGTTCTCTAAGTCAGAAGGTGAAGTTGGGTGTAACACACTGACTTCCATTTAAGGAAGTAAAAGTAACCATTTAAAAAAAAGTTCTGGTGCTTTGTCATGGGGGGGGAACCTTTAGCTCTCCTTATAATTTGGATATCTGGATCAGCCCAGTCCCTGAGGGTTCCTCAGTAGTAATCATCTTTCTTTCCTCTGGCTATCCTGTACTCCATTTTCTTGTGTTCTCTGTCAGACTAGGAAAGCTGGGTCATTTGGCATTTGATGAAAATTCATTAATCATTTGAGAAGTCTACTGCTTTGAGGAATGGGTGGAACAAAGTATCAAACTGGATATACAGTGAGATCTCAAATGCAGACTATGTATATATACATATATATACGTATAGTATAACTCATATAAATACACGAAATCTCCATTCATTCTCTGTGAGGAATAATCCAAAATGTGAACATGGGTTTTATTCCTGGGATAATGAGTTTCTTTATTTTTTATGCTTTTTAATACTTTCTAAAATGATTTTGAGTGGGATGGGAGGGTTTTTTGTTGTTTGTTTTAGCAATCAGGGCTAGCAATAAAAGTCACTTTGGAAAAGAGAGAGCGCGTGATTTGGGGCTTTTCAGTAACGAAGCTGTCACTTCAAGGGAGGAACCCGGCTCCTCTCAGCCTCAGGCGTCAGTCCCCTCCGGGGCACCCCGCAATCCCTCCATCCTCTGTGTCCGAGAGAGGACATCTTCCTCTCCCCAAGTCCTTGTCGCTTGTCCTGTCGCCGCCTGGGCTCCCGCATTAGCAGCCAGCTGGGAGCGAGCGCTGCCGTGGCCACTGTCCAGTGGTCCCCTCGCCCCGGGCGGGCGGCAGGATGTTAGAATTCTTTCCATTTCCTTTCATACCCGCTCCGTGAGCTCGAGCTTGCTGGTGGAAGCTGACAGCTCAGCTTTTTGGTGTGTGGGTTTCTTCCTTACTGACCCATGTTTGCATAACTTCTCAGGGAGTCTATATAAGGTAAGGTCAGCCTTAGAGCGAGCTGCAATCATGTCGTGCTCTGGGGCAATTTCCTCCCCTCTTCTTCCTCCTTTCTTTTGTCTTGCTCTGAAGTTCAGTGTTGGGTGGTAATTATGAAATGATGAGTTCTCTCTCCTTTTTCTTTCTGTTGGCCAGCAGACATGTGGTGGGCGCCCACTCTGTGCCTGGCCCTGGGGGAGTAACAAGAACTGGACAGATAGGAAAGTAGCTAAAAAGATCAGGAGGACGTGCACCAACAAGTTTCCCTAGGTGTGACTTAGGGTGTTCACTTAGGGTTATAGGTGGTGAGACACTTCTTTTTGCTTATTTGTACTTCTAATTATTCTATGTTTAGTAGGTTTTGTGTGTAACGAAAAAAATCGTTCAAAGCATTTGCAGAAGTGTGTGAAAGTTGCACACTGCTTGGCCCATCGCGGATCCTCAGTCCCCTCTGGGTTTGTCCTCCAGCCGGGACTGGCTTTGGGGGCAGGCGGAGGGGAACTCTAGGATCCCTTTTGGGAGAAGGTGGGGGGCCCTCGATCAATGTGGATCCTGTGTTGGGTCACCCTGGTGAGAATTGATCAGAATCTGCCCCTCAGTGATTACCTGAACCTCGGGAGATTTCCAATCTGGGTGGGAGGGGTGGGGAGGGCAGGGGGAGTCCTTGAGAACTTGGTGGGGATTATATGCTGTTCATAGTTTTTGGAAGAATATTAGAGCGGCTCATCCTTGTGGCCTTGGTGAGTCCAAAGAAGTCTGAATTCCCCCTTTTTTCTTTATCCCTCTTCCCATGCCCTTTTATGGTCATCTCCCCCTCTTTGTGTCATTATATTTCCTCCCATGTCCCCTTGCTATAACTGCTTAGCATCACACCTTTGGTCCTCCTGCCTTCCCTCTCTCTTCCTGTATCCCTCCCTCCTTTCTAGCCCTGGACAGAGAGTGCAGGAGGAGAGAAGAGATGGAGCGAGGAGACCTGGATGGGGAGGAGGTGAGGCATAGTAAAGGCAGTGGACAGGAGAGAAAGAAAGGAAATGCAGGGTCTCGGAGGGGTGTTAGAGGAGAGCGAGGGAGGACGGGGCTGCAGAGGAGAGAATGCAACGTGATGACAGCCAGCATTTCTGAGTGCTTACTCCGTGCTGGGCAGTATCCCAAGAACTTCACGTGTGGTGACTTACTGCTGTGGATTAACTGACTTAGTGAATGAAGATGAGGAGCCTTGAAGAGAGGACATTGAACCGAGGGGCCCTGCCTAGGGCTTCTCGGTCCCGAGGGATCCGCAAGGGTGGCGGGATTGGCTGGTCCAGGAGCTCTTCCAGATTGATAAACCATCACTGGCCTCTGACAAGGCTTCACAGATCAACCAAAGGGTCAAGTTCGTTTGGGAGTGGAGTTTTATTAACACCATGTGAGGACCAAGGGGAGGGTGTCACAGTCCCTCACGGGGACACCTAACGTGCAGGAGACCTGGGCTTGGAGCTCACGGCGCTGGCCAGAAGGCAGCAAACAGTGGTGTCGATAGTCCTCGGGGACGGCGCTCCTGCCCTTGCTTTGTCCCTGGCTGACGTCTCCCCTGGGACGGGCCCTGTGTGATTTTATGATGCACTGGGAATCCTGGTTAACGATGGCTTATGTCAAGTAGATGATCTAGAGGCAACAGAAAGAACTCCCTGACACCCAGTGCCGAGTTCAGAGGCTCTTTTTCTGAGTACCCCTCTTTGCCCTGTCTTGGGCTGTGGGGTTTGGGCGGAGGGAGACTCACTGGGGGCCAGTTCCAGTGGTCTTTGGTGGTAAGATGCTCGGGAACCATGCCTAGATACCTCGAATTCTGTAGATTACACTGTTGAGAAGCGAGGCCATAGGAAGCTCCTTGACATGATCACTTCCTTCAAATGAAAGGGGTGTGGGCGGGAAGGAAGAGGGTGGGGGCTGAACTGTGAGCACTTCAGCGTTTCTGCCGGGAGACTTGTCTCGCCCTCTTTCCCTCCAGGGATGGAGTGCTTTCCCCCTGCTGAGAGCCTCACTGTTTCCTCTTCTCACATCTTTCTCTAGGTCAGTGGTTCTCAAGCCCTGGAGGCGTCAGAATCCCCCTCGGGGCTTGTTCAAACCCGGTTTCCAGGCCCCGTTCCTGAGTTTCTGAATTCACATTTCTCATGAGTTCCTGGGTGATGCTGACGCTGCTGGCCCAAGGACTCTCACTTTGAGAACTGCTGCTCTGGGCTTAACTAGTTCTCCCTCGGGCAGGGAAAGGGTTGCCTGGCTCCTCATCGCTTCACCTCTCTGAGCCCCGGTTTCTTTATCTGTAAAATGGGACTGTGAGCAGAGCTGACCTCACAGAGAGGTTGAGATGGAGAAATGTGCGAAATTGTTTAAATGCTTAGAAGGGTGCCTAGCACATCGTAAGCGCTCAAAAATGGTGGCCTGTCATCCTCAGGACCCTTACTGGTCTTATCTGTACCCCCAGTGCTAAGCACTGTGCTTGGCATGTAGTGGATCCTCAAGAAATACTCATGGAACGAGTGGTGAAATGACTGAGGAGTGAGCGTTAAGACACAGAACACCAGCAAAGAAGGCAGAGGCAGGGAGGCTGTCCGTTGGGTTTGGCTGTTAGGAGGCCACTGGGGACCTCCAAGTGCAGTGTCACAGAAGAGGTGGGGATAGAGAAACAGCGACCATCCCCATCAGCCAAGCCCTTCACGTCTCAGTTTTTCATTGAATCCTCACAACCACCCTATGAGGAAGGTGAATGACCCATTTTGCAGATGCGGAAACTGAGGCTTAGAGACATTCGGGAATTGGTCTGTGTCACAGAGCTGGTACCCAGTGGGGCTGTGCTTCTAATGGATTCCAGAACTTGGACTCTTAACCTGGACATGGTAGAGCAGAAGGTTGAGGATGAACGGCCGAGGGAGCAGCAGGTGTAGACAGCTGTGCTGAGAGGGAGCAGCAGGTGTAGACATCTGTGCTGAGCCTCACAGAGGAGCTCTGGGTCTGTCTCCTGGTGAGAGTGTTTGGGTAAGGTCTGGGGCCCAGCTCTCCCGCTGGGGTCATCCAGAGGGCACCCTCCGCTCCTCACTCGCAGTCTGAAAAGATGTGCTGTTGGCCCCATTGGGGACCGAGTGGAGCCGTGGGGGTGACAGCAACCTCCAGAACTGGCCTTCTTCTGGCCAGTGTTGCCATCATAGTGTACGTGTGCACACACACGCACGTGCATGCACGCACCCAGGCACACGCACGCACACACATACACATGTGCGTCTGTGATGAGGTCTAGCTGTGCCTTTCAGTTGACACACCCACGAGTGTGTCTGTGTTGTGCTGTACGGTTTGTTCAGAGGGGGAAAGTAGCCCAACCAGCGACTCAGAACTAGAACTTCCTCCTGCCCAGGCCAGTTTGAGGTCAAAATGGGCTTAGAGCCTCCTTCATGGCGAGTGAGGGAGAGAGAGGCTGCAGGTCTGCGTGGGCAGCCACGAAAATGTTGCTCAGACCAACAGGTTTTTCATCTCGGAATCAGCTGACGTTTCAATGTCGTGCCAGATCTTAGCGGCAAACGACTGTAAGCATAACGTGACTCTTGGATTTTGAAAGATGGCAGCAATCTCGTCGGCCAAACCCTTGTCAGATAAGCACCGCACAGCCACCCAGGAAAACAGTCCCTCCTGCCACGATCATTTAAATGACATCAGCCTGCAGTTCTGGAAAGTCTGTAAAGGTCAGGCTCCCCGTGTCCTTGGAAGTGGGGGTGTGCTTTACTTATTCTGCATCTGTCTTGTGCCAGGTCCTGGGCTGGTGCTTGGGGCATGTGGTTTGCAACTTTCCCACAGTGGGGCTTTGGCCAGTGATGGGGCCCTTGCGATCCACATGCAGTCACGGGAACCCAAAGGCCAGACTGACCGATGTGGAAATGGGGAATAGGGTGGTTGCCGTGGAAACAGACTGCCGGCCTTTGGCTTGTGTTGCCTCTGCATTAAGGCGCTAACAAGTCAGGAGGGAGGCATCTGATGTGTGGCCCCACCTCCCCCTCAGGTCCAGGCAGCAATTTAATTAAACACTTGGGTGCTGGTTTTCCTTTTCCTCCAATAACACCACTCAAAACAGCACGCTGGCTTCCCAGACATGGCCGTGAAAGCTGGGAAGTGCTCAGGAGCTAACGGGCTTCTCCCCCACGCACTGTCTGCATCCGCCGGCCCCTGTGTGAATTTCAGTTCCTCAGTCCCGTCAGCCTCATTTCCTGTGCTCACTGTCCACCTAGCAGCTCCACCCTGGGCTACAGCTTCAGGGAGAAGATTCTACCAGGTCGGGCCCAGCGGGTTTCTCAGTGTTCTTGTTTAATCCTCATCGTCGACTCAGGAGGGAATTCTTGTTTAATCCTCAGCGTCGACTCACGAGCAAGGTATAAATTCACCCCAATTTGGAAACATCCCGGCTGTCCATCAGCAGATGAATGGGTGAACAGAATGTGGCATATCCATACAATGGAATATTATCCAGCCATAAAAGGAATGAAGGACTGACCTCCCTCCAATGTGGGTGAACCTTGAAAACATGCTGAGTGAGAGAAGCCAGACACAAAAGACCACACAGTGTGTGAGTCCATCTGTGTGAAATGTCCAGAACAGGCAAATTTAGAGACAGAAAGTGGATTAGTGGTTGCTTAGGGCTGGGGGAGGGGGGCTGGGAAGTGACTGCTGGTTCGTGTGGGCTTTCTTTTTGGGGGTGATGAAAATGTTCTGGAATTAGATAGAGGTGATGGTTGCACAACATTGTGAGTGTACTAAATGCCACTGAATTGTACTCTTTAAAATAAAGTGGTGAATTTTATGTTATGTGACTTTTACCTCAATAAAGAAAAAAAATGGGAGGGACAGAAAGAATTACCCTATTTTACAGATGAGGCAGCTGAGGCTGGGATGTTTGGCGATTAAATCAGAGTCCCTGGGGAGTAAGAGATGGAGCTTGCACCCCACATGGGAATCCCCTGGACCTCTTCCTTACTTCCCATGGCCAGTCGGTCACCAAGCCCTGTCGATTTGGCTTGTGAAGTGTCTCTGAGACACTTTCTTCTCTGTACCCACTGCCTTGTCACCCACTGACCCCCTTGGTCGGGTCCCACAGTGGGCACCCACCAGACTCCCATGGCCGGGTGGAAGCAGTTCCCCAAGGAGGGGGCGCTGGGCAGACACACCCGAGATGTCCCCACGCTTGGCTTTGTCATTGTTTTCACCTTGGACACATCACACGACCTCTGAGCCTCATCTATCAAACAGTGATCTGGGTGTTAATGAAGGTGATGATGGTGCTGCCCCCCCATTGCCCACCTCACAGCATTGTTGTGAAGACCAAATGGGATAGTCAAACATACACGTGTCTCATAAACCGAAGGCTGCTGTGCCACGTGAATGGTGGTCAGGGTCTGTTTCCTTTAAGACATGAGTCTTTGGAGTCCCTGGCCCGGAGTGTAGAGTTTGAGTCACAGTCGTGGCCTCTGAGAACTGTTTCTTCACTCCCCTGGGAGAGGTGGTCGCCCGTTAGATGGTGCAGCTTGCTGTCCAGCATGCGCTCAGGCTGTGAGGTACTGGCCAGGCAGTGAACTTCGTCACTCCACACCGTGTCTCCATCACACGCAGAGGGCTTGTGGCCTGGGGTCTTGGTGTAAACCTCCACATTGTGTGAGATTCAGCATGGAGGCACACATGGAGGCACCTAGGATTCTAGAAAGATTCTAGGAAGAAAGGCACCTTGATTTAAAAAAAATAGTAAAACCTCAAAACGTGGTTCTTTGAGCAGGAGCGTCAGCCTCACCTGGGAGATGCTTAGAACTGCAGTCTCCACGGCCCCATCCTGGACCTGCTGAGTCAGAACCCACATTTTAGCAAGATCCCCGAGTGATTCAGATACACAGGAATGTTTGAGGAGCACTGCTCTGCGGTGTCATTGGGTGCCTGAGAAATCCCACAGCCAACAGCCAAAAGCCGTTTGAGAACATAAGAGCTGAGCAGAGCAGCAAGTACAAGATGAATAACCCAACCAGCAGCATCCCCACGTGCCAGCCATCCCCAGTCAAGGGTTGTCATGAGATCTCACTGATAGTTGCAATTAAAATATGAAATATGTAGAAATTAAGCGAGTAAGGATATGTGATTTCCTCAATGAAAGCACAGAATTTTGGTGGAAAACACAAAGTGGATCCCAATTAACTGGGGACACAAACTGTGTCTAGACATTCATTCTCACCTGGGGGCGGTTCTGCCCCCCAGGGGACACTGGGCAACGTCTGGAGACATTTCTAGGTGTCATGACTGGGTTGGGGGTGTGATACTGGCGTCTAGTGGGTGGAGGCCAGGCGTGCTGCTCAGCATCCTACAGTGCCCAGGACAGCCCCCCATAAAGGACGACCCGGCCCCAAGCGTCAAGAGTGCTGAGGTGGAGAACCCTGGTCTATCCTCATGGGACACACACACACACACGTACGTCACTTTAAAAACTCAAGAATGTCACATAACATTTTGGGAACACAGAACAGTGGAGGACGGGGATCTTAGCACAGTGGATGGTGGAAGAGATTCTAAAGTGACAATAATGAAAATGATGTGGTCATCAAACAAACGTAAGTGTAGATGAAGGGAACAGAGTGGCCCCTAGAGTCATTTTTTTTTTTTTGTGAGGAAGACTAGCCCTGAGCTAACATCCGATGCCAATCCTCCTCTTTTTGCTGAGGAAGATTGGCCCTGGGCTAACATCAGTGCCCATCTTCCTCTATACAGGATGCCACCACAGCATGTCTTGACAAGTAGTGCGTCAGTGCACACCCAGGATCCGAACCTGGGAACTCCGGGCCATCGAAGCAGAGCGTGCGACCTTAACTGCTATGCCACTGGGCCGGCCCTCCCTAAGTCATTTTAATAAAAATGAATATATAAGATACAACAATCATAACACACCCAATGGAAAAATATCAGACTTCTTTATTGGCCTGATTGTCTAGCATAAGCTAGCCGTGCCCATGGACCTGGAGCTGTACCCAGGCCCAAATAAGGGCTTTGCTTGCTTTGTCTGTCTGTGCCTCCCACCCTCCCCTAGCCCGGGTCCCATCTCTCCCGTGCGGCTTTCCCAGTCCAGATAGGGCCTCGACGACTGGGGATAAGAGGAGTTGAAGGACTTCTGCTCCCCAAATAAGATCCAGAATCTGAGCCTTGGCTGTGTGAAGGGAGGGGAGGGTCGCAGGTGCAGCAGCCAGAGGCCTGGGTTCAAATCCCAGCGTGGCCTCCAGCTGCCTGTGTGGCCTGGAGAGTGACCCGTGACGTCTCTGAACCTCCGTGTCCATCTGTGACATGGGCATCAAAGCCTGTGGTGATGGTGTGGGGTTTAGGAGGGAATGTGGCAAGGTCAGTGTTGGGCCCTGCTGTGCCACTGCGGGCGCACTCGTGGCTCACGGCCCCTCCTTGGGGACTCGTGGTCTTGGGGTGTTTTAACCGAGCACCGCTCCCTCTTTTTGCCCTTGGCTGCAGATGACATCCGGCTGTTCGCCTTCGTGCGCTTCACCACCGGGGATGCCATGAGCAAGAGGTCCAAGTTCGCCCTCATCACGTGGATCGGCGAGAACGTCAGCGGGCTGCAGCGAGCCAAAACCGGCACGGACAAGACCCTGGTGAAGGAAGTCGTGCAGGTGATTGTCTCTGTGTTCTCTTAGGGTCTGGGGGTCACACCCCACAAACGGGCACCATCCAGCCGGGTCAGAGAGGGCTGGGCTTGGCTCCTGGGTCTTTGACTTAGATGTGACTTCAAATGTGCCGTGCCAGGTCTCTGGACCACTAGAGCCGCTGGGTGACACGTTACTAAGGTTGTTTTCAGGGTGCGGGCTAGGAGGCGGGTAGCTGCATTTGTGGTCCTGACCATCATGTGATAGAAACATGGCGGCTGGGAGTCTCCCTTTGAGGGTCAGGCAGAGGCAGTTCATGGAGGAGGGGCTGGAGGGATGACCAAAAGGGCGGCCACTCCCTGGTTGAATCATGATTAACTTCCAGTGGTGGCCATGAGGACCCAATGGGAGAATTCATGCGTGCCCTCTCTGAACAGTGCCTGGCACACAGTAGGTACTCATGATACTTGTTGAATGAATAGATGTCAACTTTATGAGGGCCAGTGGGGGTGTTATGATTTTGGTGGCCATAGAATGACAAAGGCCATGTCACCAATGGCCCAGACACCTGGGCAGGGCAGCTGGCCCCTGGCTGTGGCTGACTTCCTCCCCAACCCCATTAGACTGGGAGGAAGGAGGAGAAGGTGGACCTATGCTTGGTTTTGTCTCTTAGCTCCTGAACAGTTCTACGTGTAGAGCTCTCTATTTTAAAGTTTTTTTCCATTCTGGACATAACAAAAATTGACACTATCAGAAACCTCCAAGGTGGTTCATTTGGGGCTGGCGCATGGGATCGTACTGAGAAAAGAAAATTTGAATTCCAGAGAGATCACCAGGAGAAGGGAGGTGAGGGAGAGAGTTGTCTCCTTGCCCAAAGGGTTCTCCATTTTGCAAAAGGATTTCTCAAAACCCGGGGTCGGGAGGTAGTGGCTCACGGGTACGGGGCTTTTTTTGAAGGTGATGGAAATACTCTAAAATTGACTGTGGCGATGGTTGCACGTATCTGCGAATATATTAAAAGCCGTTGAATTGTAAAAAACAAACAAAACACACACACACAAAAATAGGCTGTGTGCCATGTGGAATTCTGGATTGGATCCTAGAACAGAAAAACTGGTGAAATGGGAATGAAGTCTGGAGTTTAGTTGATAGTAACGTTCCCGTGTTGGCTCCGTAGTTGTGACAAAGGTACCACAGTATCCTACGACGTTAACAGTTGCGAAAACAGCCTGTGGGGTATATGGGAACTCTTGGTACTGTCTCTGCAATTTTTCTGTAAATCTAAAACTGTCCCCAAATAAAACTTTGATTTAAAAAATAATAATAGGAAAGAAAAAAATTCCTATCATTCCATTATCATGGCCTGTTTTTCCATCTTCCCTCCCAGCCGCGTGGGCGAGCTCACCCACCTCTGAGCCGTGCCGCAGTCACAGCCTGCAAATCACGCTCCGCTTGGCTTCTTTTTTTTCTGTCTTACTTAACATAATTTCATAAATTATGTGGCTGCAGAGTCTTTGTGATGAACATTTTTCTGGTGGCTGAGTGTCCCATTTCACAAGTGCACTGTAATGTCCTAAATGCTCCCTTGTTGTTGGCCTCTTGAGTTGCTTCCAAGTTTTATTTTTGTA
This sequence comes from Diceros bicornis minor, assembly GCF_020826845.1. NCBI lineage: Eukaryota > Metazoa > Chordata > Mammalia > Perissodactyla > Rhinocerotidae > Diceros > Diceros bicornis. The sequence goes on along the minus strand of NC_080771.1, from coordinate 33,582,614 downwards.
AATAATGTTGCAACCAACATTTTAATCCACGCAGCTCCTATCTGAATTATTTCTTTAGAATACATTTGCAGGAGGTGGGGTTCCGGAGTTAATAGGCATGATGATCATTTTAAAAAGGTGTGAGGGGGCTGGCTGGGTGGTATAATGGTTAAGGTCGCACGCTCCACTTCGGTGGCCTGGGGTTCGCAGGTTCGGATCCTGGGGACGCACTGATGCACCGCTTGTCAAGCCATGCTGTGGCGGTGTCCCATATGAAGTAGAGGAAGATGGGCACGGATGTTAGCCTGGAGCCAATCTTCCTCAGCAAAAAAGAGGAGGATTGGCAACAGATGTTAGCTTGAGGCTAATCTTCCTCACCAAAAAAAAAAAAGGTCTGGGGTGTCAGATTACCTTCCAAGAGGGTTAGCCCCATGCGTGGACATAGTAAATGCTGAGTAAACGTCGTTTACTTCACCTCCTCATCAGCATTACTGGTTAGCACCGCTGTCTGCACCGTGTCCACCACCGACACCCTGGCTTTGCGAGGCCACCTATTCAACCCTACGGGCTATTTTTCTCCAGGCCAGTTTGAGTTTTAATGGTTAACACTTTTAGAGGTCTGCTTTGTGGCGGCAGAATGGAAAATGCAAAAGAATGCATGTTCCATGGCCAAAGGTCTGCTTAATTCTACCAGCTACGCTTAGCCCTCCGCTGGTCAGCCTGGATGTGGCCAGGAGAAAAAGGGACACAGGGAGGAAGTGTTGGCCAGGATGCCTCCGGTGGGGGGAAGAGGGGGCAGTCTTTCAAATCTTTCAGAGCTCCTTTTTCTTTTCCATTTTAAAAATTGTGGCAGAATACAATAACATAAAATTTATCATTTTAGCCATTTTAAAGAACATTTTAAAGTATACAATTCCATGGCCTTAAGTGTATCCAGTGTTGTGTAATTATTACCATTGTCTAGTTCCAGAACTTTTCCATCACCCCCAAAGGAAACCCTGTACCCATTAGCAGTCTGCAGAGTTCCTCTTAAATTGAGAACTCTTCTCAATTTGGTTAAGTGGGCCAGTGACTGAGGGTGACTTGGAAATATGATATTTTGGTGGGGACCTTCCGTTGGGAGTGTTGGTTATAATTCATTTATTTGCAAGCTCAAATACTTGAAGCAGAAGGGGGAACTGCCTGGCTCTCTGAACTGGAAAGTGCAGGGGTTTCCAGCTTTAGGTGTGGCTGAGTGAAGGGCTCAAGCAATATCTTCTTCTCATCTGGCTTTTCGTGGGTTGGGCCTCAGGTGGCCTCTGTCCAGCAGGAGGAATGGTCCAGGCTATGGTGGTTCTTCTGGGTCTTGATCTGAGGGTAGAGAGCCCTCTTCCCTCAGAGTCATCATTCCCTTAAAGGACCCCCCTGGGCCCAGCTTACGGTCACATGCACATCCTGTGGGGCAGGGAGGCGGAGCTTCATGATTGGCAGCTCCAGCACGATGCCAGTTATTAAAAGAAAGGGATGCTGGTAAATGGAAAAGCAGGGACGCCATCTTGAACTGCAGGTGCCATGTAATATTTTGACCATTACTTTTGCATTTTCCACCTCTGCATTTAAAAAGCTTCATTATTTGAAGTTATTACAAGACCTCATGTTTATTCTACAGTTACAAATACAGCCATTTAAGTTGCAAAGGGTGAATTATGCTGGCATAACGGTGTCTTTCGACAATCACTAAAATCATGCTGATCTTGGCACGTGTGTTAATTTTTCCCTCTGTTTAATGGGGACTCGGACCAGGTGTTTGCTAAGGGGCCTTCCAGATGGGCCGTTCTGGGTTCCATGTCTTGGGGACTGGATCACAGCTCCCTTTTACCACGATTTCCATGTGAAGAAGAAGTGTATTGACTTCTGGTTTAAGATTACTAACACACCCTTAGCTTTTATTGTAATGAAAGCCATATACCCACATCCTTTACTTTGTATAAAACACAGAGAATGTACATGGATGTAGAGACACTGGAATCTATAAAGGTGGGTCTTTATGCTACCCCCCTGACTGCAGGTGAGTCTCTCTCCCTTCCTGGGCCTCCGTTTCCCCCTTTTATAAAGTGAGTTGGATGAGTTGACTTGCCGTGCCATATTCCGTTGTGACTCACTCTGACATTTTTTCCTTTTTTTTAAATGGGGACTTTGTTTATGAAGGCATCTTATCTTTAAAGGAACCTTATTTTCCTTTGTCGGACGAAGAGACAGTGCAGTGTGATGGTCTGGAGTGTAGCCTTCTGAGCCAGATGGCGAGGGTTCAGATTACAGCTCCGCTGCTTAATGTGTGGCATTGGGCACAGTGCTTACCCTCTCTGGGCCTCAGTCCCCTGAAGTCTCAAACAGAGGTGATACAGTATCTGCCTCTTAGGGTTGTTGTGGGGATAAATGGGCCAATAAAGGGGAAGTGCTTAGATTAGAACTGCGTCTGGTGAAGACCTGGAAGCAGCAGCTGTTGTCGTTTTCGGTTTTCCACTGTAGACAACACTGTGATGCACAGCTTTCCACACTGTGGAGTATTTCCTTAGGAGAGGGTGGGTCCCGTGTTGATCCACATCTCCTAATTGTCTTACAGATGGCTTGGACTAAGTCACAGCTGTCAGCAACACAAGAAGGTCCCCGCCTCCCCCACCCTTGCCAGTGCTTCAAACAAGTCATCCTCACCCGGGGCTGGCCTCATAGGTGCATCAGCATTTGGGGAAACTGAGGCCCAGAGCAGTGACAGGACTTGCCCCAAACCCACAGCTAACAAGCAGCAGGGCCAGGGCTGGAGCCTGGAGAGGTTAAAGGTCAGGAGGTTCAACTCTGGGTCTCTTCAGTCTGTTCAGAGCCAGGCTGAGACACTGAGAGGTGTCTGCGGCCGCGTCTGGGGAAAACAAGACAAAACAAGACACCCCAGCACGGCCGCGGCAGCAGAGGCTGGGTGGTGGTGACACCCGGACTTGAGCCCCGGGAATGCGCCGAGTGGACGGCATGCGTGGCTGCTTCGCCGCTGCCGTCTCTGCTGCACAGAGGTGCCTGGCTGGTGCCGGGGACAGAACACCCGTCCCATTGTTCTGGCGCCTCTGTGGGGTTACGGGGACAATGCTGTCACCACCGTTAGAGACCTGCCCGTGCCAGGCCAGACCGTCCTGATTTAGAGCAGACTCGGTCAGGGGTGCATCGTGCTTGCCTTGCAGAATGACTTTATTCACGTGATCCTTTTATTTATTTTTTAACATCATATGAATGTTCACAGAGCCAAGTAGCCAGAGGGTACATCTCAGCTTTCAGCGCTGGGGAAAGCGAACAGCAGAGTGTTTCCTCCAAGGAGCAGTGGAGGTGGGAAGGACAGACATTCAGTGACGGAGTGGAACTGTCAGCTCGGTGTGCATTCTGATTGCTTCTAAACCAGGAGCAGGGGCGGCTTCCATTCTGGACCTCCTCCCACCCCCAGGGCCGGGACCAGATGTACCTACCACTCCTCCGGGAGGGTCACGTGTGTACCAGTGTGGTAATAATGTTGATAACAGTAGTTTTATTGTGCCCTATCATGTGCCTGGCACTTTTAAGGACTTTCCACATATTGAAATCATTTATTCTTCACAAGGCCAGTTCTGTCATTAGCGCCATTTTATAGACGAGGAGCCTGGGGCCTGGGAAGTTGAGTAACTTGCTTGAGGTTCCAGCGCCTGGACATGGTGGAGCTCTGCCTGCAGCCCAGACCGTCCGGCCCCAGATCCCCGACTCACACACTTCACCCCTCTGTGCATTTCCCCAAGTCCTCCAGCACCAGGAAAAATGCTCTGAGCCACATGCATTTTGGAAACTCTACTTTTGTAGACTCATATTGCACATGGCACGTTAAAGGCTCTGAGAAGTTCTGTAGGAAACAAACTTTTTACATTTATTTTTAAATTTCCTGGTTCTCCATCTTCCTTCATGGTAGAACCTTTGTTTTTTCCAAACTGGAAACTGAACATCATTGCTCAGTGCTTATTAAAAAAAATCCTGCTGTGTCAAATGGAAAAGATCACGGGCATAGGGGGAGTGAGACCCAAGCTGATACTCCAGCTGCCTCAACTCTTTGTTTTAGGACCTTGGGCAAGTAACTTCATCTCTAGAATCTGTTTTTACTTATGAAGAAGGGAGTGTAAATTTTCATAGAGTTGTTGGAAGGAGTAAAGAAAAGCAAAGAGTGTGAAGAGGGTTTCTCCATTTTAGTGAGTGGTGAACTCCAATTCATCCTGCAAAACCCTGATTCTTTACCTTATTCTCCTACCAGCCTCCATCAGAATTGATTGCTCCTTTGTCTGTGTGTCTACTATGATCCAGATTCCGTGAATTATAATTGACCCTAGAAAGTAATCTCTAGGGCAGGGACCATGGCTGCTTTATTACATAGTACTCCTCGTGCCTAGAAGAATACCAAAACAGGTGCTAAAAAGTGAAGAAATGAATCTGTTTGCAGAGGCTCTAGACTGTCTCTTATTCTTTGTGTATTCCTGGACAGATGCTAGTAAATGTTTAATAACTGTTCTTTGGGTTGATTTAACTGTGGAAGCCAGTTGCAGTCAGGGAGGGATTTGGGGGTGGGTTGGGCTTTCCAGAGGCTCTGCTTTTGTTGCAATAGAAAGCAGAAGTGAGAGCTGGTAGGGTCAGCCGGGAGAACCCCGCACCTCCCTAATGAGATTTACAGGGCCGCCGCTCCCCCTCGCGGAGCCCGGCACTCGGGCACCAACCGTAGACACTCCATTGCTCTCCAGAGGGTTTCAGTATTTGTTTTCACGGGGCGTGTTGGTGCTTCTTCCAGCCCGTGGTTCGTGGAAAGTCCCTTTATTCTTCTCAGAACCAGAAAGGGCCTTTTGTGCTGGTGCGTTTCACCTGGACGCAGGCAAGGGGGCTCTGTGTTGCTCACATCGTATATTTAAAACCCAGACCACCTGGTTACAAACGCAAAGCCCCCACGCAGCCTGTGAGCGGCGGGGCTGGGTATCGTGTGCGGACGGCCTGGCTTATTCACTGTGGGCTAGGTGCTGTTACTACCCCCAAGATACAGATGGGGAAACCGAGGCTTGGAGAGATGGCTCCTTAAGCCAAGGTGAGTGTTGAGGCAGAAACTAGATGACAAGGGATTGGAGGCCACTTGAATGGTTGGGCAGGCAGCAGGGAGCCCTGCGGCCAGCTCTGTGCTCCAGCTACCTAGAGGTGAAAAGGAGAAAGAGGGGGGCACCCTGCACCCGGAGCCTGGCGTGGAAATGGAAGCCGCTTTTACAAGCCAAGAGCTCTGCCCAGCAGTTGTGGCCTGGGTGCCCTCACTAAACCCCCAGACAGGTCCCAGCCCCGGGCCAGCCGGCCCTGGCACGGCACCTGCCTGGTGGCCCACCAGCAGCTGGCCTCCTGTCGCCTCACTGTCACCAGTGTATGGTTTCCACGCTGTGGGGACGCCGGATTAGACATGTGCAGGTCTCAACTGAAGCAGCCTGGAGCGCTGAGTCCAGACAGCTGTCCTGTGAAATGCAGACCCCACGTTGCTCGTGGGGGCTGAAGGCTGCTGCTCCCTTTACAACTTGTTCTTGCAGATTTTTCCTCCCTCTTTCTCTTCCCTTCTATGCGTCCCTCTTCACGTTTGTCCTCCTCTTGTTAGTTGTCCCTCGACATTCTCCCTTTTCAGAGTGCCTTCCGGAAAAAGCCACAAGCTGCATGCTCTCCATTTTCTCCCCCACAGTGGGTTATCCCAGGGCATTGTGGTTTTTAAAATTAGTTCAGACATTGGATCAAGAAAATGTGATATATATATACACACACAATGGAATACTACTCGGCCATAAAAAAAGACAAAACCATCCCGTTTGCAATGAGATGGATGGGCCTGGAAGGTATTATGTTAAGTGAAATAAGCCAGAAGGAGAAAGACAAACACTGTATGATCTCACTCATATGTGGAATATAAACCAACACATGGGCAGAGAAAACTGTATTGTGGTTACCAGGGGCAATGGGGGTGGGGGGTGGGCACAAGGGGTGAAGGGAGACATATATATGGTGATGGACAAACAAAAATGTACAACCCCAAATTTCACAATGTTAAAAACTATTAAAACATCAATAAAAAATACTTCAAAAAAAATCAAAACCCAATTATACGCTGTTGACAAAAGACATGTCAAAAAATCATAGAGAAGATTAAAAATGAAGGAAAAGGCCAGAGAGCATCAGGTGAACACCAAGAAAAGAGAGCAAAGCAGATAAAATAAAATTCAAGAAAAACTCATTAAACCAGAGAGATGGTTATTTTTCTGTTGATAAAGGGAATAACCCATAATGAAGCTATAAAAGGCTGAATAATAAGACTGACATACATAAAACAAAATCTGTTAGAAAAACAAAGAGAAATTAAAAACAAATCACAGTGGGAGATTTTAAGAGCTCTCTCACACTTTGACAGATCAAACAGACAAATCTAAGTAAGAACAGAGAGAGAGTGAATACTATCAGCTTCGTCGGAAATATATATACAAACAACAGTATGTATTATATGTCATATCTTTGAAATAGAAAGGGCATGTTTTTCCTCAGATGCGCCAGGAAGATTCATAAAAGTGAATCGCAACTCAGACATAAAGAAAACCACAATAGACACCCCCAAAGAAGATACTGTTCAGACAAAATTCCCTGACTTTACAAAGGTAGGCATTGGTAACAAACATATAAACATGAAAATTCAAACCACTCGCATATTAGATCTCCACACAATCCCCCCACCCCCCAAAAAATTCCTCTTAACTAACTCTTTTGTCTAAAAAGAAATAAAACATCTATTGCATTGTGGGAAAAAAAAAATTAGTTCAGACAAACTTCAGGGACTAAATAACCATCGGCCACAATCTCCCTCCTCGCACAGCGATTTCTGCTAATTCTCGTGGAGCCCTCGCCACCTGGTACGCGTTTTTACAAACAGTTAATCGCAGCAGAGGTGGGACGTGTGTCCTTTCACTTAGTTCATAAATGTTTTCAGTTTGCATACTTTTCATGGTTGAATACTGTTCCGTGAATGTTGTACAGTGTGTGCGTGTGTGAGTTCACTCTCCTGTAAAGACCTTGGCCTGGAGCTAAGTGTGGGGTTCAGTCGCAGCCCACCCCTCTCCATGGGTGTGACCCTCTGCTGGCTGCTTCCCTTCCCTGAGCTTCAGCACTTCCTCCTCTCAAAATTTGGGATGATAATTCCTAACTCATGGAATTGTAAAAGTTAAATAAAATACTGTATATAATAAGTGCCTGATGTGTATGAGGTGTTCAGTGTAGATACTGTTTACTTATTTATTCAACTTTGGTTGAAAAATGAAAACAGTCTGGTGTTTACTGACAGTGAACATCTTTGAGTATAGGTGTAAGTAATGCGTTGCTTAACGACGGGGACACGTTCTGAGAAATGCGTTGTCAGGCGATGTTGTGGGAACATTGCAGAGTGTACTTCCACAAACCTAGGTCGTACAACCTACTGCACACCTACGCTGTATGGTACTAATCTGATGGGACCACCGTCGTATATGCAGTCTATCGTTGATCAAAACGTCGTTATGCAGCACATGACTATACTGTAGTTTTAAAAAATCTGTTGAATTATCTCTTTTTTGTGTGTGTGTGAGGAAGATCGGCCCTGGGCTAACATCTGCCAATCCTCCTCTTTTTTTTTTACTAAGAAAGACTGGCCCTGAGCTAACATCCGTGCCCGTCTTCCTCTACTTTATATGGGACGCCGCCACAGCATGGCTTGCCAAGCGGTGTGTTGGTGCGCACCCGGGATCCGAACCGGCGAACCCCGGGCCCCCGCAGCAGAGCGCGAGCACTTAACCGCTTGGGCCACCGGGCTGGACCCTGTTGAATTATTTCTTTGGGAAAAATTCCCAAAAGTGAGTGTCACTAAGGAATAAGCAATGCGAAGCAAAATTTTAACCAGGCAGAAATTGAGACCTAAACCTGGATTTTGTATTGCTTGTCAATTGATCAACTGCAGGGCTATTTGGAGCCTTGGGTTAAGAAGGATTCTGAGGCTAAGTCTGGACTCAGCAGGAAAAGTGCCATGATTGCTTCGTGATGCCTGCCATGGATACAGGAGGCGAGAGTGGAGTGTTTCCCATGTTCCTGCCATCCCCGATCTACAGGTAGCCATTAGTCAGACATCAGGTGAAGTGGGGTTAGGGCTTCTGTGGATGTCCACCAGCAGGAAAGCAGGGGTCAGAATCCAGGCAGTCGCCCAAATGCTAAGGAGGTGTGTGGCCCTGCAGGCGCCAGGATTCGAGGCATGCAGACAGCTGCCCTATTTGGTCTTGGCACACACCCACCCGCAGCACGCTTTAGGACGTGACGCCTTCCTGCAGCCCACCTGTGCTGGACAGCCCCCTGTGCCCACCTGAAAGATGGGTGACACATGCCTCCCTCTTGTCCTCTGTCCTCTCCCTACTGAACAGTGTCGCCTCATTCCTGAACTGTGACGGTGACACAGGTGCCTTTGTTCCCGAATCTGTCAGACGCCCGACCATACCATTTTGATCTGTTTGTTTTTTCCCTTTTCTGTGGTGACTCACGCCTGTTAGAAGAACCTGTTCTTGTGGAGTAAATTACACCTTGCTGGAAGGATTTTTCAAACCTTGGTCTTTGAGCACTTTAGAACGCTTATAGGAGGGGAAGTGCAGGGGGCCCAAGGGGGGTGGGCAGCTGAATGCCTAGCAAGGTGGATGCTGTGCATTTTCATCTGGCTTATGTTCCCCAGAAGGTGCCCTTTCTCTTAGCAAGATGCAGCCTTCTGGGGGCTGATGGCTTTTCTTCAGCACGCTAAGGTCTTTGGTTTATAATTAATCTTCGCCCATGTGGGGAAAAGATACATTATTGTGGCCAGGATGTGCCTTGCCCACCCCCTGCCCCATCTCACACATGCGGGAGGAAAGATTCCATCCCCCACACTTTTTTGCAAGGGTTTGGGTCGCACCTGCAGCTGGCACACAGCCTTCCTTTGGAAAGCCACACTCTGATCCCAAAGGTAACTCTTCTTGTGCCAGTTTTCCCCATTGCCCCTCGGATTCTGGTGTCTTCAGTGGAAGTTTGTTCCATGTGCTCGGGAGGCTTAGGTGCAAATCCGTGGATGGCTGGTGGAAGAGGGCTAGGAGAACCTGTTGTCCAGCCCTCTTCTTTCACGGAGACAGAAACCAGGGCCCAGAGCCATTGACTGCCTCCTTCAGGGCATTTCAGAACCCCTGGTTCTCTCTTTCTGCTCTCAGACTCGCAGAGAGACCCATAAGTACCAGAATTGTGACTTCCCAGGGCCTAGAGGCATGTGTGGGATATAATCCGTGTTCAGTAAGCATGTGTTGGTTGGAGGAATAAATTGCATTGGCTTCATTGTCTTTGGATACAACGAAGGTCACCTCTCCTCCCTGCCCCCGCTGTGTGGAAATACGCATTGCTCACCTCACAACTTTAACTGTCAGACTCCCCACTCATTTTTCTTCCCAGACCTTCCCCTGCCCCCACGTTCTCTGCATCGGTTAGCAACCCACCATAGTCCTGTTGTTCTGGGTAGAAGCCCTGACACTTCTACTCCCACACAGGCTTCCTCCCCGTCCTCCCGTGGCTAACCCTGTGCCCAGCTTTTGAGTGTGCAGCTGGATTTACCATCTTCTCTCTGCAAGGGCCAGGAGATGCCAGTGTCACTGCCTTGGTTATTGGTTATTCTGAAGAATTCCCCGGACTTCCCTTCTTTAAAAAATACATAGTGGAGATGGAGAAATCAGTGTGGGGTGAGAGAAGAGGAACCAGCCACGCCCTGTGCCCTCACTCTGAGTGTGTCAGAAAACTTCTTTACACCTCAGACCCCCTAACCATCTTGAGAATGTAGGTGAAGCCAGGATCGTTTAGGATGCGACCTAATCATTCTTGAGCACTTACTCTGCACCAGGCACACTCATCCACTGTCATGCCCTTTGCACACTCATCAGATCCTCACAGCAACCCCAGGATGTAGGGCCTCTTATTGTCCCCATTTGCAGATGAGGAGACTGAGGCTCAGGGAGGTCCCTGGGGAGAGTCAGGCTGTTGGAGTTGCATATGGACAACTGTCCCTGTTTGTATTTGGTCCAGATCTATTCCCAGAATGCTTTAGGACTGACGCTGGGGTTTAAACTCAGGCAGTTGGAAGCCATTTAGAAATGAGATGATTTAAAGCCAAGGATATGAAAATATTTATGCACTTTTTAAGGCAGCCTTGCAACTAGATGCTCGACTATGTACAGAGCCCCGTTCCTAAGCCCAGTTCTTCTCTGGAGCTGCCTTCCTCGGAAGCAGGCTGGTGTCCATCTTACCTCTTTGACACACGAACATATATGCCCTTGAGAAAAGTCAGAGGGACAACACGCGTCCTAAACTTGGTTGGTGCGTGTTTCCAAACCATCTTGATATCTCATTTAGCTGGGGCTTCTTCCTTTGAAAAGTCCTGCTGTGGTAGAAAAGGGAGAGACCTTGTCTGGAAGCTATCAACTAGGGACACCGTGTTCCTCCACAAGACAAAGAAGAGCTTTCCAGAACCACAGGTGACAGTGCCCCAGACCAGCACATTTTGCTTTGAAGTCTTTGACATGTGGCTTCGGCAGCCTTGAGGGTATGACAGATGCTGATGTGGGTGGGATGGGCAGTCTGGGATGCAGAGGAGAGAGGACAGGACAGACCTGGGGCGAGAACTGGCTGGCAGGACCCCTGCTGTGAGGCTGCTGTGTGCCCTGGGATGAATTGCTTCCTCTCTCTGGCTCTCTTGCTGCTCCTGTATCAAACGAGGGGGTGAATGTTAGGGTTTCAAAGGCTCTTTCCTTTCAGTTCCATCTTCCCCACTTTTTTTGTTAACCATAGTATAATTTACATAGAGGAAAACACACATTTTAGGTGTATAGCTTGATAAATTTTTGAATTTTAAAATTTTGAATTTTCATACCCGCCTGTGAAACCACCACCCAGATCAAGACATGGAACATTTCCTGCGCCCGCAGAAGGCTCCCCCTCCCCCACTCAGATCAGCTCTAAGGTTTTATGATGAATGATTCTCCTTGATTGAGCATATTGTTCTTTCAGACTCTTTCTTGTTCTGTCTAGACCTGTGCTGTCACCAGCCACCTGTGGCTGCCGAGTGCTTGAGGTTTGGCTTGTCTGTGCTGCTCTGTGTTGTACGTGTTAAATACACATGGGGTTTCTAAGACTTATCATGGAGAAAAGAATGTAGAAGATCTCATTAATGACTTTGTGTATTGATTACATGTTAAAATGGCAATACTTTGGATATATAGAATTAGATAAAATACTATTAAAATTAATGTCATCTGTTTCTTTTTTACTTTTTTCAATGTGGCTACTAGAAAATTAAAAATTCTGTATGTATTAGCCTTGCTCTGGGCCCTGAAAGTCTCTTTCCTAGTGAGGACTTGCCTGCTGACTCTTGCAGCCTTTGTGTCGCCTGCCTCTGCCCCAGCAGGTGATTGGTGGCGTGGGGAGGGTGCCAGGGACAGTGGCTGAGAGTTTGGAGGTGTGAGCATGGCGAGGAGGTGGCCCTGCTCTGCACAGAAGTGTTCTTTGTGGTTTTCAGCCGCAGGCAAGTCCTTGTAGGCTCCTTCTTGCTGCCTACAGGTCAGAGCTGCCCACAGAGCTGTTTTTGCTGTTTCTGCCTCTTTTTGAAAACACACAATGAAGCCCATTCCTGGGGGGTGATGGCATCTCCCTTGCCAAGCTGAAGGCCCACTCTGCAAGGTCTGTTGGAAGGAACAGAGGTGGAGAAGTGTAGGGGTTGTTGTGAGTTGGTTTTTAGGTTGACTCAGACCTTCTGGGGACTTTTTGTAGAGTCCCCACCCTTAAGGGAAGCAATGACTCACCTTTGAAGCCTCTGGGGATGCCTGAGCATCCTCTGTGTCGGGGGGGTTCCATGTGGAGCCCTCCTGCTTGCCCCTTTGTGCCTCTGGAGGGTGGGTGAGGTTGCTTTCTTATATACTTTTGTTTGATGGAATCATTTATTTGCTAATCTTTTGTTTTTAAACATGTCTCTTGTACGTAGCACAGGGTTTGGGGTTGCTTTTTCTTTGTAGTTTGAGACATAGCTTTTTTTTAAAGATAATTTTGTTCATTTACGTTTATTGTTATGTTTTTACCAGATTCTGCTATCCTGCTTGCTCCTTATTTTGGCCATAATTTGATTTCCCATATACTTGTGGTTTTAAATTGGACTTTGCACAGCTCCATGGACAGTTTCTCTGTCGATTTCTTAGACCTTATCAAACGTCTTCTTAATCTAAATCTTTTAATGGCTAACAGATACAAACAGTGTTCTTATTTCTTTAGATTGCCATATATAGCTATCACGAAACAGAGGAACTTTGGACTTCCTTTTATAGGCATTTTGAGCTGTGGGCTTCCTCCTCCTTGGTCTGTGCTCTGCCTCTTCTCTGGGCCACTGGGGCTCAGGTTGAGAAACACGTTAATTCTCGGTTCTTCTTTCTGGCTCTCACATCCAGCTTGTGTTCACTCACTGTACTGCAGACATACACAGACACTTAGCAGCACAGGATGGTGGGATGGGAGTAGAACGGGTCAGGAGGATGTTGAGTCATCCTGAGATAGTCACACAATCTCTCCAAGCCAACCCGTGGGTCTTATCTTAAGAAAAAAAGCTAATATACTGAGGGAGGATTAAGTGAGAAAATGTGTGAGGCTGTGCCTGGCACATATTAGTTTCTTGATAAATATTAACCTCCTCATTCCTCCTTCCTGTTAGTATTCTTTGCATGGCAAACGGTTTGTCTTTATACGTAAAACTTGACCTTGAGTGTTCTCCTGGTTTAGTTATTCTTCTTGGAGGCATGGTGAGGTTTTTTTTTTGTATTCTTGTTTTTGTTAAATTGAGGTAAACTTCACGTAACATAAAATTAAACATCTTAAAATATACAAGTCAGTGGCATTTAGTATATTCACAATGTTGTGTAACCATCACCTCTATCTAGTTCCAAAACACTTTTAACATCATGGAAGGAGATGGTGATGCTTTTAAGAATGCCAGCTTTGGAGTCAGCTGGACCTTCCAGCTATGTGACTTTGGGCAGGTATTGTAATCTTTAGCCTTTGTTTTCTCATCTTTAAAACAGAAATAATATTGATCATTTTACATGATTTTTTAAAAAACAGCTTTATCAAAGTATCATTTACATACCACAAAATTAACTCATCCTAAGTGTACAATTCAGTGACTTTTAGTGAATTTAAAGAGTTGTGCAACCATCAGCACAATCTAATTTTAGAACATTTCTATCATTTCCTGTTCCCATTTCCAGCACCTGGAAACTATAATCTACTTTCTATCTCTATGGATTTGCCTTTTCTGGAGATTTCATATAAATGAAATTGTACAATATGTGGTCTTTTATGTCTGGCGTCTTTCACTGAGCATGATGTCTTCAAGGTTCACCCATGTTGTAGCTTGTGTCAGTACCTCATTCTTTTTTATGGCTGAATAATATTCTGTTGTATGGATAGACCATCTTTTGTTTATCTATTCATCTGCTGATGGACATTGGGTTGTTTCCACTTTTTCACTGTCACGAATAATGCTGCTGTGAACATTTGTGTCCTTTCATTTCTCTTGGGTAGATTTATAGGAGTGGAATTGCTGGGTCGCAGGAAAGGGTTTTAAGAATGAAGTTTGCCAATGTGTGCAGTGTCCGGTACAAATAGGTGCTTAATAAATGGGGTCATTGTTTACATGATTTCCTTGTGGACTTTTTTTTATGTGGATGATTTTCTGACCTTCAGACTTGTTATTCATATTTTGGTAGATTTCTCTATATTCTTATCTGTTCCCATCCTCAAATTTTCCTTGTTTATAGAAGTCTTATGATCCATGTATTAAAATAACTGTTATTCTTCATGGCTCGGGGTCATCTGATAAGCCAGATCACCTGCTTTGCTCATTCATGCCACAAGCTTTTACCCAGAGCCTCCTGTTTGCCAGGCCTGGGGGGTTTTATGGCTGAAATCTGTGCACCCCAAGAGGAAACAGTGACTGCATCCATTTTGTTAATTGCCATAGCCCCAGCGCATGGCACGGTGTTTGCTGAATGAATGCAAACAAACCCCCTGCCCTCAAGTAACTGAGTATGGCTGGAAGGCCCAGTATTGACTCTCGTGCATTCGTGCCTAGGCTGATCACTCAGACCTGGGACCAGAAGTTCTGTCTTGTCACAGCTGGGGGTGCCTGAAGCTAGCTTGTGCCAGCTTATGAGAGCCAGTCAAGTCTCTCTTCCCAACTCCAACCAATCATTGCGAGAATATTTATATGATGGAAATGGGCAAAAGCTACAAAGCAGGCCTCTCCCCTTTTTCTCTTTTTGTTCTGGAGAGCCTGGTATTAAACATTTACCAGCATACTAGCCTGCCTTTCCAACCTCATCTATTATTCTCCTGACAAGACGGTTTTTCACAAATAAGGAAACTGAGGCACAGAGAGTTGAAGGCATTTGCCCAAGGTCACAGAGCCAGAAAAGGACAGAGCCAGAATTGAAACCCAGATCTGACCTTGGCCCATCTCCATGGTCTTGGGACAACACAGTACCCCGACTTTACCTGTTTTCTGATCTCTAGTCATGTGTTGCGTTTTTTTTTTTTTTTTTTTTTTTTTTGCCAAACCACTCTGCCACCAAATTTTCATTTTGATCATTTCTTAGTGTTTTAGGTGCCAAGACTTCCTGGCGGGTTGCCTGAGCAACGCTTAGATCCTGTTTCTTCTTAACAGGAACTCTGTGTTTTATTTTGTTCTTGCAGAATTTTGCTAAAGAGTTTGTGATCAGTGATCGGAAGGAGCTGGAGGAAGATTTCATCAAGAGCGAGCTGAAGAAGGCTGGGGGAGCCAATTACGACGCCCAGACAGAGTAACCCCAGCCCTCCCCCTGTCCCTTGCCAAAGTCATCTGCCTGCTCCCCGGGGGAGGGGACCGCGGCCTCAGCTACCAGCCCACCAGCCCACCAGGGAGAGGAGACGCAATGAGAGGCAACGCCCGCCACCCTGTCTGCACCCCAGCTCCCCTTCCTTCCCTGCTTCCCTTGTGAGCCCTATTATGTCCTAAATCATGAAGCTCATGGAACATCTTTCTTTTATCTTCTTTTTCTCCCCACCCCTTCTTTCATGTTCTAAAGAAAAATCATTTTGATGCCAAGGTCATGCCCATCATCAGATCTGAGGCGCCTCCTTGGGTGACCCCTTTTCCTGGCATTTCTCTGACGTGCACCTAGCCTGCCTGGCCTTGCCCACCATGGCCTCATGCTGCTTCTGGAACCTAGGTCTGTGCCGTCATCTTGGTTTTCCATGGCGTGCCTGCCTGCTGACCGCTGAGGAGGCAGCGGTGCCAGCTGTGCGCCCGCCGCCGCCGGCCTTCATGAGCACATACATTTCTCCCATTCTCAGGCTCCAACTCTCAGAGTGTGCCCCCGAGTCCCTCACCCCACCCCATCAAAGTTGCCTGAGCTACATGGCCAACAGAGCCAGTGCTGGGTGGGGAGACATTCAGGCCTGACTCAGACCAAGAGAGGAGAGAAAATTTGCCTTAAACGTTGCCTGGCAGTGGCTTGGCCACACGGTCTAAAATGGCTCGTTCCCGCCCTTTTGGTGGTGTCTCACTATGGCATGGAGTGGGGCGAAGGAACGAGTCCAGATTTGACAAGAGGAGTCTTTCAGGTTAACTTCAGGGGCTCCCAAAGTGACAAGGCTGTTAGGGAGAGAGGCCCGGGGTGCGGAATGGGATTGAGGTAGAGCTGGGAACAGATTCCTTACTTTCGGGAAGGTCTGCCGACAGCAAGGACAGCAGGGGCCGAGGGCTGCTCTGCCACCCCGGCCGTGTGGAGCAGGGGCCCCGCCCTCGCAGACCAGAGCATCTGTGGTTCTAATCCTGGGTCTGCACCACACATTCAAAAGGATTTTTTTTCCAAAGAAAGATGAGATCGGCTTGGTTCTTCATGAGCACATTTGTATGGTTCTTTCTCTTCTTTTCCTTGCTCACTTCATTGGGGGAGATCTGTGCTGTATTGGGGTTGCCAGGAACATCTGCACTCAAACAGTTTACAGAAATAAATGTTTGTTTTGTTTTTCAAAAAACAAGTTTGTCTGCTTTGTGTTATAAAGCTTCTTTCTTTACTGTAAAGACAAAGGCAATTGTCATGTTCAGATTTAATAGGCATTTATGGAGCTCCTGGGGGATAGGCACGTTGATATTCAGTAGTTTAATGTTTAACAACAACCTTACGAAATAGGTGCTGTTTGCATTCCCATTTATGGAAACTGAGGCTCAGAGAGACAAAGTGACTCGCTGAGGCCACCCAGCTAGAAGGTGGCAGAGCTCTCCACTCTGTCTCTTCAGGAAAAGCTGAGAGAAAGCGCCCCCCTCAGCTGGGCCATGACATCCTTTCCGAGGTTGTCCTAGAACTTAAAAACTGGACTTCCAGCCCACCAGACCCAGTGGGGACTCAGAGTCGGGCTGGAGGAGCTTCAGACCCACAGAGGGCTGGGTTTGGAGGAGCCGAGTGTGGGGCAGGGTGGGCGGGGGGCGTGTGGAGGGGGCAGAAACCAAAATCAGAGCAGGAAGGATCCTGCAAGGTGTGGGCAAGGCCCTGATTATCCTGCTCCACGCCAGCCACGTCTGGGTTCTAATACCTGCTCCTCTGCGTACATCTGTGTGGCTTTAGGCAAGTTAGTTAACCTCTCTGGGCCTCAGTTTCCTCATCTGCAAAACGGGCAACAGTATTACCTACTGTGATAGGTGGGCAGGCTTACAGTGCAGCGAGACTGAGGGTGTCCGGTACGGGCTCGGTTCTCATTACATCATGCCTGCCACTAGGTCTTGTTAGCTCTGCGTGCCCCAGCTTTTTCCTACACCTAAAACAGGTGTCTGGCTTCCCAGCTTATGGGCTTTGAGCTCCAGTTAGAGAACTTGGGACAATTATAGACGAGGGTAAGCCCCCTCTGGAAGAAAAGCCAGGTTCTATGAGAGAAAATTACAAGGCACTGGGCCTGGTCAGGAGCATCAAGGAGGGTTTCCCTGAGGAGGTGACACCTGAGCTGAGAACCGAAGGAGAGGAGTGAAGTGGGCAAAGGGGGTGGAGGGACAAGGGGACCCAGGACAAAGGCTCCCTGGGGACGTTTGCTGAGGGGAAGGGCAGGGAGGGTGGAGCTGGGTTAGTGTGCCAGCAGCTTGGTTTTGATGGGAAGCTGCGGCTCAGGCCTCTGCTGGGATTCAGAGGGCGGCTGGCGCACAGCGAGGCTTCAAGGGCAGAGAGAGGCCTCTCCTTTGTCACCTCTTTATCCCCCGTAACAGGCACCTAGTGGGCGTCTGGAATGTCGCCTGAGCTGCTTCCACCTGCTCCTGTCTCCGCCCGAGGCCTGGAGGCCCTGATCTGGCCTCTGTCAGGGCCTGGTGGGGGTGGGGATGGAGCCTCAGTACCCGAGTCTTTGCTTAGACACTCTCTGAAGTACCTTACATGTTGGTCATCCAACAGCTGTTCCAGATTACCCAAAATCGAACGGTGTAAAACAACCACCATTCCAACTTGCCCTTGATTTGGAAGGACAGGAGTTCAGGAAGGGCTCAGCTGGGTGATTCTCGCTGGCGGGGGTCTCTCATTTGGTTGTGGGCAGATCGACTGGGCTGGATGTCCGAGCTGGCCCTTTCACGTGGCGGCAGCTGATGCTGCTCAGCTGGATGGGAGCACCCAGCGTGGCCTCTCCGGAGTGGCGGTCTCGGGTTGTTGGACTTGTTATATGGAGGCTGGCTTCCCCCAGAGGACCAGGAGGAAGCTGCGTGGCCTTTTCTGACCAAGCCTCAGGAGTCACAGGGCAGCACTTCCACTGGACTCCGCTGGGGAAGCGGTCCTAAGCCCCCTCAACTCAAGGGAAGGGATGTTGATCTCCACCTCTCCATGGGAACTGTGCCGAGACATCTGTGACTCTTTTCGAAGCGCCACACCTGCTGGGACCGGGCACCACACCTGCTGGGACCGGGCGCTGTGCGAGGCCCCTGGGCGCCCTCATGCTCAGGGGACTTGTGCGAGCGTGGGGGTGAGAGGGGGCGGGGCAGAGGCCATCGACAGTAAAACAAGCCATAATTGCGGCGGGCATTCCTGGCCCTCCCGGAGGTGGCTGCTCCTGGCTGACTGACCCCTGGGGGAGGCTGCGTTTCTCAACCCTGCCCAGCCCTCCCGATGGATGTTTACTCTCCAGGGGCTCTGAGGCTGGAAAGGGGGGCCAGCTCCAGGGTGCCGCCCCCGTCCCAGGATGGGTTGTCCTCATCACAGTCTCCCGCTGCTTCCTGTTCCCGGGTTCTTAGTGAGTCAGAGAAAAAGGGAGAAAACAAGAACCAAAAGCCAAATGGGCTGGGAGGAGATGACTCATCACGGGACAGAAGGCGGCTCTGCGCTCAGCCGAGTCAGGCCGGAGGTGACCAGCCAGGTGGTCTGGCTCACCCCTCACCCCTCTGAGCCCCAGGTCCCCCCTGTAAACCAGGGCCACGATACCCCTGCTTACCCATCTTAGTTGGCTGGGCTGCCATCACAAACACCACGGGCCGGGCAGCTTATGACAGCAGAAATTTCTTTCTTTTAGTTCTGGAGGCTGCAAGCCCGAGCTCAGGGTGCCTGAAGGCTCGGGTGAGGGCCTCTCCTGGTTGCAGACTTCTCGCTGTGTCCTCACACGGTGGAAGTGGCAGGGAGCTCTGTGGCGTCTCCATTATACGGGCCCTAATCCACCCTCGTGACCTCAGCACCTCCCAAAGGCCCCACCTCCTAATACCAATGCAGGGGTTAGGATTCCAACACGTGAATTTGGGGGGACACTAACATTCAGACCACAGCGTTACCCCCCACATTTATAGGAGGACTAAAGGAGGTGAGGCGCAAACTGCTCATCACCATGTCATCTGTTAATATGATGATGGCTACTCTGCGTAGTCCTGGGAGACCATCCTTGGTCTGGGGAAGGGCTGGGCCACAAGCAGCGTCAGCCTAACACCAAGGCAGTGACAGAGCATCTAGAACCTTCTACCCCTGCTTGGCGCCACCATCCGTGGGCCCGCCATTATAGCTCTGGGTTTGGCAGACGTCACGTGGAGAACACAAATGCCTCTAGGATGTGCTTTGCCAGAGCAGGCTGACACCTGGACGGAGCTTGCGGCGGTGGGGGGGCTCTTGGACCCACTGGTGGGGACGGGGGGCTGGCACTGGGAGTCAGCATGGTGTGAGGTGGAAGGGTTCAAATCCCAACTCCGCCACTTACAGGCTGTGTGACCTCAGGTGGGATGCTTGAGTTCTCTGAGGAGTAGCCAAGGCAAGTCATATAGCGGCGCCAAGTGAGTGGGGCAGGGATATTTCACCAAATAATTGTGAACAGAAATAAAACCTGCCACACACACCTAGGAACTAGCTGAGCCAGGATTTGAACCCAACCAGTCCCAGGTACAAGTATCTTTTCATTAGCCCATGCTGTGGGGTCTGCCACAGGAATGAATGAATGAGTGAGCCCAAACATTCTGCCCAATAGGAAGTGACTGGTTAGCCTCACTTGGCCAGGATAAGGCCCCTTGGCAGGCGGCCCCTCGAGGCTGTGGCAGGATGGAGCAGGAATTCCGGCCATTGGGCTCCTATCCGAAGAAAGAGGCATAAATGCCAGGCAGCCAAACCCCACCGCGGCCACGGCGCCACGACAGCGTGGAACCATCGCCATTTTTTCTCCAGCTGGAGAAAAGGGCAAAGGAAAACCAAAGGCAGCTCTAAGGGACCATGTGAGGCCTCTGTTGGGGCCTTTGGACACGAGGGACTTCCCTCAAAGACAGACCGGCAAGTTCACCAGATGGGGCGATTGCCCCGGTGTTGATCCTCCTCGTCTTGGTCAGAAGGTGTTGAGCCGGCCTCAGAAACCATAACCGGGAGAAGAGGAGTCAAGCATTTGGCTGGAAGCCATTCGCAAATCTGGCCAAACAAGGAACAGGTTCAAGGTGACCTTGCACAAGGATGCCGGGGATACAGGACGTGAAGCCCTCAGACAGGACTTGGCCGTGATCTGAGGCATCCTCTGAGGACTCCGTTCTGATGCAGGAAAAGCTCGGGCGGTAGGCGATTGCCCATCTCCCTGCTCCTCTGTGAGTGGATACTGGTCATAACGGCTTCCCCTAAACCTCGGGGGACATTCCAACCTCGTGGACAGAGTGCGACGAGGCTGAGGTACCCGGGCTGCAGGACCTGCAGAGTCATGGGGAGCAATCCTGTCTCGTCCGCCGTCACTCATGACTGGAGGGAGAATTGCGACAGCAGGTGAAGCCTGACCGTCCCCTCGCCATGAGCTCTCAGCCTCCGTCCAGG
Organism: Diceros bicornis minor; assembly: GCF_020826845.1. NCBI lineage: Eukaryota > Metazoa > Chordata > Mammalia > Perissodactyla > Rhinocerotidae > Diceros > Diceros bicornis. The sequence continues at coordinate 33,562,209 of NC_080771.1, read as the reverse complement.
GGCCTGGCCGTCTGGGGCCTGCAACACTCTGCTTTTGTTTGAATGTAAATTCTGTAGTCATGAAACTCAGAGAAAAACATATTTAGAACTTATTTTTTTCCAACAATGCTTTAATTTTGAGCCTTCTCTTGCCCATCAGAAAGTTCATCCTAAATTTAGATCACTCCCAAATAGCAGGTCCGTTATCAGCCCTTTGCTGACCCCCAGGAGCGCCTCATTGCCCTGTGATCGCCTTTACACTTCCCAGGGGGCCAAGGGGGCCCTGTTTGCCTCTCCAGCCGGGACTCAGTCCACTCCTCTCCTTGGCCCCCTGGTCTGGCCCTCCTTCCTTCACTTTCCTGAAGACCCTGCTCCCTTCCTCAAGAGACAGATTGGTCTCTGCTCTGACCTCCTTCTTCCAGAAGGTCCCCCCACACCCCATGTAGTGAGCTGAATGGCAGTCCCCAAAAGATACGTCCACGCCCCAGAAACTGTGCATGTGACCTCATTTGGAAATAGAGGCTGTTAGCTGTAATTAAGTTAAGGATCCCCAGATGAGATCATCCTGGATTTAGGGTGGGCCCTGAATCTAATGACGGGTGTCCCTTGTAAGAGAAAGCAGAGGGAGACTTGAGACAGAAAGATACACAAGAGAGGCCATGTGAAGACGGAGGCAGAGACTGGAGAGATGCGGCCACACGCCCAGGAACGCCTGGAGGATGAGGCAGGAAGGACCCTCCCCAGAGCCTCCAACATCTGGAGGGAGCGCCGCCCTGCCGACACCTTGATTTCAGATTTCCGGCCTCCAGAACTGTCAGAGAGAATACATTTCTGCTGTTATAAGCCCCCAGTTTGTGGTCATTTGTTACAGGAGCACCAGAACACTTCCCTCCCTCATTTGCTTCTCTCCCTCCACCACCACCTGGAAACCTCTCCAGGGCAGGGACTGTGTTCCCAGTGCCTCGCACGGAGTAGGTGCTCAGTAAACAGTTGGTGAGTGAGGCTTCATGGGAGAAGATGCACACAACCCAAGATGCACACATCTCTCCAAGATGCACACGGAACCCAGACCTGCTCAGGCTGGGTCAGCCCTGTGCTGTGCTGAACCAGGCAAAGGGGCCAGGGGGCTTCCGGGCTTCCCCACCCTGGGAGCTGGCTCCCACTTCTGGCTCTGCCTCCTGTCCCGCCCGTGGAGGTGGGCTCGTATCTCGTGTACCTGTCTGCCTGTCCACCTGTCTCGTGCACCTGTCCAGCTCCTTTACCTCCAGAAGCTTGAACCCTTTGCCCTGACTCCTCCTCACTTTTAATTGTCTCTGGAAAAGTCTTAAGATACCGTGGGAAGGCTGCTTCCGAGGCTGGGGCAGGTGTGGGATCTTGGCTCCCTCTGGGTGGAACTGGAGGGACAGATGTTGCCCTGACGCCAAGAGCCACACCAGGGAGTCTGGGGCCCTGGGGACGATTCAGCCTGCGGAGACTTGCAGATCCCCCAGAGAGGGGCACCTCCTGCCACGTGAGCCTGGGGAGGGTCTGTTCTGTCCGCCTGTGCCCAGGGCCTGGACGGGGGAGCCCCTCTCCATCCCCGGTTTGGGGAGCTTCTTGCCGCTGGTGGGTAAGAGAGTGAAGAGGCCCCTTTGAACTGAGGGCTAACAGTCTGCCACGGTTATTTCTGGTAAATCCCGGAGAACTACAGCAGACATCGACAGGTCGTTCTTTGCGCATTGGCTCGTTCCCAGCAGTTCCCGTGTCTGGTGTCACTGCTGAGGACACGCTAAACCGTGGATGGTGTGCACAGGGAAGACAAACTTTGATTCTTCCGATAAATCCCCAAGCGTAAAGGTGGGTGTAAAAGGCACTTTGCAAAAGGATAAGGGTACAGAATGATAACACCGGAGCTAAATTTTCAAGCAAAATGATATGACATATTGGTTATGAATATGTACACAGGAGCAGACATACATCAGATGCCGTGAGAAGGAGCGGCGAGCCTTGGGGAGGGAGGGGTGGAGAGAAAGATAATGTCAGTGGGACTCCAGCTTGTCCGCTGGTTTCATTTATTTTTAAAAGAGCGGAAGGAAATATATACAATAAAATGGAAGCATCTGTAGATGGGCAGGTAGGAATTTGTTAGGTTATTTTCTCCAGTTTCCTGTCTGTTTGGAATACAGAAGTTCAGAAAATTTTAAAAACAGACAAAAGAATTCACACAGTGTACCCTGCAGGGAGGCGTGTCAAACCGCTCAGCTGGAACAGACGACTTTGTCTGGAGTAGAACTGATGGCAGAGTCGGGGGAAGCTAAGGAAAAAATTGATGAGCGCTCTTAGAGGTCCAGCTGAGAACGGAACAGACGGATTGCTGCGCAACAGCACGAGTTTTGAGTTTGAAGATTCAAACACCGAATGAAATGAGGCTGGTGGCTGTTGAGAACCAGATTGCTGGTCTGAAGAGCAAGAGGAAGAATGTCCCCAGAGGCCCCCAGCGCCCTCCTGCAGGCTGCCTCCCTCAGGTCCACGGGGCACCCACTGCCCAGGCCCCCGCCTCCTGTCTCCCTGCACCGAATCTTGTCAGCGTCCCCAGACGCCTTCCACCTGGGTGCCTGCTGCTTCTGGCTTTGCCCCCCGTGACACCCCTGGAGGGCAGGGGCGTGTCTTATGCACCTGTCCAGCTCCTCCAACCCCTGACAGTGCCTGGCACACAGTAGGAGCCCAGTTAATAGTCACTTGATAATTGGGTACCACTAAATAGGTTTGCACCACATAGAGGTCTGTGCTTCTCAAAGGGCGTGCCCAGACACCCACAGCCAAACTTCCTGGCATATTTGCTAAAATGCAGATTCCCGGGCCCCACCCCAGACCCAGGGAGTCACGATTTTTGGGGATCAGCCCAGAATCTGCATTTTTAGCAAGTTTACTGAGTGATTCTTAGATACTCTAATGAGGAGCTCTTTACACAGGGTAGAGCCTAAAGATGCTCTTTCCCAGTGAAGGGCCTGGTCCGGGACTGTGTTGGCATCACCTAGGAATCTGGTGAAAGGCAATTCCACAGGCCTATCCCTGGCCTGAGTCACACTCAGGGCTGGGTGGAAGTCTGCATTTAAACACGGCCCCTGGGCGACGCTGACGCGCCTTTGAGCTTGAGAACCACCGTTTTTGATCACAGCCCTGCTGTCCTCTCTTTTGCTAGAAAAAATCTTTGATTCCATTTTTAGAATGAACTTAAACTTTTTCATTTTTTGAGTATTACTTGCCATCATAAAAGTATTTAGAAAATAGAGACAAAGAAGATAAAATACTCTACCTCCCAGAGGTGACCATTGTTGAATTTGGGGGTACAGCCTTCTAGCCTTGTTAATGCAGCATGTGCATTTTTATTTTCAAAACTGGAGATTCCACTCCTCTCACGTTTGTGCAACCTGCTTTTTCTACTTATCAACATATGGTGAACAGTTTTTCACATCAGTGAATACTACGATAGTCATCGTTTTTTTGTGGCTTGTACTGGATGGTTGGACAATTATTAATTTAGCTAAACTTCTATGGACAGATATTTAGAGAGCTAGAATGGGCAAGCTGGTGGCCCACAAGCCAAATTTGGCCCCTTGATGTTATGGGACTGCACATAGAGAGCTGCATAGTGTGCCAATGCACAACCGCAGAGGGCACTGCTCATTTGAACTTACATGAGACTGGTGACCCCAGAATTGTATAGTGCACAACCTGCACAACAGTACTCAGAGGCCCCACCCCAAATTTTGAATGGGTTGCCAATGTTTAAAAGTGGAAAGATGTCACATAAAAACCCAGCTCTCAACTTTTCTTGACAAATCTGAAGATCCAGTAACACTAGGATTGCATTCCTACAGAGCAAGGAGGGGCTGGGACTGAGATGGCTGCCCATACAGATTGGGGGGTGTACTCTCTAGGGCCTTACAGCCCCCAACTCTCCAGTTAATCCCCCTGCCATCCTTTGACATGAACTCCTTCATGTTAACAGCGTTTGAGTTTGCCACCCTGGATGACACTTTTAAATATTTGTTGAATGAAGGAGTCACTCTTCAAAGCCTAGAGAAAGAGGATGCTTCCTTTATTTCGTTTAAATAGCCCAGATGGGGAGTTGCTATGGCAACTCTGGGACCGTATTGTAGATCGCTTCAGGGATGCTGACAGAGTGTCCTGAAAGAAGTAGTGTCGCCACCCCACCCTGACCCCCAGGCAGTCACTTCCAGTGTGGCTGTGGTGATGACCAGTGTCTAGCAGTGTCGGTCGACTTGCTTTAGAACAGGACGTTAGCTCTGAGAGGGGTCCAGGGACCACTCAGCACTGTGATTCTGGTGCCTGCCCCACAAAGCGTTCCTCTTATCGTTTACCTCCCCGTGCATTCTGTATTTTGGAATAATTGTCTGCTAGACCAACTGCATTTAGGAAGCACAGATTCGTTTTCTCATTTAAGACAAAAGCAGAGATGAATAGCAGTACCCCAGTGTCCTGTTGTGGTCCGGTAGATGGACTCTAACCTGGCTCTGCCATTCAGTTGCTGTGCCACCTCGAGCAAGCTACGAAACTCCTCTGAGACTCAGTTTTATCACTTTTTAAATAATAATAATAATAATAACAACAGTCCCCATCTTATAAGGTTGCTGTAAATTATCCGATACTTGGTTGTGCATGGGGCCCTCAGCACGGGGCTTGGCTGATGATGGTGCCCCCCATACAGAACGGCCACTAGGATGTTGATTATCCACAATAATCAGAGCGTGAGCTCAGCAGGACTTCGTCTGTGTAGCCACACTGAGGTTAGAGAAGAGAAACCTGCCCCCGTTGTTACATCTGAGGGCCACTGGTCATCCAAGAAACCTGGACTGGAGGCTGTGTCAAGGCTGTCCTTGCCAGTGGGACTGTGAACGTGTGGTGGGGCCTTGGAGCCGGATTCTGCTGTCTCCTCTCTGTGTCTTGACCTCCCGTGGCATAGGCCCTCTACTGGGTAATGACCGTTGGTACTCGGTATTCATTCCTACCTCCTTCTAGTGCTGCCGATGCTGAAAAGTTAACAATGAAGCCCTCGGACTCCCTGGGAGCAAGGGTTCTGGGTGCAGATTTGATTATGCCAATCAGCTGCGTTCACGTGAAATCTGGAAGGCAGGAAGGAGGGGGCAGCTGTCTCTCTTGTGGCCTGTTCTCTTGTCAAGCAAGGTCGTCCAGTCTCCAGCTCTGTGGGAGCCTAGAGCAGGGTAGGGCAGCCATGGGGCTCTGACCCCCGGACTGCAGCTCTGAGGGCACTATTGACTCAGCAGTCCCCTTGCAGCTGTCTGGTTCTCCGCGCTCGTGATTGTGGCAGCTCTGTTGGCGGGTCAGTTCTGCAGTGTCTGGGGCTCATTACCGCAGCTGAGCCTGGAGCTGCTCCCCAGCCTGCCATCGGTTTTGTAAGCACCTAGTACCTTGTGCTAAATTGCTTTCAGCCAGAAATACTTAGAATTGTGTCTACTTTCTGCGTTGAGGCTGACTCATGCCACCTCCCTGGGTGCCCATCCCCACTGGCCGCCTGGAGTGCATGTCCACCCTGACCTTCCATCACCAGCTGGGTCTTGCTCGCAGCCTGACTCAGACCTCAGGGGCTGCTGCTTGCCTCCAATGTAGACAACCCACTCAGAGCTCGGCTGACCCCCCTCCTTGCGGAGAACATTGTGCTGGAGGTGTTGTTCCAGGTTCGCACCTCACTCTGAGTTCCGGGCTCTCTCACTTAGCAATGAGTAAGTTCGAGAGTCACTGAGGAATATTTCAAAACTGAAAATGACGAGTCTGGCTTGAAAATTACTCCCGTGTCATCACATCAAAAGGCCTGTGGGGGCAGACAGTTTCATGTGCTTTAAAAATGTAGTGATTAGACTAGTGACTAAGTCGTGAGCTTTTTCTTATTAATGTTTCATCATTTTCAGCTACAAAAATAATAGATATTCAATGTAACTAATTCTAATAGTACAGAAGTGTATAAAATAAAAGGAAAACGTTTAGAAGAATACAGACCAAACTATAAATAGCGGTTACCCCAATCATCTGTATTCTTCCAGATTTTTCTTTCCTTTGTGCATGTACAAAGATACACACACATATACAGGCATGCATAGATAGAATTTTTTTGATAAAATGAAATTACATATAAGTGAAATTATATATCTATACATATATATAAAATGTACATACTTATAGTTTTGCAATGTGCTATTTTCATTTAACGATGCATCAAGGAAAACGTTCTCCATCAGTTCATGTAGATATATCTCATTTAAATTCTCTTTAGTTTTCGAGATTGTGGAGGTATCATAGTTTACTGAACTAGGCCCTTACTGATGGGCACTGCGGCAGGCAGAATTCTACAATGACCTCCAGGGACCCACATCCTTGAAGAGGCCCCTCCCCTTGAATGTGGGAGGAAACTATAAATATGATGAGGTGTCACTCTTATGACTAGGGTATGTTATATGGCGCTGTTGATTTTAAGAAAGAGAGACTATCCTCGGTGGGCCTGACCTAATCAGGTGATCCCTTAAAAGGGACTGGTTCCTCCTGGCAGGGAGATTGAAAGTGTCAGAGAGGAAAGGGCCTGAGAGAGGCCTCCAGGCACTGACAGCAACTCCTGGCTGATGGTCTGCAAGAAATGAATTCTGCCACCACACTGGATGAGCCTAGAAGAGGCCCCTGAGCTCATGGTGGGACTGCAGCTTGCTGACGTCTTGGTTTCGGCCTTGATGCCCTGAGCAGAGAGGCCAGTGTGTCGTGTCAGGACTTCTGACCTATTAAACTGTGAAATTGTAAATGGGGGGGAGGGGGCTGGGGGTGTCTTGTTTTAAATTGCCAAGTGGGTGGCGGTTTGTTCTGCAAAAACAGAAACCTAATGCAGCATTTAGGTTGTTTCCAGCTTTTGTTTGTCTGTTTCCAATTAACATCTCTGTCTTGAACCTCTTTGCACACGCATCTTTATTCCAGAGTTTCTGAAAGATTTTTGGGTGAACCATCTAAATCATGACATGAACCACCCACCCGCCCTCCTGAGGCCCTGCGCCGACCTACGCTCCACCCCTGTCTCCCTGTGTCCTTGCCAACACTGGATATTATCCATCTTTTTTCTACTGCGGTAAAATACACGTAACATGAAATCTACCATTTTAACCATTTTAAAGGGAACCATTCAGTGGCATTATGCACATTCACAACATTGTGCAACCATCACCACTATCTAGTTCCAGAACTTTCCATCACCCCAAAAGGACACCTCATACCTGTTAAGCAGTCTCTCCCTAAACCCACCCCCAACCCCCGCCCCTGGCAGCCACTAATCTGCTTTCTGTCTCTCGTTATTAATCTTTTTAGTTTTGCCAAGCGGATGTGAAAATAGCGGTGTTTATTTCAAGCTGCTCTGAGGACAGGATCATGCTTGTGGAAGACCGCGTGTGCTCTCCTCCAGGTCAGACTTGGATGTTTCAGTTGCTGACTGAACGGCTCCCCAGGCGAGGGGCTCAACATACAAACAAATGAGGACATCCTTTGCCCCTCCCTTCCTCCCTGCACTCCCCATCTGCCAGCCCCCATCTCCTCATCAACCCCAGCTCTCCAGCCCGAGACCTCAGCGTGTCCTCCCTTCCTTGTTTCCAGGTCTATTGAATCTAACTGCAAAAGCCTCCTGCACCTTGTTCTGCCCCCCACCTCCTCCAGGCATGGGGCTTGCCTCCCAGAGGCCTCTCTGGGCAGGGGCCAGGGAAGGAGGCTGAGTGCCAAGGAGACAGCATGGAGAGGTGGGGAGTGAGGCCAAGGGGAGAGGTTGTGCCCTGCTAAAGAGAGCAGCTCTCGCCCCTCACTGTGGTGGCCGTGTGTTCCCGGTTCTTCTGATTTTCAAAAGAAGCCCCGGTTTGGGTATTTGTATAAAAGTGATTGGCATTCATTCAGCAGGCACGTTCTGGTTGCTCTGGACAACATGGAGGAGTGGGGGTGGGGGGAGCGGGGAGCCATTTTGCCCCACAGGCTGGCTTCTCTGCCAAAAGAACAAGAGGTGCAGGTCCCAGGTTGCTGGTGGCTTGAAAAGCCCCAGACACCGCCCTGCTCTGCCTCCAGGCCCAGCTCACTCCTGCCAGGCCGTTTAAAGATCCTAGAACATTCTCTTCAGCTGGTTATGTGACCATGGCTGTTTCCATAGTGCTACAGAGCGTCTGAGGAAAAGCAAGCCCGTGTGTGTCGCTTTTCGGGAGCATCTTGAGGCCCCCTTTGGGCTGTGCACCCCCACCCGTGTGACACGGAGATGCCCTGGGCAGGGATTGTTCGAGTGGATTTATGAGCCCCCGAGCACTTGCTGTGGGAGGGCTCTGACCTTCCCAGCCTGCTGAATTGTGCTGAGATGGCGTTGGGGGCTGGGGCTGTTACCGGGCTGAGAGAAAGAGAAAGAAAACCCCAACCACAAGCCCAGCCTTTGGGGGCGGGCTGGGGGCACACCAGCTGTCAGGGCGGAGTGCTGGAGAGTTCTAGGGGGGCAGGCGGCCCTCCCTAGGGCTGCTTGGCTGTGGGGGTAATGCTGGCTCTAACAAGCCCTCAGGGGCCTTGAAACCTGGCCCCTGCTTGGAAGTTCTTCTAAAAGGCTCTTCTTGACAATAGCCATCAGGCCCGCAGGTCTGCGGTCACATGAACTCAGGATCTCAGGTTTCGTCTGCACGTGGGAAGGCTGAGCTCTGGGCCTCCCAGGAGCCCTGGCCTGAGGCCTGCGTGCTGAGCTGAGAGATTGGCTGGGTGTGTGGGGGAGGGGAGCAAGAACGCCTCCCATGCGGGGGAAGCTGCCATTTTAACTGAGGGCCTACTACGTGACAAGCATATGTCATTCTCATCTATGAGGGAGGCGATATTGTCAAACCATTTTACAGATGAGGAGACTGAGGCTCAGAGAGGTGAAGCTACTTGCCTAAGATCGCAAAGCTAGGGAGTGGTGGGGCTGGGATTGGAGCCCATCTGTTGGCTCCAAAGTCCATGCTGATGTCTTTCCCTCCCTCTCTCCCTCTCCCCCTCCTTCACCTTCTCCCTCCCCATTACCTCCAGAACCACCCATCCTATGGCGTCCTTACATTCCCAGTGGGCTATTCCACCGGCATCTCAAGCTTAAGGGGTGGAGATGGTCCAAACTGCCACCACCCCTCGCACGGAGTGTTGCCACCGTCTGCTGACTTCCCTCCTGGTTCCCCACTGTCTGTTTATTCTCAGCCAGCAGCCAAAGTGATGCTTTCAAGACCTAAGACAGATGACATCTGCTCAGACCCTGTGTGCTTCCTGTTCACACCGAGCAAACCCAGTCATTACAATGGCAGCAAGGCCAGCTGTGATGGGGACCCTGATGTCTCACGACCTCATCACCTACCACTCATCCCACTCTCTCCGGTCCAGGCACGCAGGCCTCCTCCCTGTGCTTCACACACACGTGGCACAGTCGGCCTCAGGGCCTTTGCACGACTCCCTCCCTCTGCCTGGAGGACACTCACCCCCACGTTCTTGTGCGCACTCCCTCCTTCACGTAGCTTTCTGCTCAGTGTCGCCTTCTCAGAGAGGCCTGCCCTGACCCCTGTTCCAGTCAGCACCCTGTGTGCTCTCTAGGCCCTGGGTCCAGTTATTTTTCAGAGCACTGCTCACCACCTGACCAGGTGTCTTTGTTCCTTGCCAGCCTCTCCCCTCCAGAGAGCAACCCCAGGAGAGCAGGGGGTCCATGTTGTTCATGCTCTTTCCCGGTAGCAAGAGCAGTTCCGGGCATGGAGCAGGGAATCAGGAAAACTTGTTGTGTGGTCGCATCTGTGTCTGCGTCTGTGTCCGTCTGTGTCTAGGTCTGCGTCTGTGGCTGTGGCTGTCCACTTTATCTGTGTCTGTACGGGCACCTCTCTGTATATCTGCATAGATAAATAGCTTAGGCTTGTTTTAAAAAAATGCATCCAGTTCTATAAGTTCGTCTCACTTATCGGTCTGTGTTGGCTCTTTATGCTTCACTGTAGGGAGACCTGTGATTCTTAACCAGAGGCAATTTTGTCTGCTAGGAGACATCTGGCAGTGCCAGGAGATGTTTGTGATGATCTCGACTGGCAAGGGAGGGGGTGGTACTGGCATCCCGTGGGTCGAGGCCAGGGTTGCTGTTAAACGTCTGCCAGTGCACAGCCAGCCCCCACCGCAAAGAATGACCCGGCCCAAAATGTCACCAGTGCCAAGGCTTAGAAACCCTGATGTAGACGTGGCATTCTTTTTTACGACAGCATAATTCATGTAAGCACTTGCGTACTGATGAACAGTGAGGCTGTTTCCAATTCCTCACCATTGTAGACAATGCTGCGAGGAACGTGTGCGGCCTCCGACTGCACCTGGGCAGGTATTTCCTGAGGACAGAGAACCAGCAGAGGGTCCAAGGAGGACACACCCCTGGAATAGGGAGGGCCCTGCCGAGTCACGCTGCACACAGCTTGTGCCACTGCACCCCGGCACAGAACGTGGTGGCACCGAGCTCCACCTGCGCTGTGGGTGCCTGTGCCCAGACCTTCTCCTGTGGCTCTCGGCACAGTGCACCCACCGGAGGAGGCGGGGCTTGTGCTGAGAACAGAGCAAAGGCGGGTCCCTCTGGCTCTTTTCCTCTTGATGTCAGCTCCTCACCACACCTCTCTGTGAGAGTTCAGATCTCAGCTCTGCACTTACCGGCTCTGTGCCCCAGGCAAGTGGCTTCACCCCTCTGTGCCTCAGTTTCTCCATGTGTTAAATCAAGTTAACAAGAGCACTTCCAGCTCAAGGGGTGCTGGGGATGAAAGTAATTAATTCTGGTAAGTGTTAACGAAGACCCTCTGGCCGGCTAAGCACTCTGTGAACACGGGCTCTTCTTGTGTGACGTTCCTTTAAGGACAGACGTTTGCATTGTTTGTAAAGCTGGAAACGTGGATGCAGCCCGAGGTCCCACTGTACGGGAAACAGCAAGTGCCATACAGGACGCCCCCTAAGTAGTGCGAGAGCCAGGCCTTAAATCTGCCTTGGTCTGCTCGGGCTGCCATGACAAAACACCAGAGATGGGGGGCTTCAACACCAGACATTGATTTCTCACAGTTCTGGAGGCTGGGAATCTAAGATCAAGGTCCGGCTGAGGTGGTTTCTGGTGAGGGCTCCTTCCCGGCTTGCCGTCGGCCACCTTCTTACTATGTCCTCACAGGTTCTTTCCCCGGTGTGTGTACGTGGAGAGAGCACGTGAGCTCTCTGGTGTCTCTTTGTGTAAGGACGCTAGTCCTGTCAGAGCAGGGCCCCACTTTTATGGCCTAATTTAATCTTAATCACCTCCTTGATTAGGCCCCATCTCCAAATACAGCCATACTCATTATGAGGTTGGGGCTTCAACGTAGGAATTTTGGGGAGACACAAACATTCAGTCCGTAACAGGGTTAATTATCCTCAAGTGCCAAGACTGAGAATGTTCTTCTGTTTCACGAACAAATTGAGTGCACTTATAGAGAAATAAAGTTTTATTTTTGCACATTAAAAGAAATGATTCTGGGACTCTGCAAGAGGAAATGCCTGGAACATGAGAGCAGGAGGAGGTGGTGTGCGGCCCCCCGCCCGACCCCCTGGCCTCCGGGCCTCTCTGCCAATGGGTCGGCTTTCTTTTCTTCCCAGGAGCGTCTCAGGCTGCAGGGACAGGATTTAGTCCTGTGTGAGCTCTCCCCTGTCGGCCTCCCTGTCCAGTGCTGGCTCCGGGCGGCAGCTCTGTCTGCCCCTTTCCCTTCTCCATGCCCAGCCCCTAGGAGGGCACCTGGGCCATAGTGGGCACTCAGTAAATGGGGGCTACTGTCTCTCCTAAAATATTGGCAGTGTCACCAGGACTGGGAGAGAATGTGGGAAAGATGTCAAACATTGTGTTGATTAGGTTTGTGACATAAAAACTGGGGAAAATTGAGATGGGTTGAATATAGATTTCTCTGAAGGCCAAACTGGCGACTTCACTGGTTACTTGTACTGCAGTGAAAAGGGTCTTTAACAAACCTGAAGGGGAGGGTGGAGATGGCAGAGGTAAGGGCGCCAGGTGAGGAGCAGGATGGTGCAAATGCTGCTTACAGTAAATGTCCCCCCTTGGGGGTCCCCCGCAGAGGTGACCCCCTCTCGGGGGCCCTGGCAGAGAATACCCAATCCGCACATCCCCAAATGCTCCAAGAAGCCCTGGGAATCCATCACAAGGACGGGACAAGACAGCTATTTAATTATTCATGATTTGCACTTCAGTTCGGTTAAAAGAGAAAAGCTAACGCCAGAGGCTGTTTTCACGGTATCAGGTTCCACTGCGAAACGCTGCTTCCGGGCTCTGGTTTCAGATTTGCGAGTTCACCCCTGTGACGACCCTGGGGCCCCTTTGCCTTCAGCGGCAGGTGTTGGTGCAGCCTGTTGTGGATGAGCGAGGTGGCCCCACGTCCCCATCTGCCGCTGAAGGGTGCCCAGTGGGCACGGCTAAACCACCTGCCCTCCGTCACATGGCCAGAAGTGGCGGAACCAGCACTTGGAAAGTGATCTGGCCTCAAACCTGTGCTTTCTCACACGGAATCATGTTCCCTTCACCCCAGGGGCTTTTGAGAACCACAAGCCCCACCAAACAAGAAAAGTCAGAATACGAAAGGCGTTAGATGGACCCCCTGCCATCACTGGAGAGAAGGTCCGGGGCAGGGGACCTGGCGGGAGTGTGTGACCTGGCTCCCGTCCTGGTTCTGTCACAGACACGCTGTGTGGCCCTGGGGCTGTCCCTCTGCTCCTACGGCTCTCAGTGTCCCCAGGGATTAGGTGAATCTTCTCGAAAAGTGATGGGTATAAGGCTGACGATTTGCCTGGTGACTTCAGGGCACACAGAGGAACAGTCATTATGGTAATTGTTGGAATGTATTAAAACTTACACTAACAGAAGCTAACACTTCCATCAGCTGTTCTGACACTTAAACAGGCACAGAACACCTGGCGAGTGTGTTACCATGCAGATTGCCGGGCCCACCCCTAGCATTTCTGATCCAATGGGTCTGGATGGGGCCCAAGAATCTGCATTTCTAACCAGGCCCCAGGTGGTGCTGATGCTGCTGGTCCGGGGGCCTCCCTCTGAGAGCCGCTGAGTAACGTTATGCTCCCCGGGTGCCATGCACTCAAAGGTGTGGTGGAGCCAGCGAGAACCGGCTCACAGGAGCCCGCCGTGCTTGTCCCCTCCCAGCTCCTCGCTCACTGACCTCACATTGGTGGCTCGAAATCAGCCATGATGGAAACCGGAAATCAGCCGTTGAAATCAGCTGCCAGGGAAATGGGAAACCAGCAAACACTGCAAATCAGGGCTCACCACAGAGCCATGTGGCAGGCGTTTACCAGTACACCACTGCGTGCCCGGAGCTGTTCTAAGCACCTTACATATATTAACTCCTTTAATCCTTTCAACCACCCTGTGCAGTACATGCTATCATTATTCCCATTCTATAGAGGTGGAAACAGAGGCCCAGGAAGTTTAAGTAACTTGCCCAAGGTCACACAGCTGTAGAGGACTCAGTCTTTCACCTAGATGTTCTGGATCCACTGTCTGTGTTGTTAATCACTGAACTACGCAGCTCATCAGAACCCTGGTTTCATGGCTATCACCTCCAGCAAGGCTAAGAAATGACAAACCACAGTGGGTTGATTTTTTTAAAATATGAACTAAATAATAGTACTGCTGTGTTGCAGACAACAGTTAGTTCAGATGGCAGGTGGGCTTTCCTGGGCTTATTTATAAGGGAAGGGTGTGCCCTCCTTTGGAGATAAGGTTCCAGGGCACTTCCACAGTGTTTCACACCTGTGGACGAGCTGGGGCTGGTGTCAGAAGAGCAGTGCTTGACAAGCAGGGGACTCTTGGGGATCAACGTGTTCAGACGATGTTTCTAGAAGTCAGATGCACGTTATGGCTTTGACTTTTGAACACTGATGCCTGCTCAAACTTGTCCTAAAATTTGGATCTACTCACATTCCTTCAAGATCTTATCAATATATAAATAGAAAAACAAGGAGATTGAAAAAATCCACTCTAGGTAGTGCCTGCAAATGGGAAAGTCTGGCAAGGTGGCCTTGAGTGAAGAGGTCTGCGAGATGCCACGTGCTCTGAGTCCTCCCAGCTCTGCTAGTTTGTGAGGACCCAGCTGTGGGCTTTTCATGGGGGAAAGTAAAAGCAGGACCAGACCCAGTGCTTGCGGCACGCCTCGGAGGTGCCGGGCGTTTCGTGGGCATTACCTGCTTACATTACATTATAAGGACTGTCTGCCAACCGAGGCTCTAGGAGGCTGAGAAAAGAGAAATAACAGAGAAATCCAGAAGTCAAACTTGGGATTCTCTGACCTCCGACTCCTGAAAAGCCCCTGTGGATGATGAAGTTTAGGCTGAAATCTGAAGGTTGAGGAGACATTTTCCACGGAAGATATGGGGCGTTTTGGGGAGAACTGTGGTCGGCTGAATAATGGCCTCCTAAGATGTCCAGGCCCTAATCCCTGGAACCTGTGGATGTTACTTTATATGGCCAGAGGGACATCGTGGGGGTGATTAAGTTGAGATTCTTGACGGGAGGGGGCATTATCCTGGATTACCTGGATCCAGGTGGACTCTAAATGTAATCACAAGTGTCCTTACAAGAGGGAGGCAGAGGAATATTTGACTATAGAAGTAGATGTGACGACAAAATTAAGAGATTGGAGTCATGCAGCCATGAGCCAAGGAACGCTGGCAGCCTCTACAAGTCAGAAGAGGCAAGGAACGGATTCTGCCCTGGAGCCTCCGGAAGGAACCAGCCGTGCTGACACCTTGATTTTAGCCCCATAAGACTCATTTCAGACTTCTGAGCTCCAGAGCTGTAACAGAATAAATTTGAGTTGTTTTAGCCCACCACGTTTGTGGTTGTTATAACAGTATGCAGTAAAGGATTGGCCTTTGTCCTGGGAGGTGACCTCAAAGCCCTTGGAACATCCTGTCTGAGAGTGTCTTTGTTTACCTGGGGCCTTGGGCCACACTGCATGGTCTCTGCCAACAACGTGATTTGTGCTGGGGGCCTGGGGTCTACAGTCAGCTCCACCCCTGCAGGGGCTGGAGGTTAAGGTCAACCATGCGGTTGGTCAGCCATGTCTACATGACCGATCCCCAATAGAAACTGGACATCAAGGCTCGGAGGAGCTTCCCTACATGGCAATACTCTGACCATGTTGTCACACATCCGTGCTGCAAGAAATAAGTGCTGTCCACACAACTCCTTTGGGAGGGGACGACTGGACGCTAACTAGTGCATGGTCTCTCCCGGACTCTGCCCCCTGCGCCTCTTCCCTTGCTGATGCTGAGCTGCATCCTTGCACTGTGGTCAACTGGAACCTAAGTATGCTGGCTTCTCTGAGTTCCATGAGTCCTTCTAGCAAATTATCAAACCTGAGGGTGATCTTGGGAACCCCTAAACTTGCACTTGGTGTAGGAAGTGAGGTGGTCGTGGGACTCCCAAACTCTGCAAGCAGCAATAGGAAACTATTACATGTGCAAAGGCCGCATGGTAGGAAGGGCATGTTATGCGCTGGGAGCTTAGAGACGGATGGGGGTGGTGGTGTCTGCCAGTCACAGAGACACAGGGACAGAGTCTCCAGTACTGACCACGGTGGGGGCTCGTCAACCCACTCGAATGTCTAGTGTCCTTGGCATCTATCCCCTGCTGGAGATGGATAATTCAGGCCTCAAGAACCGGGCCATTAAGCACGGACCCCTCACCTCCCTGCCTGGCTCTATCCCTGAGATGCAGAAACTGTTCTGGGATGTTCCCTGGGCTCCTCTCCAAACTTTGCTTCTGCTCTGGCCATTGTAAAATGTTCTCACTGAGTCAACTTCAGGCAGCTTGTCCGCCACGCAAGTCCCGCTGGGAAGGAAAACTGGTTCATTCCAGCGGGTGTGCTTCAGCCTCCTGTGTCCTGGGGCAGCAGGAGCCCAAGCCCCCAGGAACCTGCCCTCAGGTGCTGACAATCTCAACATTAGACTGCTGGGCATCCTCCTGGTCTGGGTAGATGGACACCAGTGACATCAACAAGGACCACACACAGTACTGCGTTTTGGGAGCACTCACCCCATGCCAGACACTGCCGTGAGCCTTCCTGCCTCCCCACCATCCTCACAACCACTCTTTGGGGCGAGTGGCGATTGTTCCTATTTCACAGATGAGGGCCTGAGGCTCAGAGGGGCAGTAACTGACCCTGGTAAGTGACACAAATGCGACTGGTCTCTGGGTCCGACTCTGAAGCCCGGCTCTTAGCCCCCAGTGTGCTGCCTGTCAGTCAGCAAGGAGGCTGCTTACCAAACCCCAGGAAACTGCTGCTTCACTGATGGGTTCAAAAATGTTTTTCGAGTGCCTTACATGCACTGGGTGCTGGGGATGTCGTGGTTGACCTAGTTTGGGTCCCCAACCAGCAGAACCTGAAGCAAGGATTCGAGTGCAAGGGGTTTATCTGGGAGGTGGTCTGAGATACAGGAGTAGGGGAGTTGGGGGGTGAGACAGGGAAGGGAGGGAGCCCATGACGGGCAGGGTTGCGGTGCCAGTGATTGCCACAGGAACCGGGGCTCAGTCCTGCTGGGGACCTGGAGGCTGCCCTGTGGGACACACTTGACCATCTTCCCACCCAAGGTCCAGGCAGCTGAGTGCTGGCCCTCTGCTCCCTCAAGGGTGGGCTCAGGGCTGCTCCCCGGGGCACCAGCCTTCAGCACTTCTGGCTGGCCAGCCTTACAGGTGGGCAAAGGGGGTCCCGGCCAAAGAAAGCTGCCAGGCAGAGAAATGCAGGTGCTGGTGGTGGAGGGCAGGTGGGGGCATCACACGATAAAGGGGAGTCAGGGGGTAGCGCAGCAAAGAGATAGGGTGTGGGGAGGCATGTGGTTAACATATATAATTAACATACAATTAACAAGGGGGTTGCAAACTCAGGCTCTGGGGCCAGACAGAGACCACAAATGAGCAAACGTTCTGGGTGAGGACCAGGCTGACAAACTGCCCTGGTTTGCCCCAGGACTGTCCGGTTTTAAAACTGAAAGGCCCACGCCCCGGGGTAATTTGGGTCGTTTGGGTCCTCCCATAATGGGGACTGTGGTGGCACGCAGAGCAGGGGCTCCCTCTGAAGTGACAGGCACCACCCCGCTCCGTGAACTTGGTCATGTTGGGACTGTGGCTCAATTTTGCCAGATCATCTAATATTTCAAGAAGCGTCAGAAATCTGGGTTTTATTTGAAATCTCCCAATTTTGGTTGTTTGGAATTAATCCACTTAAAAAGCTCTGGGTGGACCCAACACTGTGTGTCTAGGGTGTGATGGGGACAGCTTCTCGGGTAAAGTGGTCAGAGGTCACGGCTTTGGTGAGTAAGAGGCACCGAGGGGGCAGGACCCAGGGCAGAACTGTTCGTCCTTTGCTCTTTTGCCCTCCAGACTGCATGTGAGGGGGGTCAGGGCCACCTGTGGGTGACCAGAAGGGAGCCCACGGTAAGGATTGTCCTCCTCTGAGTCTACAAAGCCCCCGTGGAAGGGAGCTGAGCACTAGAGTCCAGCTCATTTCACAAAAGAGGCACAGAGCCAGGAGAACCTTGTCCATGGCCACACAGCAAACCGTGAACCACTATGGTTCTCTCATCTCTACTTCTGACCCTCACCGTCATATCCCAACCCAAACACGGGTGGTCCCTTCCGCGTAGCCACCCCTTCCACTGTTTCCAATACAGGGTCTCAGATTCTTCTTGAACACAGGCACCGTGGACTAAGTAACAAGATCCTTTGGCGAAAGGGAAAGGCCAAGGCACACAGCTGCTCTTGGGGTTTTGTTGGGCAGATCAGCCCAATTAAAGGAAGTCGCTGGTTGACTTTTTTTTCAAAACAAGGAAGCTAATAAAACACTGTCTTTGGAAGGAGGATAAATATGCCCTTTCCTCGTCTACTTTTCAAGAATCCTGTTATGGAGAGAAGCCAGATCTTTGATGTTGCTTTATCACACAATGACTTTAATTACAGAGGTTGGGGTTTCCATGCTGCCTAGACAGTTAGTTCTGAATTCTTTCAAATGCAAGCCCCTGCTTCATGCAAAAACGGAAAGTGTGGGAGCAGTTGTCAGAGCTGTTAGGAACCACCTGGGTGGGCTTGAGGGGCAAGGGGCATAGATGGAGACATACGCCACCGACTCCTGCTGACCAAGGGCAGCAGGGCCTCAGGAGGGGTCAGACCAGGTGGAAGGCCATCAGAGACCCTGGTGGCATCCCTTCTCCATCTTCTGTCACTGCCAACCTGCTTGCTGTCCTCTATCCATGAGGCAGATGTTGGCCCCCCCGGCATCTAAAATTACGAACCACAACTCCTAAACGCAACCTGGCGGAGGCGCACGCTCAGGGGAAGAATCTGATTGGCCCAGACTGAGTCAGGTGACCACCCCTGGTCCAATCAGCTACAGCCAGAGCAGCTGACTGGCCAGGTGCAAATATGGCCGCCGGGGTCCGTGCTTGGGGGGCCGGAGAGCAGAGTCCCGGGGGAGGAGGGGTGGGGGGGCTCCAGGACTGAACCCCCACCTGTGCTCTCCATCATCTGGTGATTCAGAAAATGCCCGAGGGTAACAGGCTACTGCAAATTTAGGACAGCAATGGTAAACGAGCCTATGTTTTATAAATTTGTGAAATAGCAAATATATACTGGAACCGTTGTTAAATTCTGTTCACTGGTGGATTTGCAGACCCCTTGCGAGGACCCCACCCACAGCCTGAAGTTGAGGAATGGAAGCCTCAGGCCACTCGCTTGATCAGCCCTTTGCCCGCATCCTATCAGCCTGTCTTGGAGGGATGCCCTCCAGCTCTGGCCCAGGAGAGGAAAGAGGTTGTCCCGGCATCTTTCTAGACTGCCCCTCTGAGCTAGAATAATCCCCACAAAGCCCAGAGGCAGGAGGACCCACTACTTGTTTTCTTTGCATCCTAAACCAGAGGGGAGCCAGGAGCCGGGACAGGAGGGGAAGGGAGGAAATGGGAAACTAGGCTTCCCTGTGGCCAGGAGCCAGAGGCTCAGCACATGGTTTATGGTCTAATCACTCCCTCGTCACTCCCTCCTGCCCCACCAGCTTCATCAGTGTTGACTCATGTCTTGCACGCTCAGCCCTAGGCACTGAGTGGATGAGAAAACGCGCTGTCATGGTGCTGAGAGAGCACTGTGGGGTGAGGGGTGAGGGGTGCAGAGGAGCCCAGGGGAGGAGCAATCAGAAGTCAGAGAGGAGGTGCCATTTGAGCTAGCCTTGAAATGTGCATTCCTTCATTCACTCGGTCACAAGATACTTAGTGTCAACCCTGTGTAACGTGGTTCTGGCTGCTGGGGAAACCCCGGGGGAAATCAACAACAAGGTTTCCAGCCTCCTGGAGCTGCCAGGCTCGGGAACTGAATCCATCAGGTGGGATGAAGGGGAAGCCTCTGGGCCAACGAGACGCAGTGGGTAAGACTGTTGGTGAGAACCACCAGGCAGGGCCGGCCCCAAGCGCAATGGTGACGTCTCCTCCTTGCTTGCATTTACTGGGCACCTACTGCATGCCTGCACTGTGCTTAGTGCCTTCCTGAGTTTCTCACCCATGAAAGTCTCACTCACACAAGTTCATGACAGTCCTCCTCAGTGGGCGCTCGCATCACCCCCACTTTTCAGACAAGGAAGATAAGGCTTAACGACATTAAGTGACTTGAACCCTCTTCCATCTGTGTTTGCTTCCTCTCCTGTGTGCCCAGAACATTTGTCCCTGCTCCATTATAGTTCTTTGTCCATCTGGTGCCCTCTCTGGAGGGCAAGGACCTCACCCAAACACAGAAGGGGCTTACTATGCATTCTTCCCTGCTGCCCACTCTGCCATCCTCCCCGGCCCTCCTCTGTCCAGGGGCTAGTGCTCTGTGAGGGCCCCTCCTTCCACCTGGGAAAGCTGCTCTCAGCTCCTGCCTCCGCAGTGAGGTGCCCAGGACTGGCGATAGCGAAGCGGTGCCCTCCCAGGGGAAGAGAACTGATAACAGGATGGAAGTTTTCGTGGTGGAATTTCAGGCACCAGCTAGGGGAGAGTACTTTAAGTCGCCACTTTCCTTGCTCCCGGAAGTCACCCCCAGAGAATTGGTTGCAATAAGAGGATCCAGGTTGTGGAAGGAGTTGAACCCAGGATTTTCCATTTCTGTGTTACTGGGATTACTAGCCCACAGGACACCCACCTGCGTTAATGCCCACGAGTCTCTCGATGTTGGGAGCGTACCCAGTGCTCTGCTCTCAGCAAAGTCACCCCTCGGCTTAGGCCTCAGCAGGGGGCCAGTACCCCTTTCTCAGTGGGTCTCAGTTGCTTTAAAAGTTAGAGAAAAATCAAGAGCAGCAGGACTTGAAACAATGGCAGTCGAGGATTAGAATCCAGAGGGGAAGGACGAGCGGCCTCCAGTTGCTGAAGTCGTAGTGAGAATTCAGCTTTAACCTTGAATTGGACATTTCTTCCTTCCAGCCCAGACGAGGTTAGCATGGCCGCATGGGGCGATGCCCTGAGGGCCTTGAAACTCGGTTCCAGCCGCTGCTCTGCCACCCGCATTGCTGTGTGGACCCAGGCAAGCCACGTCCTCTCTCTGAGCCTCAGCTTTGTCACCTCAGAAGTGACAAACTGCAGATGCCAGTGCCTGCGGGGCCAGGAGGTGGGTAAGGCAGTGGGGAGGCCGTGCCCGGGCTCGGTGAGCCTGGGAGGCCAGAGCCAGCTTTACCACGAGGGCTCTGCTCTCTAGAGCTTCTGATTTTTCAAGAGAAACCAGAACTTTGGTTTTTTTTTTTTTTTTTGTGAGGAGATCAGCCCTGAGCTAACATCTGCCAATCCTCCTCTTTTTTTTTTTCGCTGAGGAAGACGGCCCTGGGCTAACATCGGTGCCTATCTTCCTCCACTTTATATGGGACGCCGCCACAGCATGGCTTACCAAGCAGTGCGTCGGTGCGCGCCCGGGATCCGAACCAGCGAACCCCGGGCCGCCGCAGCGGAGCGCGCGCACCCAACCGCTTGCGCCACCGGGCCGGCCCCGGTTTTTTTTTTTTTAATGTCAAGATTTTATCATATTTGCTTTTGTCATTTTAAGGTTTTTGTTTTTAACTAAAGTGTGACATTCATAGCCAGCCCCGGTGGTCTAGTGGTTAAGATTCGGCGCTCTCACCACCGTGGCCCGGGTTCGTTTCCTGCTCAGGGAACCACACCACCCGTCTGTTGGTTGTCATACTGTGTGCGGCTGTGATGCTGAAAGCTCTGCCGCCGGGATTTCCAATACCTGCAGGTCACCCGTGGTGGACGGGTGTCAGTGGAGCTTCCAGACTGAGACAGACTAGGAAGAAGGACCTGGGTACCCCCATCCGAAAAAACTGGCCACGAAAACCCCATGAACAGCAGCGGAACGTTGTCTGATACAGCTCCAGAAGGAGAGAGGATGGTGTAAGAAAGACGGGGCAGGGCTCCGCTCTGCTGTGCACAGGGTCGCTAGGAGTCGGAACCCACAAATAACGTTCATGCCAAAAAAAAGGTGTTCAAATCAAAAGTGTACAGCTGGGTGGATTTTTGAAAACGGAACACACAGTTTAGCAACCAGATGAAGAAACAGCACGCCTGGCTCCGAAATCCCACCTTCCCCCTCATGCCCCAGCATCACTGCCTCGATGTCCCCCCATCCCTGAGGTGACCCCTGTCCCGACCTCTAACACCAGGCATCAGCTCTGCTGGTTTGTATTCACACTTCACCTACAGGCTATGCTTTGGGATCTGGCTTCTTTCCGTCACCTTGTGTCTGTAACTCATACCAGTTTTGGGCGGCATTGTAGATCGTTCACTCTAGCTTCTGTACCGTCTTTCATGGTGCGAATGAACCACAGTTCATTTATTCATCCACCGCAATGGGCATTCAAGTGGTTTCTTGTGCGGGGCTATTATGAATGGAGTGGCTGTGAACATTCTAGAATGCACCTTTGGTGTACGCGCATACACATTTCCATCGAATCTATCGCAGGAGTGGCACTGCTGGGTCAGAGGAAGGCACATGTTCAGAGAAAGATGGATTTTATCTGAAACCTCCCTATTTTATAGAGACAGAAAGCAATGAGTATTTGTTTAAACAGGGATTCAGCCAAGTAGAACATTCTTCAGGCAGACGAGGCCCACTGGCGGCAGGGTCACGACCTCTGGCTGGAGCGGACTGACATTCTGTAGTAGCTCTCATAGTCTATGATTGGCTTCATTTGTGCTTTATCTTGCTTCTTAAATTGTTATTACATTTTTCGTTATAAAAGAAGTATAACTGTGTTATAGAAAATTCAGAAAATGGGGAAAAGAAAAAAATATCACCAAGAGTTTTTCCCCCTAAAGCAGACACAGCAATTTCTTTGCATATTGTGTTCAGGTGCTTTTGTTCCCTTGTATGTATGTGTATATATATATATGTATCTTTTTCTTACAAATTTGCAACATTGTTCTGCATAAATTGTCTACCCTGCCTTTTTGACTTCATCATAAACATTTGGATGTTATTACATGGTCTTCCTATCCAACTATGGTGGGATTTATATTTGTTTAATTTTCTGGGTGGAGAGAAAACAATTCTTGTCTCTATTTTTAGACTTATCATTACATCTATAAATAAAAGGCTGCTGGTAAGAGGGCTTTCTCTCCTGTCATAATAAGGCTTCATTCGAGGCACAGAGGAAAGTGGTTGTAAGAGCTTGAAGTCTGCGGCCACTCCCCTTGGGCTCAGAATCCAGCTGTACTCATTCCCTACCGTGTGGCCTCTCCAGGCTCAGTTTGCCTCATCTGGAAAATGAGCATAGTAAACAGACCTGCCTCATAGGCCGTTGTGAGGATTAAAGGAGGTGTTACATGTAATGTGCTCAGTACAGGGCTTGGCATTTTGTGAACATAGAGCAAGGGCTAGCTATTTATTCTTAGCCACAATGATAACTTGTTTTTTTTTTTGCTGAGGAAGATTAGCCCTGAGCTAACATCCATACCCATCTTCCTCTATTTTGTATGTGGGATACCAACACAGGATGGCTTAATGAGTGGTGTGTAGGTCTGCTTCTGGGATCTGTGAACCCTGGGCTGCTGAAGCAGAGTGCGTGAACCTAACCACTATGCCACTGGGCCTGCCCTGATAACTATTTTTTACGTTTACTTTTCTGCATGTAAAAGTAATGCTTGTTCACTATAGAAACGTGAGAATACTCAGAGGGAATGTGAACATTTGTGGGTATCTTTCGCCAGTCTTGTGATAGCTTATGTAATGTGCATGCGTGTATACCCAGAACTCAGGATCACAACGTGTGGACTGTTTTGTACCTGTTTCTCAGTGACCCCAAATTTCCTTCTGTGTCATTGTGGGGAGACTGTTCTCCACGTGTCTCTCAGGTTCCTATGTGTCTTGCAAGCACACGCACTGACCATCTTTTCAAGGATGTTTGTATGGCAAACGGCCTTGGTGTTAGACATAGTGCCTCCCGCCTAGCAAAGGGCAAGTTTGTTTTCTGCCCAGTATAATACAGACGGAGTCTCCCTCCAGGACAAAGCTCGGGCAGGCTTCCTGCCCAGCAGGAGAGATCTGGGTTTCCCAAGCTCAAGGTTCCTCAGCAGGGAGGAACACGCTGTGTGTGGGGCATCCACTGGGTCCCTTCACATCACCCGGTGGAACCTGGGGCGAGGAGAACTGATGCAGACCTGGAGCTCGTGCTACCTGCTGTGCGGCGAGTAGTAAAGTCCTTTGTCTCTGCTCCAGGGGTCTCGTGTCTTCTGCTAGCAGCTGTAGAACTGTAGCAGGCTAACTTGTTGGCTTGCCTGTGGGGTACAGCCGCCCTCATTCACAGGCTTGAGAGTCACTCAGTGGTCTTCTCCAGCGTTTCTTCCAGTGGCTGTACAGTATTCCCTCATTTTGCTTTTCTATCACTCTGTACCAATCTTCCGTAAATAAAACCAAGAGGATACCGGGGGCCACATTTCCTGGCCTTGAACCTTCAGGTTCTCTCTTGTCACTGTTGCACTCCAAGTGATGTTCTGAGTGTCACAAAATCACATCTAGCGTAAGGAGACAGGCAGGGGGCAAAGGAGACCTAGGACTTGGGGGCTGCCCTGGGGGAGGCCCGAGTCAGCTCCTTCGCCCCCTTGGTCGTCCCCCGAGTGAGCCCCGGGAAAGGTTATTGCACACTTTACTTTCTATTGAGATATAGTATATACAGAGAAGTGCACACGTTGAAGTGTACAGCTCCACTAATGCTCACACGCTGAACGCAACCACGTGATCGGCATTGAGATCAAGAAACCCCACGTTACCAGCCCCCAGCCCCCCTCGTGCCCCCATTGACTCCCCCAGGGGTGAGCATTATCCTGACCTCTAACTGCCCAGATTCGTTGTCCTGCCTTCACACACGGAACCACAGACGCTCTTTTGCATCTGGCTTCTCTCCTTCAGTGTTACACTTGTGGGATCCAGCCTTGTTGTCGTGTGGAGCTGAGAGTCACCTTTCTTCTGGGTGGTTTTCCATCATACGGATGGGCCCCATTTGTCTAACCATTCTCCTGTTGATGGACATTCAGGTCGTTTCCAGTGTGAGTAGTGCTGCTGAGAACATTCTGATGCAAGTTCTTACAAGTGCCTGCAGTCCTGCTGGGTGTGTACCGAGGAGTGGAATTGCTGGCTTATGGTGTATGTCTGTGCTCAGCTCTAGCAGATACTCCCAAATCGTTAGAAGATGTTTATTCAATGAATGGCTTTCTTGAATCAAAGAATTAGGGTGACGGATAAATTGAAATAATAGCTACAGTCAGGGCTGGCATCATGGGCAAATGGCCCTATGCTCAGACAGGCCTGTGCCCAGGATTTAATGCTCTACAGTAGCCTTCTGGAAATGCTTAATAATTTTATCTTTGTATTTGTGTTTTGTGAGTGATGTGCAGTGGGACAACGGAGCATGCGCCAGGGGCTTGGCTGTCCCGCCTGTCGCCACCTCCCTGCCTCTCAGGATGCATTTTCAGCCACCTGCTCCCTTGCCCTCCCTAGTAACCACCGCTGCTCCCCATGAGCATCATCTCATGAGCATCCTCTGCCTAAGGGAGGGTGTAAAAACATATCATGACAGGGTGAGACAGAGAAGGAGACAGACAGACACACAGATAGACTGCCCTGGCCAGAGCTGACCCCACTCTCACTGTGGCCCAGGCCCGCTGCCAAGTGCTTCACACAGGGATCACAGCTAACCTCTTACCGCCCCTGTGAAATCAGCACTATTGTCATCATCTCCCTCTTTGCAGACAAGGAGACGAGAGGCAGGGGGCTGGGAAGTGGGCGTTGGATTTGAAGGCCGCTGAGCCTGCCCCCAAAGCTTGTGTTTGTTACTTGCTTAGGGTCCCCAGCACCCCTGCAGGTCAGGGCCCCATGAGAGGGGGCAAGATGGTGAAGGGGAAGTGGAGGAGCCCTGTGGAGAAGGGGGCCTCCAGCCACGGGCGTCAGCCAGGGCGGCATCTGCAGAAGGCCAGGCTGGCATTTGTGGCTGGGGGTGGTTGGCAGTCCCCTGGGGCTGGTGTGGGGGCAGCAGGGGGACAGCAGCCTGAAGGGGCTGAGGGGGTCCCTGCAGCGTGCAGCCCGAGGATGAGCAGCGGCCATTTCAGAGCGTGGAACGCTTTATGAAATGCTCATGAGGTCTTGATTCATAATGCATGAGAGGTCGGGGCGGGGGGTGCCCTGCTGGACACAGGGCCTTTGTTCCCGCCGGGCCTGTAGGAGCACTTTCCTCGTAATCGTCTCGGAGAGGAAGGAAGCGAAGAAGATTTATCTCCCAGAGTCTAATCAACTTCCTTTGGGGAGGCTGCTATCCGTCCACCCAGAACTCTGAATGGCCCCAGAGAAAGCTTTACAAGGAGTTACTGAGGCTCACACTCTGAAGGGCCGAAGATATACAGCTTGCTTACAAAGTCTTAGAAAATACGCATTCTATTGTATGTGTGAGAAGCGTCTTTCGAGACCAGCCATTTTCACAGATATCTGTATTGTTCACCGCCCCAGCTGCCTTGTGAAGTTTTGTTTGTTTATTTCGGTCGGTTTGTTTTTAAATAGGAGGAGAAAGAAAATGACAAGAGGGGATAGGATTTTCCCCAAATCAATAGCGCAGCTGGAAATGGACTGAGGGTCGGAGGTCAACTAATCCATCACCCAGTACATTTGTGGACTTCATTCCCAGAAGGGCAGCTCACGGGAGAGTGAGCCTGAGATGGTAAAGCCGTAAATTCTGGGCTGCGGCAGCCGGGGGCGGTTGACTGCTCCACGGGAAGGCAGACTTGCTCTTTGCCAACTGCTGACTCGGTTTTCTGCTTCCACATGGAAGGAGGCCACGTTGGTCTTGTGGGGCCCCGTCCCCTTGGCCAGAACTGATCCTCTGTCGCATGAAGTCGCCGTCGGGAAGGATCCTGGAACAGAGGAGAGGGAATCTTGTGGGCCAGCAGTCATGTTGTCTCGCTCAGAGCGAGAATAAGGCAGGGGGCAGAAATGAGGGCTCAGGGAGAGAGCGGACGAGGCCTCCTGGGCTCGTCTTGGTTCTCCAGGCCCTGCTTCCAGCCCTGTGGTGCCTGACCACAATCTTGCCTTTGGGTTCTCTGAGACGCCCCCTTGTCCTTCCAGTCATCTCCTTTGGTAATTTGAATTTCCAGAATGCCTTTGTGCAAAAGGAGACTGTGGGGTCCCTTGTTCAAACACTTTTAAGAATTTCAAGGTGGCGACAGGAGAGCATGAGACCAAGTGGGGACCCCTTCTGAGCGGGGGCCCCGTGCCACTGTACAGGTTGTGTGCTCTTGGAGCCGGCCCTGGGTTTGTGTTTCCTGCAGCTGAAAGAACCTGGAACAAGACACACAGACCTGGTTGGAAAGGTGGTCTTCCCAGTCGAAGGAAAGGCATTTCAAAATCCTTCCTAGGACTGCATCGAAGGGGGCGGCCACAGGCCGGGGAACCATAGAGGACAGAAAATGTCCAGGGAGACTAAACAAAATGAGAGCAAAGGCATTCCCAGGGCAGGGCAGTGCCTGCCGAGAACCCCAGAGGGGGCTAACGCAAGCGCATGGCGGTGGAGGAGGGGAGTCTGGACCAGATCCGAGCAGAGAGAGCTTTCTCTTCGCCTGGTGCAGCTAAGGGCCGGTCAGCAGCAGGGAGGGGAGGGCCGCAGAGCACCGCTGCACCTCCCGCGGTGTGTCCGCACATCTGCCTTTTGGGGTCTGTTGTTGTGTTTATTTAACTGTGGAATGGACTGAATCCTGTTCTCAGTCTCCATCGTAGGTTCACATGTTCCCATCCAATCCTTACAAAATCTCCAGTTAACTCAAGAGCTATCATGCCTCACTCTTCGGTTTGGATCAGGCCCATCTGTGAGTGTCAGTCTAGTTGCTGGGGCTCGGAGTGGACGGGAGAGGTGGGCAGTGTCCACAGTAGGGCCTCCCTTAGCTGGCTTGTCTCTGCCACCTGGGGTGCCCATCACATCCCAGGTACTGTACCACGGGCTGATGGGGTGCAAGGGGGTCAGGGGATCAGCTGACAGGACCACGCTGAGTCCACAGCGCTGTGACATGTCACCCTCTTGAGCCGTTATCAGTCCTGCCCACGGATCAGTCAGTTCCCGTGGATGGCCGTCTTGCAACAATTTGGAATCCAACTGATTGGGTTAAATATCAAGGAAGTCATGAGAGATCTCTCACATCCGGTTTCACCGTGTTTGTTGCATTTTCCTGATTTACTGCCTGTGAATCCTCTTGGAAATAAGATAAGCTGGTGTGATGCTCCTAGTGTGATGGTTAGGAGGTTGGTCTTAGGGGAGGACAGGTCTGGATTTGAATCACAGCATCTCCACTTAAGGGCTGTGTGACCTTGGCAAGTCACTTAACCTCTCTGAGCCTCAGTTTTCCTCAGCTGTATAATGGGAATAATATTTCCTATCCCACAAGGTTGCCGTGAGGATTAAAGGAGACAATGTAAAGTTACCCGGCATGTAGTGATGCAGATTATTATTATTGTTGTTGCTGTTGTTGTCATTCCATGCTGGCTCCTAACAAACACTAACTACTTCTTTTCCATGTGTTCCTAGATCATCCATTCTAGAATCTTGCCGGGAGTTGAAAGGAGGGCAACGCACAGAAGCGCCAGCAGGGGTAGTGTTATGGTTGCATGTGTAGGTGCAGAAAAGGGTTAACGTGGCAGGCTGGAGGTGGCCTTCCTCAGAAAGGCCTGCTTACATCTCAGCCCCCAGCTGGCCTGGGAACCGGGCACTTGAACCATCCTCTGCATTCCGTCGCTGATAAAGATATTTCACTAGTGTGTTTGTACAACAATATGGCTTCTGCTGAACTCTTGCTTTCTTTACGGGAATCTGGAATTTTGGCACGTGCCAGGCAGAGGATGCCTACATGACCAGGCCCCAGTAAAACCCTTGGGGATGGCGGCTCTAATGGGCTCCCTGGGCAGACACATCGCACACATGCTGCTGCAGGAAGAGTGTGCTCTGTCACCCTCATGGGGGAGAGCAGAAGGAAGCCTGTGTGTGGATTCTTCTAGACTGCCCGTCTCAATCAGCTCGGGCTGCTGTAATGGAATTACCACAGACTGGGGGGCTTAAACAACAGATATTTATTTCTCAGAGATCTGGAGGCTGGAAATCTAAGATCAAGGTGCCCACAGGGTCGGCTCCTGGTGAGGGCCCTCTTCCTGGCTTGCAGACGGCCGCCTCCTGCCTGTGTCCTCACGTGGAGGAGAGGGAGCTCTGGTCTCTCCTCCTAAGGGTACTGATCTCATCATGCGGCTCTGCCCTCATGACCTCATCTAACCTCCCAACGGCTCCATCTCCAAATGCCATCACATTGGGGGTTAGGGCTTCAACAGATGAATTTCGGGGGTCATGAACATTCAGACTATAACACTCCCCCTGTGGGTTTCCCCTTATGTTCTGGCTGCCCTGACTCCACTGCTAAAATGAATCTTAGCCGTGAATACAGCTATATGCTGAAACCCGTGAGTCCTTCTAGGGAATCTCTGAACGTGGGGATGGTTTAGGGACCCCCTGACACGATGTGTGTGTGTGATTTCTTGCTTTTCATTTCTGGAAGGTGGTTATATTACTTTCATAAGGAACAA
Organism: Diceros bicornis minor; assembly: GCF_020826845.1. Lineage (NCBI taxonomy): Eukaryota > Metazoa > Chordata > Mammalia > Perissodactyla > Rhinocerotidae > Diceros > Diceros bicornis. Next base: position 33,533,045 of record NC_080771.1, on the reverse strand, counting down.
ATAAATATGCTTTAAAATTTTGTTGAACCAACGTGCAGCCACATGTTATTTCAGTAGTAAGATCACGTTCTTGCTGCAGCGTCCAGGGCGACAGTTTCCGGCAGGTGCTCAGCTGTGTGGTTTCCTTCCTGCTCCTGGCCTCTGGCCCCAGCATCCCTTCCGATGATGAGATTGTCAGAACTCACCCCCACCTCTCCTCCAACAGCCGCAGGCAGGAAACGGCTGGGGTATCCTGGAGGAAGTCCTCGCCCCTGGAGGGGAACCGGACGTGCGTGCAACGAGAGGCCAGGACTCCCAGATATAAAGACAAGATTTTGAGCAGCCAAGAAAGGCGCTTCCAGAAACAGCACCAAGTCCTCAGCTGCTTCTGGGGAATGCCTCTCAGGAATGCTGGGGCGACTGGGCATTCTCCGGAAAGGTCACTGCTCGCATCACATTCACTGTCCCAGTGACCGTCGTGGTTACGCTCATGAATGAGGGAATCAGAATGGAGTGATTTCAGCAAGCAGAGTGAGCAAAACGACACTTGGCTGAAAATGCAAATCCGGCAGCCCGATTGCCCATAATCTGCAAGGTGGTAACATTTTTGTATTTCTTTGTTCAAGTTCTGGCTTGCTTGCTTGGAGGGTGTGTTTGTCGGGAGTTTCCAGACTGGCCCTGGAGGGGAACTCGTAACTTGTTCACGGGGACGATGCCGCCTCCTGCTCTGGAAGTCGCGGATGACGAGCGAAGATGGGAGCAGGAGCAGGTGTGGCTCTTAGAAACGCAGTGCCCCAAACTTAGGATCCCACAGGGCGCAGGCTGAGAAAGAGAGGCGAGCATAGCAGCTCAAACAGAGGCAGGGGCCTCAGACAGCCTTGGTCTCCCTGCCTGCCTTGGCCAAGGTGAATTGGGCCTCTCTGAGCATCAGTTTCCTCGTCTGTACGAGGGGGACCATAGTTTCTCCTTCAGAGGGGCACTATGAGGATGGAAGGAGATGATGCATAGGAAGTTGTTAACTGCTAGCCCCCAGGGCGCATCGTGATTGCACTTGGGAGGAGGATGGAGTTTCTGCCTTCCTACCGGCAGAAAACAAAGATGAGGAAGGGCACTAACCTTTCTCCAAGTTGGTAACAGAGAGAAACTTTACATTTTATTCACTCCAAACAAGATCCTGAGAGGCAGAGCCGGGCTTTTCAAAATTTACTGTGCACACGAATTCCCTGGAGGATCTGGTGAAAATGCAGACTCTGATTCAGCAGGTCTGGGGGTGGGGGCTGAGATTCTGCATTTCTAACAGACCCTCAGACCACACTGATGCTGCTGGTCTATGACCACACTTTGAATGACAAGAAGGTAGGCAACTCTTACTGGGCCCATTTCACAGATGAAGAGACTGAGGTTCAGAGACGAAACCCAGGTCTGTCTGACACCAAAGACTGTACTCTTTCTCCTGCACTGCTGAAGGTTTTTCAGTGGCCGAATGACATTCTGATTGACATATGACAGGAGGGGGAATCAGACAGGGGTGTGCAGCATGATCTGAGGCAAAGAGAATGAAGGAGGGGTGCAGATTGGGGAGTTATTGAAGCAATTCGGGTGGGAGGTCATACAGTCCTGGAACGGGGTGAGACTAGGAAGGTGGCAGATACAGTGAAGCTTTGAAGCTAGACCCAGAGAGTGTGGATGACGATGAGTGTGGAGGCGTTTTGCAGACTCGGGGTACAGCGGGGGTCATGGAGCAGTGTCGTATGTGGGTAAGCTGCATTTGTATTAGTCGGGATCAGCAGGAAAGTGTGGTGTTTCCACAGTGTTCCTCAAAGGGAGTGTAATGACGGGGCTCTGTACAGAGGCTTGGGCAGCGGAGGGAACCAAACCAGGATGATGAAACACCTTCAACTCGCAGCGGGGAGCCACTGCAGGGAGCCTGAGCAGAGAGAACGGTTTCACTGGACTCGACCAGCGCTGCAGCATCACAGAGGTGCTGACCAACAAGAGCCGTGCCCGTGGCTAAAGAGTGAAGCCACTGCTGAAAGCAAGCCCAGTGTAGATGGAGCTGGGGGAGTGTGGTAAATACCCTCACCTCTTTCCTCCCAGACTCTCATGTCCTGCTGGTGATTCCCATTGGCCAAACCAAGAGAGGGACGGGGGCATGGAGATCAGCTTTCTGGGCCACAGGGCAGAGGAGAAGGGCAGAGAGTGGATCTGGAGAATAATCAGCATGTCCTTGAATCCCAGAGCTGCCGCTTACTAGATGGGTGGTCTCGGGCCAGAGAGTTATCATCTCTTGAGACTTGGTTTCCTTAACTGTAAAGTGGGGCAAATAATATAACTTTCTCATAGTTATCCAAACATTTAAGAAGATAATGCACATTCCTGTGTCTTATAATAACTCTGCTGATCACAAAAGAAGCTTTGGGAAAAGAAAAAGTCTTCCTTTCTTATGTCAGGAGCTGAAGATACGGTGGTTCAGCTGGAAGCGTGAGCAGCCCAAGCTGGAGTCCTTTTTTCCAAATAAAAAGACCTCCAGGCCCTTCCTAGTGTCATCATGAACCAGTCCCAAATCACCACCCCATGCTGAAGCATAGCAACTGTCTCCATATTTTGACGGTTTTCATAAAATGCAGAGACTACGAAAATGTTACTTTATGCGGCTTTGGCTGCATATCATCTGAAGACTGTTGGAGAATCAGCAGAATGTTTGCAGTAGACTGGAAGCTGCAGCACTACAGCTTGTTCCTGTCCTTGTCCTCAGTGAAAGACTCCAGCACATGCCCAGATGCACATACCAGAAGCCGGGAGGCATCCTTGACCCCACCCCCTCACCCTATGTCCAATTCATCACCAGGTCCTGTCAATTTCATAAAGGCAGCTCACTTCCATTTCCACCACTCCAGTCCAGGCCCTGCCATCCTTCACCTCCTCACTGGTTTCCACTCTTCCCATCTGTTGTCCAAACAGCAGCCAGAGTGATCTTTCTGAAATGCAAATCTTAGCATGTCACCCCTGTAGAAACCTTTTAATCAATTCCCATTGGTCTAAGAACATGGTCCTAAAGGCCTCTCAGGAGCCAGCCTGTTACGTCTGTGGCCACCTATCCTGGCCTGCTCTGCTCAACTAACACTGGCTTCCTTTCAAATCTCCAGACCCAGCCCTCTCTCCTTCCCCTGGCCTTCCTGCAGCCTGGACTGATTCCTCCTCTCTCTCTCCTGTCCATCTCCTCCTACCTATCTGTCAGGTCTCAGCTTAACTCCCACTTCCTGCCTGTCTGGGTCCCATCCTTCTGTGACACTTTCTCCCGGCCCTGTTGTGTTTTCCTTCACAGCACTGGCGATTAAATGATTATGTGTGTGATACATGGCTTGTTGGTATCTGTTTGTTTAGAATGTTCCAGGTGTCAGTAACTATGTCCCTTGTTTGCCAGTGTTTAGCGTATAGTAGATGCTCCAGAGACATTTGTGGAATGAATGAATGAATGAACTAATGAGTAAGTGAAATAGGATCTCCATAGGCCCCTTCAGTCTCCAGCTTCTGAATCTTAAAACTCACTGAGTCAGCACAGAGAGGAGCTGACGCTGGTCCCCCCTTGAGCGAGCTCATGTCCAGGGCTTTGGTGTTGAAATGAGAGAAATTACCCATAGACATAGTTGTGACACCCTTATGACTTTTTAAAAGTCACAGTCATCAATCATAAGCCTCTGTGGCCCATGCACGGATGCCACTAAGTTACCCTGGGCGGCTGCATTATGCCTGCAAATTCATTCCAACTTGCAGAGAGTGGAGAGATGGTGGTGACGTGGTGGTGCTGGTGGTGGGGTGTGGAAGTGAGCAGAAAAACGGGAATAACAAAGGCTAACCTTTGGTGATCACTTAAGAAGAGCCAGGCACTGTTCTGAGAGATCCGCTCATTTGATGCCTAGAATAGAAGGTAGGTATTACCATCCCCACTTTACAGATGGGGAAAGTGAGGCCAGTTGAAGAACTGGCCCAGGTCACATAGCTAGTGGATCTGCAGAGCCTGGCTCCCTGGCCCTTTCTCTTCCCTTGGAGGCTCTGCCATCTCTGGTTGATGGTGGGTGTGAACGAGCTGTTCAACGATACAGGCCAAGGGGATTTCTGCCCTTAAATTCAGTAAGGATCAGACTTCAAACCTTTCTCCTTTCTCTGTTTCCCTTCTTTTCGGTGTAGCAGAGGGCAGTGGTTAAGTTCATCGATCCTGGAATCAAATGCCTGAGTGTAAATCCCAGCTCAGACATTCTCGTGTGATTTCGAGCACGTCAGTTAACCCTGTGCCTGGGCTTCCTCTGATGGGACACTAGAATGATGCCCGAACCTGCCTCATAGAATCATGGAGATGATTAAGTGGATCAGCACCGGGAAGGGCTCAGTACAGAGCCTGTCACACAGCGAGCGCAATCTGTGTGCCTGGTATTTTAAAATAACAACAAACTGTTTTTGCTCAAAGAACAGACCTTGGCTAGAAAATTCTTTTAATCGGTTCCTGGGTGGCCAGACAAGCAGTTGCTCTGCTTAGAACTAGGAGACCCAAGCTCCAGCCTCGGCCCTGCCCTTGCTTGCTGTGTGACTTTGGGCAAGTCACTGGATGTTTCTGAGCACAATTCTCACATCTGTGAAATCAGGTGTGGGCCTTCCTCACGACATTCCTATGAGCGTTCAACTAAATACTGACTCAAAAGCAAGTGGCTGAACCTGAGAGCCACTTCTTTATAACTAATTAATCTAGGATTCCCACAGGCAAATCGAACATCAGGGAAGTGATTGTGTGTCTCTGAGCTGGGCACATGCCGCATTAGAAGCCCCTGGAGTCGTTAATAACACAGCCTCAAAGGTTGGAGCCCACTGTCTTTTCCACCTCGTGGACTGCTGAGGGGCTGGAACTGAGGTGTCCACAGTAGGGCTGGGGTGGTGTTGAAAAAGCATCAGGAACTCTCTGTCCTGACGGAGAAAACACTATGCCTGTGCTTCTCCAGGGGCGGTGGTCTCCACCTCGAATGCACTGGGCCTCGGCCCACTCCGCCCCACTCCGGGTGTCATATGACCTTCCTGAGCTGGAGGAAAGTCCCCCTTCCTCGTGGCTTGGGGACAGTCTGGGGCGGTGTCTTGGCTGGGCTGGCTGAGGGTGGATTGTGCTTTCCGAGGGGGATTTGCATGGAATCTGCTTACGCTCTCAGCTTGGCTGCTGCGGCTGAACCAAGAATGGAGGCAGAGCTGTGGGGCCCGCGTGGCTGCAGGGAGGCAAAGGAGGAGCTGGGGGAAGAGCAGAAGAGGAGGGACCCTCCTCTAATGTGGAGTTGAGATGCTGCTCTGCACACGAGGCTGCGGGCGGGGACCTCACCACCTGCTGCTGTTGACTCATTTCCAAGGGTGGGCTCTGGAGAGGGGGCGATGGGGCTGGGGCTAACCGTGGAATGGGGCTCCTCTAAGGCAGAGCTCCTGCAAGCGTGGTCTGGGGACCACCTGCTGGTCACGAGGGGCCTTCCTTAGGTTCTTCTGGGCAAATGGTCAGCAGTTCCCTGGGCTTTCATTTTTACGTACAAGTAAGGGAAGCAACAAGTGAGTTGTTAAGGTAAGGTATTATAATCATTAAGTTGGTGTCCACAGGACAAGGAAAAATACTAACAAAAAAGTATGCATGTCTTTCTCCGCCCTTCCAAGTGGGATCGATGGACAAATTGATTGATTGGCGTGCTCTCAGGTATTTATAGTTCTGGTCAGGGGAGCAGAGTACGTTTATATGAGAAAGGCACAGTGAAAAGATGCAGGCAAGAGGAGAAATCTTAAAAGGGAGGGAGGGTGGGGCAGCTGCTGCTTGGGGTGGGACTTTGGGGAGAGATCAGAGCGCAGAGGACACTTGTCATGCTGTGGCCACCCATGTCTTGAGTCCTATTCCTGTATGTGGGGACACACCCACTGATGAGTCCTGAGCTAGAAGCCAAGCTGAACTCTGTGCCAGTTCAGGTCCACGGGAAGCAGATGCCCAGTTGGAATTAGATGTGCAAGAGACGTATGGGGTGTGATGTCCATGATGGATGAGAGGGAGACGGAGCAGGTGTAGGCGGGAGAACCTTCTGCCCACAGTGTGGGTCTGACACCTGAGAAAGGAGAAGCAGAAGGAAGGAGGGTTGGGCAGAAAGAGGCTCAACCTGCAGGGCAACAAGGAGGAAGTCTCCACCACGCCAACACAGACCCCCAGAGCGAGATAACCCTTTGGAGGAGCCCTGCATGGGGCCAGAACGGCCTGCTCGGGTGGCCCCGCACTGCTCCGTCATTGCCTGGGAGCAGGAATGCCGCCAGGTTCTCTCCCGGAGGGAGGTCTGAGCAGTGCACCTCCATGGCTGCCACAAACCCAAGAGCACAGACCCAAAGAGGGTGGGTTCTGGAGGCAAGAGTCCCCTGCGGGAGCCGGGGTTAGAAGATGAGGGGGGTCCCAGGATGCAGGCTGCCGGGGCCCATGGGGTGGGAGCAGAAGCACAGTTTCAAACAGGCTGCCGCGTGGGCCGCTGGCTTGACCTGCGGGTTCTTAAAGATGCCCCTGGGTGCCACAAGGCCCCACGTCTTCCCACAGAGCCCCAGCCGGCCACAGCAACAGCTTGCGGGTACACACTCATGGTTCTCAATGCTGCTGTGCACTGGACCCTGAATGCCTGAGCCCCGCCTCCCAGAGCGTCTGACTCAGCTGGTCTGGGAGCAGCCTGGGTACCAGGACTTGTGTAAGTTCCTGATGAGATTGCAAGGTGCAGCCGGACTGAGAGCCTTCGGTCCACACCAAGAGTGATGGACGGCTTGATCTTTTGACTCAACTACCTATTGGGTCCAACAGATAGCCTGGCTGTCCAAGTGTATGTGTCCGTGCCTGTGTCCCAGCTCAGGTGACCTCCAGGGCCTGGGCACCAAAGACTTGGGACACTCACATTTAGGGGTCTCATCAAACCCACTCCAGATCCTTTGGTGGCGGGCGTTAGACGTTTCTAGAAGCACTGCCAGATGAACATCCTTTTATCTGGGGCTGGATCCTCCCCTGGGTGTTGGTACCCCAGTTTATTGCATGAAATTTGCAGGCTGGTAGGTGGGACTACACCTCAAGGCCACATCCCCACCCCCAGGGGAGATGCCGGGCCTGATAGCCACCTGGCTGCCCCTCCCAGGCCCCCAGTGGGTGTCAAAAGCCGCTGGTGGTGCTGTAATGGAGACTGTCAGCCCCTGTCATGGGAATGAAGCCTCCCCACCAGCTTGCAGAGGACTGAAATCTCTTAAAGGACTCGGCCTTTCTCCCTCCCAGACAAGAGACTTAACAAATAGAAAACCGCTCAGAGTTGAGTGACTTAAATACTCAAAGGTGTAAGCCACAAAGTAGACTGTGGCGGGTTGGATGGCGGCCCCCCAAAAAGGTATGTGCAAGCCCTCACTCCTGGTACCTGTGCATGTGGCCTTCTGTGGGAAATAGGGTCTTTGCAGATGTAATTAAGGATCTCAAGACGAGAGCATCCTGGATTAGGCTGGGCCCTAAACCTGATGCCTCGTGTGGTTATAAGGGCTGGAAGAGGAGAAGTCACAGACAGAGACGGCTGTGTGACGCCGGGGCAGAGCGGAGCGAGGCAGCTACAAGTCCGTAACGCCAAGGATCACTGGCAGCTGCGAGAAGCCGGGAGAGATGCCTGGAACGGATTCTCCCTCGGAGCCCCACGAGGGAAGCTGATTTTGGACACTGACCTCTGGGACTGTGAGAGAGCACATTTCTGCTGTTTTAAGCCACCCAGTTTGTGGTACTTTGTTACAGCAGTGCCAGGAAATAGTACGAGACCCATTCCAGAAAAAATCAAGCTTCAACATTGGAGGATGCTACCTCTGTCCTCTGAAGAAGGGGGGCAGATAGAGGGCTGAGAGGCACCAATCTGGGAGGCCACACATTTCCCGTGTCCCTGCATTTTGTCTGTAGTGAGCCATAGGTTGAAGGACACCCTAGGACGACGCCTGGTCTCCTGGGGCCCTTGTTAAAATGCAGATCCTAAGTCAACAGTCTGGGGCGGGCCCGAGGGCCTGCATTTCTGACAGGATCCAGGAGATGCTATTGGCCGTGGACCAGACTCCGAGCAGCGAGGGCTCGGGACGGTTTCTCTGTGAGTGCTCCCTGGACTACATGTGTCCTTGTCACCTGGGATGCTGAGTGAAGAATGGAAACACCCGAGCTGCCACTCCTGACCTAGAGTCAGATTCTCCGGGACCGAGCCCTGGAACCTCATGTTAACTACTTCCCCAGGAGACCCTGACAACCACTGAATCTAGAGTACGCAGCACCATGGGGGTTTCTGGGATGCTCAGGGCTGGGAGGACAGTGGCCCCTGAGGGCGTCTGAGCCCCTTTCTTATTGGGGCAGGGAAAAAAGCATCCACATTATTGGAGCACCTGTTCTGTGCCAGGCCCTGTGAGAGAGAGCCTTAAGTTCATTACTGTATCTAATCCTCAAAACACTCCTGGGAGACAGCTCCCATTCTTACCCCCACTTTACAGGCGAGGAAACTGAGGCCCAGAGAGACAAGCCTCTTATTCAGTGTCCCACAAACAGATGTGGCAGAGTCGGATCCACACCCAGCTGTCTGACAACACAATGTCCCCAAATTCACGCCGCCTGACTGCCCCCCTCGCTGGGTCTCAGTGTAGCTCTAGTTAGGCCAGCGCTTCTCAAACCCTAACATGCCTACGAATCACCTGGTGAAAATGCAGGTTCTGGCTCCCAGAGGATGCCAAAGCTGTTGCCCTCAGACCACCCACCGGCACTGCACGGTCTAGGGGCCATCTGCAAGCACTCTTGGGGAGAGGCAGCAGGGCCAGACCGCAGGCAGGGGCCGTCCTATTTTCCAGCCATTTTAACACCTGGGTAATAGAGGCCCCCCCCACGCACTTGAATTACAGAGCAATTGGCATTTAACAGAGCTGAGCCGATGAGCACCTGCTAACCGATGTCTTTGAAAACAAAACAGCTGTCCAGTTGCCTCCTTAATCTCATTAGGCCGGGCTTGGAATTACCTTCTCTGAGCAACTCAGTCGCCCTACCTGACGAGAATGGAAGCGCTCACTCTCCTTGGGAAAGGCCTGAGACAGCAGGGCGGCGTCATTAAAAGCAGAGTGGAGGGAACCTGGTGGAGCCCCTCTTCACAAAAGGGCGCCGTTGGGGATGTTGGTGGGTGGGCAATGGAACGGGCGGGGTGAGTGCATGTGTATAATCCTGGCTCCCTTTGTCCCTAGAAGAATCTCATGTTGAAAACCAGTCCACAATGAGGTCATTGCAGGTCTGTAAAAACATGAGCAACTCCGGTGTTCTACAAAACAACGATTTATTTATTGCTTTTAAAAAATCTTGTCTTTTGAAGATTTAGGTATTAATTATTTTACTTTATGAAACAGAGCTGATGATAAATGGCATCACTTTTTTTTTTTAACATCCTTATAGTTGATAAAATAAGAAGCAGGCAGCCTTGTATCAGCCCTTTGATATTTTAATTGGCACGTGAAACCCACAAGACTGGAAACCTCAAGAGTCGGCCATTTGTGTAGAGATACATACGTACAAGGATGTTACATGCAGGGTCGCACACAGAAGCAAAAGATGAGCAGCAACTGAAGTGTTCCTCCGTAGGGGACTGGCTCAACTAACTGTGTACACTCAGGTAAGCAGCTTATGCAAACGGAGGTTTGTGTGAGCTCCATGATACATTGGAGGCAAAAGACACTGTAAAACTGCGGTCAGCTTCTGGTATGTGTTTAAGGGATGTAGATGGACTTGAGTATGGATTCACAAGAAGAGCTCTGGGAAAATCCACAAGAAACTTCTGGCTGTGGCCGCCTCTGGGGAACAGGACTAGGAACTGTGGTGGAGAGGAGATTTGCTTTTTATTAAATCCTCTCTGGACTGTTTGAAATTGTTATTGTGTTTGTGTATTAATGTTTCAGCAAACAAGTTGATTAACAAAGTGAATGTCTGGGAACCATAGACAGATGCAGGCACTAGTTAGGAGGTCCAGAAAGGAAATACCCCGTGTGAACTCGGCTATTGATGTGGGATTTTGCTTCTTTACGCCTCAGCATAGACAGCTAATTGTTCTTAAAAGCCCTGTGGGCTGGTATGGAGGGAGGCTGTTAGAATGCACCTGGGGCTCGGGGCCCACACCTCTTGAAGGCTCTGGTTCCCAAGCTTGAGCAGACATCAGAATTGCCAGGAGGGCTCCTGGAAACACAGCTTGTCGGGTCCCACCCCACAGTCTCTGATTCAAGAGGTCCGCATGGGGCGCGAGCATCTGCCTTTCTCACAAGCTCCCAGGGGATGCTGCTGGGCCAGAACCCCACGTTGAGGACCACAGCTCCGAGGGTTCCAACGATGGTGCTGGGTATTTCTCTCTCCCGATGGCTTACGGCCCTTCCCCACAGAGCGACAGGCAGCAGATGGGGCTTCACCTGGCCTGCTGTTTCATGGTTAACAGGGAAAGCAGAGCAGGGATTCAGCTGGGCTGCAGCTGAGAATCCCATGGGAATGTTAAGAGCATCCATGCCTGAGCTCCACCCCAGACCGGTTACATCAGGACCTTCCAGTGTGGGCACAGCTTTGGGTGAACACTGAATATGGGCCATGTGCATGAGTGTCCCATGGCTGTGGTAGCAAAGCACCGAGACTGCGTGGCTTACAACAGCAGATGTGTTCTCACAGCTCTGGAGGCCTGAGCTCCAAAACCAAGGTGGCTCTCAGCAGCGTTGGTCCCTCTGAGGGCCGGGAGGGAGGAACATGTTTCAGGCCTTTCTCCTTGGCTTGTAGACGGCTGCCTTCTCTCTGTCTTCACATCGTCCTCCCTCCACGCATGTCTCTCTGTGTCTAGATTTTAAAATAACGACCCCAGTCACATTGGATTAGGGGCCCACGCTGCTCCCGTATGACCTCATCTAAACTAATTACATCTGCAATGACCCTATTTCCAAATAAGGTCACACTGTGAGGGCTACGGGGTAGCACTTCAACATATGGATTGTGGGGGGCACAATTCAACCACAACAGCCTGGGTATAAACTGTAGTGTGCACGTAGGTACTTGGGGACCGTGTCTAGGCACAGATCCTGATTCAGCAGACCTGGGGCAAGGCCCGTGACGCCGCTTTTCTAACCAGAGTCCCGAGACAGAGGGTCAGAGTGTATGAAAAATTATTGTTCACAGTATTGTGGTTGGGTAAGAAAGTGTCATTTTTTACAAAGAGATGTAGACGGACATCTTTAAGGCTGAAATGTCAGGATGACGATCGTTTTTTTCAAATACTCCAGTGAACAATGGGAAATATGGCAAAATGTTAGCGATTGTTAAATCTAGGTGGTAGGTAGAGAGGGTTGGTTTTATTAGTCTGCTTTCCTTATGTTAGAAATTTTTCATCATAAAAAGTTAAAAAAAAGCTTTCTGTACCTCTGGGGTGGATAGAAAGGCAGACAGACAGAAGGACAGAAAGACAGATGGGGATGGGGGACACCTAGGAATCGAACATTAAGTTCCAGGGCAGGCTCTGAGTTCTCCAACTGGGAACAACAGCTGTATACCTCAGCATCTTCTGTGTGTCGGCGTTTTATTTTTATTTTTCTGCCACCATCCCTTCTGTGTGCCCCTGAGTGGGTTCTGGGAGGTCTCGGGAAGGGGGCGGGGTTCTGGGACCCCCCTGCTGGGTTTACCTGCTCTGGGGGGCAGGGACAATTTAGGTATCTGAGCAGCAGTCTTTGCTTCTGTGCCCCAGCCCTTAGTACAATGCCCAGCACACAGTAGGCACTCAATAGATGCGCTAGATGGATGAACAATTCTACACTGACTCTAGAGGCTGGTCTACACCAGAGGAGCCAGGCTCCAGGAGGTCAGGTGACCTGTCCCAATGGCCGAGCTGGGTCTGCACTTCCAGGCCAGCACTGTCCAGTGGGAACAGGATGCAAGCCCCGCACACGATTCTAAATCCTAAACAGTGAAAAGAAACAGGTGACGTTAATCTTAATACTCTATTTTATTAACCCCACATAGCCAAGATATTACTTCAACAGGTCATCTCTATTTTAAACTTATGAGGAGGTAGCACTGGGGAGAGCCTTGTGGCAAGGGCTGGTTCTGTATCTTGACTCTGGGGTGGTTCCATGAACCCACACGCATGACGAAAGGACACGGGGTCACACACACATGTGCCATTTCCTGGTTTTGATACTGAACGATAATTATGTAAGATGTCACCCCAGGGCGAAGCTGGGGGAGGGGTACCTGGGACCTCTGGGTGCTGCCTTTGAACTTCCCGTGAACCTTTATTTCAAAATGAAGCTTAAAAAATTTGAGAGATTTTACAATTAAAAATAATTTTTTAAGTTAAAAAATAAAACCAAGTCTCTGAAGTTCGTGTGTTGCACACTTACAGCACGCCTCAGTTGGGACCAGTTCAAGTGCTAGGTAGCCACGTGCGGCCCGTGGCTGCCACGTGGGCCAGCACAACTGTCATCTCTGCCCCCTCCCTCCAGCACAGCATTCTTGGAGGCAGATTCCTGGAGGCCTGTTCTGTCTCCCACTTACCAGTTGTCTGGTAGAAAAGTTCTTTCTCTTACCTTAGATAAGTGACTGGCTTCCTCTGAGCCTCAGTTTTCCTTGCCTGTAAAGTGGGACTAATAATGGTACTTCTCCTACCCAGTTGTGTGAGGGTTAAGTGAGATGCCGCGTCTTGGGCGCTGGGTTATGGCCTGGCCACAGTTCAGTGGAAGCCGATATTTACTAGTATCGCCATATTTGAGATCCAAAACAGCAGCTCCATCTGGTTCTCCTAATGTTACAATACCTACTGCCTCTCTCTGCTGGTCTTCCCCAAGCAATGAAATCTTGAGCATCTCTTGGTTTTAACTATAGGACACCCCCCCCCCCATCTTTGGCACCTGACTCCTGGTTGCTGTAGACATACTGTTCCTTCCAGAAAGGTAGCGAGCTGCCTGCTGCAGGCTTGGAGGCCAGACCTTCTGCAAAGATCCCTGCAAAGCCTTTTTCAAAACTGAGGACTTCCTTTATGAGCCCCAGGCTGCTTTTCACCATATAAGGCAATCGCTTGACAGGCCCTAGACGCAGGTGAGCCGGCAGCTGCACGGCCCCGCTCAGCTAAGCCACAAAGACGCTTCCAGCTGAGCGTGTGCACAGAGGATTTCAGCAAGGGGAGATTTTTGACACCTTTTATGGTTTTAGAAGAAGAAGAAAAAGACCCACGTACCACAAAAGCAGAAACCCAGAGCTTTATCGTGGTGAGAAATGGTGGGTTGACCTCATAAGAGACACTTACTGTAAAACCAGGATGTAACTAGCACTGCAGGGCGGCTGGTTCACAAAACGCCGGGAAGGAGGCTGTGTGCCGGGGGCTACCGCGGCGGCAGAGGCAGTCACAGGGATCACTGCAGAACTGAACCAGTTCTGGGCCTCAGGGCTCGTCCTTGGAGTCCTCCCGGCCTCCCAGTCAGGGTAGATTTTCCTACACTGTCCTTGAGCCCTGTTCTGTCTTCAAAGGACTTCACCGCGTGTGCCTCCACCTCTTCATCGTGGCATCAGAGGTGGGGGTGGCGGCGGGCAGGAAGGTCTCAGGGAGGTGGAATTTGAGCTGAGGCCTGAAGGGTGAGGGGGTGGAGAAAGTGGGGACACTTGTTCCGGGCAGAGTAGAAGGGCCCTGCAAGGGCTCTGAGCTGGGGAATCGGCGTGCTCCCGGCATGAACGGCGGTGTGCAGAGGGAGAGAGGGGGCTGTGGGGTCCGCCCGGGGCGGGGGGACGTCGCTGGAGGGATTTGAAGCAGGTGGAAGCAGGCTAGAGGCGTGATCTGACTCACTTGGTGGGATCTCGCTAACGACGACAAGGAGGCTGGCACAGACAGTGAGGGAGCCACCGACCGCTCGCTCGCAGCAGCCGGCCCTCCAGCACCTCCTGCGGGCCAGCGTGGGGCCAGCGCCCCGCGCAGACGCGATGCTGTGCGGCCAGGGGCGCTGTGTCCTGGTGCTGCCGACAGGGCAGAGACACTTCGGCCCTTCGCCCTTCCCACACGGCTCTTTCCCGGCTGCCCTCCCCTGGGCTCCTTCCTATGACCCCTTTAAGGACACTGATGAAGCATTACTCGGATAATTGGAGGGGTGGCAAGCGGCAAGAACCCCAAGGAATTGTCTTACGCTCCAAACTTTGTAAACCGATGGGCTGCGCGTCATCCCTTTGTTGTCACACCATGTGGCTGCACCCCCTGCCCCCACTTCTCACCCCCAACCCCCGCTGTCCTAACTGAACCGGAGGCTCTCACGGCCAAGGCGACAAGAAATGGTTTAAAAAAGGAAAACAAGACTTTAAAAACCACAGGATCCAAAGAGCACAGTACAGGCAGGGGGAGAAAGAGAACTACAGTGGAGAAACGGGGCAGACCCGACCTCGGCCAGGTGGTCTGGGCCAACACCAACGGGGACAAGTCACGGTGATGGCATGCACCCTTGACATGACATGACGAGACGGACACTTGACCTCTGGAATCTTCCTCCCCCAAACCCATAACCCCAGTATAATTGGGTGAAAAACATCAGACACATCACAATAGAGGGGCACCTTACAAACACTGACCAGCACGCCTCCACACTGTGAAGGTCATCCAAACAGGAGAGTCTGAGAAACTGTCAAAGCCCAGAGAGTCTAAGGAAACGAGACAGCTAAATGTAACATGGATCAATACAGGTTCATCAATGGTGACAAATGTCCCATACTAATGGAAGACGTTTGTCGCAAGGGAGACTGGCTGAGGGAGACACAGGAACTCTCTCTATCGTATTCTCGACAGCCTTGTAAATCTAAAACTACTCTAAAATTTTTATTTTAAAAACCATGTAGGTGGCAAATTATTTTGCAGTGATCGTGAGCGCCACCTTGTGGGCAGGCGGCTCCATGAACTGTGACGAGTCTGCAGAGTCACAGAGAGGGGCTTGGGAAGTGGAAGGGCCGGTTTCCTGCCTGCAGTGGCTCCTGATCCAGCGGGGGAGAGGCAAAGCAAACACAAGACTCCTCATCGTAGCAGCCAGCCACTCTCAGGAAATTAGGTCTGGGGGGGGGGTCTCAATTCATTAATTAAAATGTCCAGTCCCAAAGAAGAAACCTCGGACCTTGATTTCACATGAAATCTCCTCCCCTCCCCCTGGAGCCCGCTGTGGCCTCAGCGGGAGTGTAGTTTTTCTCTTCTTCGCTTACCTCTTCCTCTACAGCTGCTGCTTTTGGCTAGGGTTGCCGGATAAAACCAGGATGCCCAGTTAAATTTGTATTTCAGTAAACAATGAATAACTTGTTGGTATAAGCATGTCTCGTGCATTATTTGGAACTAAAATATCATTCATTGTTTATCTGAAATTTGAATTTAATGGAGCATCCTGTATCGTTATTTGCTATGTTTGACAACCCTGTTTCTGACCCCTCCAGGCTCTTGGTGGAGGGAGGGAGGAGAAGTGTTGGTGGGCAGAACATTTTTACTTGATATACAGCAGTTCATTAGTTTCCCTTGGCTACTGGGACAAATGATGACAAATTTAGTGGCTTAAGACAACATTAATTTATTCTCTTACAGTCCTGGAGGTCAGAAATCTAGAATCAAGATGTTGGCAGGGCTGCATTCCCTCTGGAGTTGCTAGAGGAGAATCTCTTCTCTTGCCTTTTCCCGATTCTAGAAGTCCTTCCTCCATCTTCAAGCCTGTAGCATAGCATCTTCCAGACCCCCCTCCCTACCTCCTGCTTCTCCTCCCCACTTCTGACATCATGTCTCCTTCTCTGACTCTGACCCTCGCTCTTATAAGGACCCTTGTGATGATGTTGGTCCCACCCAGATAATCCGGGATCATCTCCCCATCTCAAGATCCTTAACTTAATCACCTCTGCAAAGTTCCTTTTGCCATGTGAGGTCACATATCCACAGAGCCCGGGATTAGGACACTGGTGTCTTTGGGGGCTGTTATCTGCCTCCCACAGGTGGCAGGCTGGCTTTGGGCCACCTGGGCATGGCCTAGCTTCGAGCTGACTTTGATCTCATGGCCACTTCTGTGCATTCAAGGCCTCCCTGCCCACAGCCACTCCCCTGACTGGGCAACGCCCATCCTTTGGCTGGCGGCTCCCAGTTCACCCTGAGCTGGGTGATGCCCTGGCAGCCTGTCACTGCTGGGTCCTGGGGAGAGTCTCCTTCACTGTGACCCCAGGTGGCCGCGCCCACTGTGCCTTCTGAATCCTGTCCCAGATCCTGCACCTCTGACCAGCTGCTGGGTGGCAGGATGGTCACTGCCAGGAGAAGACCCCACTCTGCTGTCCCCACACCTCAGTTACCACATGCGTGGTGTGGACATTGGCAGGGGCTCTTAGAGAGGTGCCACGGGAGCCCCCCACCTGGCCCTGAGGTGAGGGGCAGGCTCCCCACCAACTTGCTGGGGCAGATGGACTCAGCCCTCCAACAGGTCTTTCCCCAGATCCCCCCTCATCTCCACATCTTGACCCTTTACACCCTCCTTCTGGGAGGGACTAACCCTCCCTGGAGTGGAGATGTGAGCTCACGGGAGGGAAAGTAGTGGCAGGGCATGCCAGGCAGCGGGAACAGCATGTGCAAAGTCACGGAGCAGTGAAAGAATAGCTTTTAGATTGCTCTGTAGTTGAACATTTTTAACCACAAAAACTCCAAGTGGTCACGTAGAATGACAGCATTGAAGTAGCCCAAGGTCTGTTTTTTGGTCCGTACAATCACTGTGTTTGAAATATATACTTCAAATTTACTCTTTTAACACAGGAATAGGTGCTATTGGATGAGCTAGAGACCCAAACTGTGCCCTAAGCGAGCTCGGAAAATTCCAGACATTTCAACTTACTCTTGAGATGAATGCCTGTAGCTGAGTCCACGTGTGTTGGGGGCCAGATCTATAACTGGGAGTTCTCCAAATAAACAAGTTTTTAAAATATATGTAATAAAAAGGTACAAATTTGAAGCTTATATGAATATTATTAAAACACAACAGTAATTGTAGCAACTGCTAAGAACAGGGGTCAGCAAACCGCGGCTCGCAAACCAAATCTGGTCAGCCGCCTGTTTTCATATAGCCAGTGAGCTAAGAATGATTTTTATACTTTATTTTTTTTTTTAATAATTTTATTTATTTATTTTTCCCCCAAAGCCCCAGTAGATAGTTGTATGTCATAGTTGCACATCCTTCTAGTTGCTGTATGTGGGACGCGGCCTCAGCATGGCCGGAGAAGCGGTGTGTCGGTGCGCGCCCGGGATCCGAACCCGGGCCACCAGCAGCGGAGCACGCACTTAACCACTAAGCCACGGGGCCGGCCCTGATTTTTATACTTTAAATGGTTGGAAAAAAAATCAAAAGTAGAATAATATTTCATGACGTGTGAAATTCAAATTTCAGTGTCCATAAATGAAGTTAGCATGGAACACAGCAGTGTTCAATTGTTTACATATTGTCTGCGGCTGTTTTCATGCAAGGATAGCAGAATTGAGTAGCTGTGACAGAGACCATATGGCTTGAAAACTCTAAAATATTTACTGTCTGGCCTTTCACAGAAAGAGTCTGCCAACCCTGGTTGAGTGCTTAAACCAATAAAAGGCTTTTTCAGGGAGGAGAATTATATCACTGATATTGCTTAGAATTGCTGGCTCTTGGTGACACAAAGCAGACCGACTTTTAGTTGGTTTTATTGTATTTTAATTTCGAAAGCCAGGGTGCTTCCCCCGTCCCCCCAGTGCCTGCCCCTGGGACCGCCACTACGGCCCCCTGCCCTTGGTGTGCTTCCGCCTACAAGAAACTGCCTCTTCGTGTAAAAATATTTCTGAAACTATACACACGAGATTTGTGTGCACGAGAAGCACGAGGGGGTCTAATCCTTCCACCACCTGGGCTGCAGGGGACAGAAACCAAACCTGAACGAGCCGAGGTTCCTCGCTGGAGTCACGGTCCCCAGGAGAGTGGGGTCGGCTGGGCCTCGGGACACTGCTCTCCTGGAACTGCTTCTCCTGGCACGCTGGCCTCCGTGCTCACGGCTTCTGCTCACCATGGCTTACGAGCTGTCATCAGCCGGGCGCAGCCCTCGGGCAGGCCAGGCAGGCCGGGGCTCCCTTCTCCTTGTTCCTGGCTTTGGCAAATGACCAGGGAGCATCGGATTGGCAGGGAGGGTGGGGACAAGGGTGGGCAGAAAGAGCTCGGAAAGGCAGTAGACCCTCGACACAAAAAGGGAAATGTTCAGATGGCCTCTGAGTTCTTTTTAAGTCTGGAAATCCCTGTTTCTTTCTTTATACCCTACTATTTTCCCGCTATAGCCTCTCAACTGTGCTTGTTTTTTTCCCCCTTTGTCTTTCCCAAACCTCTCATCCACAGCCACATCCCCCAACCATCCCCGCCCTTCAATTTAACCACCACCCCCCAACTCCTTCAACAAGTGGAAATTGACGATGAAGTCCGAGAATGCTGCGAGTTCGGACTGTGGATCGATGCTGTGTCACCACCACCTCGCATACAGTAGGTGCTCAATAGGTATCTGCACACCAGGAACCCTGGCAGCTCACCTGAGAAACGTAAATAGAGAGTCTTCCCAGGATTTTGTGGGAGGGTGGGGTGTGGGTGAAGTTTAACTGAGGCAGTGTTTCGACAGGCTCAGGGCAGCGCAGGGCCCCGTGCAAAGGGGCCAGCACAGCTCTGGGCTGCAGACTGGACCCAGGCCCCGGTCCCTCGGGAACCGCCGAGTCGAGATAGCCGTGGAATCTGGTGTCCAGAAACCACTTCTCTGGAGCTCTGCTAACGCGTCAGAAACCCAGGCTGCTTCTCTGTCAAAGCTGCCTCAACTGCTCCAGGAGGGGGTGGGAAGTTTCATTCTTACTGACGGAATTTCAACAGTAAAGTTTCTACTAACATACAATTTAGAGTTCAAAGTTCTTTTTGAATAAAGTAGTCATTACTCAAAAAAGGGGGTCATTCTGACACTTCACAGCTGTGGCCGCGTGGCCTTGCGACGGGGTTGAGGGTCTACTGCCTCATGAGCTTTGCAGCTGGTTTTATCTGCCTGTCATTCGGCCTGATGAACGCCTGGCTGCACTGTGACACCCTCTCTAAGTCTGTGGGACAGGACGGTATTGCTGTGGCAAGTGCTCCACTGGCTCCGGTGGGGTGATGGGCTGCAGGAGGCAAAAAGGCCAGGAAGGAGGCTGTTACTGCGTCTGGCCTGGACCAGGGGCCGTTGGGGACACAGAGGGATGTGGGTGGATGCAGGATGTATCTTGGAGGTGAAACAGATTTAGTAAGTAATCGATCGACCATGGGGAGAGAGGGAGGAGGCAGCGTCCGGGATGACTCCAGGTCTCTGGCTCAGGCATGGAAGGTAGTGGCCTACACGGAGGAAGGGAGTAACTAGGAGAAGCAGTTTGGAGGGAGGAGGTCGAGTTTGGGTTCTGCTCTGGGCTGAGTCTGAGGCACAGCCTGTGGGGACGCCTGATAAGCAAGCGAACACACAGGTCAGAGTGCAGGCTCGAAGATCAGCTGGACGTGCAGTTAGGGGCCAGCACAGCGGACAGGTGGGAATTGAAGACACGAGAAAAGTTGTCAGGAGGGAGGATGTCATCTCAGGGAGGGTCTATGGGGTAAGGGAGGAGAGGGCCACAGGGAGCAGCCTAGGCACTCCAGCAGAGCAGAAGCCAGCAGCGACTGGGTGAAAACGACAGGAGGAAAGGGGAAACACCCGGAAGGAGAGCTTTAATAAGGGGGCGGGGTGCCAGCTGGGAACCACTGCACACAAGGACTGACAGTACCTGCTGGAGTCAGTGACAGGGACCTGTGCCAGGGCTCAGGGCCTTGGGGAATGAATGGAAGGTGAATCAATGGGGACAACAGTCTTGAAACATTTTGGATTGAAGCGGGGTGGGTACTAGCTGGAGAAGAGCATGGGGGTCAAGGAGAGTTTATTTATCAAGACCGGAGAGGCTTAAGCACGTGTAAATGCTACTGGGAAGGGCAGTAGTTAGAGACCCCAGGTAGAGGGCTTGGTTTCCAGGGGCAGGTAGGGGAGGGCTACAGAGGGAGGACGCAGGGGGAGGGCAGGGGCCAAGGCAGGTGGGAGGGGCTGCTGCCTAGGTCTTAATCCCCAGGGAGAGTCCCGAGGCTGGGTTACCTGCCTCCCTTTTCTCTCACTGTGTCTGCATTTGGCCCGACTCTCCTCTCTCCCAGCTATTCCCCCTCCCAGCCACACCAGCTTCTCCCACCCCAGCCCAGACACAGCCTCCCTTCCCAGGCGCTCCTCCCCTGAATCACCAGCCACTCCTTCCCAGACTCTCCTCCAGCCCCTGTCCTAGCTCCTACCCAGCGGCGCTGCTGGAATCCCGCCCCTCCCAGCCGCTCCTTCCTGCCCTCAGCTGCCCGCTGGCCCCGCCCATGCCCCGCCCCCACCATCGCCCACAGCCCCGCCCCCACCCGCCAGCGCCGGCCCACTCCCCATGAGGTGCATTGCCATTGGCTGACTCCTTCCTAGGGATCCGCCCCCTCAGCTTCTACTTCTGCGATTGGGGCAGATAGCTGTCCGTCAGCATTTCGCCTGGCAACGGGGCGGGCGTTCCGGGAAAATCGTGGGCGGCCTGACCCGAAGGTGCTGGGGCCAAGGGTCCAGGTGAGTCGAGCGGAGGCGCTGGCCGGAAGCCTGAAGGGAGCAGGGGGCTGGGGTAGGGATCGGGATTGATGGCCCTCGTCGTGGGAGCGCACGGTGCTGGAGTGGGCCTGGGCCCTGCTGCTCCTTGGCTGCCCACGCCTCGGGCCTGGGGTGGGGGAGGTTGGGGGACAGCTGCGAGGGAGGGAGGGAGGGTCTCCCTGTGGTCAGGCGGAACACAAAATCACCCCGCACCTTCCTCCTTTGGTGTGGTGGAGATAAGAGGGTCCTGGCAGGTCCTCACCCCGCCGTCGAGGCCAGCTGTCCGGACTGGAAAGCTAGAGAGCTGGTATAGACGATAGAGCTGGTGTAGGTGCGGAAAGGAGAGGGGAGCGTCCGCGGGAGGAGCGTCGGGGGGTTATACTGGAGTGTGTTTTGGGGGGTGGAGGAGTCCTTCCTTCTTGTATTCTGACTACAACCTACTAGCTTTGTCCCAGGAGAGTCGAGCTGATAGCTAAATTCAGGGCAGAGGGCAGAGGAAAAGAAAGCAGAAAGGCTCTCAGGCTGCCACCCGTGCAGATTAGCCAGTGGGCCCCCTGGGGGAGGGAAGCCAGCCGCGGGCAGGAGCAGGAGAGGTCACCTTCTGGCCAGGAGGGGCTCTGTGCAGAGGGAAGGTGGGCCCAGGCTCAAGCTCACCCTTTGCAGAAGAGCTGCTGGTTCTGGGACATAAACAGGGCTTAAAGTGCCTCTGTCCAGATGGGGCTGTGGGAGTCTTCCCAGAAAGAGGATACTGAGGGCCAGGTCACCACTCTCAGGACAGTGGCCTCTTGGAGGTGGGGGGTTGGCAGGCCAGGGTGGAGAGCATCACCAGAACAGGGGCCAGTCGGAGAGGCTCTGAGAAGGAGTTGACTGAGCTATCCTAGGATGCCAGCAGGAACTGCTGGCCCCGTTCTGCAGAAGAATGGCTCCTGGCTCCCTTCCCAGCACCGAGAGAGTTCTTCCTTTCAAGCTGGGCTGTTTCTCTTGTTCCAGGGCAAGAACTCAACCTTTGGTTGTCTTGGGCCCATTTGTCCATCTCTGGCCTCCAGAAGGCAAAATTAAATGCCCTGTGTTACCACATTTAATCCTTTCCACCTCATTGTGGGGCAGGTGTTACTCCCTTATTTTACTAAGGCTCTGAAGGTCTTAGTAGCTTGCCCACAGTCATAAAACCAACCAGTGCCAGAACTTGAACTCAGATCTGCTCGTCTTTGCTAACAGCGTAACCTCGGAGCGTGGGGCCGCCGTGCTGAGAGGCGCGCGTTCTGGATATTGGCACGCTTCAGTGTGGACCCTCACACTTTGCCCACTGCCCCGCATCATTGGAAGCCAGAGTTTCTCACCCTGGGCCCTACCGACATTTGGGGCCAGGCAGTTCTTTGTTGTAGGGGGCGGTCTTGTGCCTTGTAGGATATTCAGTGGCACCTCTGGTTTCTACCCACTAGATGCCAGTAGCAACCCCCTTTCCTGTGTGACTTCATAGACATCATAGACATCATAGCCAAATGTCCTCCTTACAGGAATCTTAAAGTAACATTGAGGTGCATCCTGCTGCAAGAGAAGCTGGTATACATATACCTACAGAAGGGTCAGGTCAGCGTAGGGTTGTTTTATGCACAGCTTGCCAGGGGAAAGGCTGTGCCATGTGGCAAGGTGCACTCGGGACAGTCCTGTGAGAAAACCATTGCCAGGGACTGAAAGAAAGTCCAGGAACTTGCATATGGGGAGAAGTAAGGATGCATCGAAAGCCTTCGTTCCTCCCCAAAGTCGATTAGAGATTTCTGGCGTGATTGGAGGGATCGAGGCTAGGACGGATAAACCTGGGAACACATTGTGCCAGTGCCATTACTTCTTCTTGGCTGGCAGGAGGCTCTTTAAAAGGAGATGGGGTTGTCCTTGGAGCTGTTTTGAGATGGGTCCCTTCACGGGTGCCCTGCAGACACTGAGCATGGTGGTGCAGGGGGCAGGGGCACGTTCTCAGAGGCTGCCTGTCCTCCCACCTCTCGTTGACTCCAGGCCCCTGGCTCCTGCTTGAGGCTGCTCCACGCCCTTCTCCCTCCTGCTTGAAAAACTGGTGTTGCCAGCATGCCCTGCTCCGGCCTTTCCTGGTGTCTCCTCCTGGCGCTGCCCTGTGCCCACCCGCATGCTGAAGGTCTGCGCCTCTCCTGTGCGTTTCTGCCCTCCTGTCCCACTGTTGGCGGCCTGCCCAGCCTCTTCCTTCCTCCCAGCTGTGGAGGTCCGGCCAGGCTGCTCTGTACCGCTCTGTTTTCAGACAACAGTGGAGGAACCTGTTTCTAGTGGGACAGAGGAGGAGGTTGGGGCGGGCTGAAAGTGAGGGGCTGGGTGGAGGCAGACGAGGGCCCCCTTGCTTTGTAGCCCCTCTGGTACCCTTGCCCACACCAGACCTCACCTCGATCTCGGTTTCACCCCTGCGCCTTTGTGTGTCTGTCCCCACTTCCCAGGTGAGCCACCTGTGGGTGCCTGAAGACCCAGCCAGCTGTGTCCTTGGGGACGTTTTCTGTTCTTGTCTCCCGTGTTCTCCTCACCCCTTCCCCACTGATCCTGTCTGTCTCTCCCTGTGGGCTGGGACGCTCCTGCAGGCCCAGGCCTCTCTGGGGCTTGTCTGTGCCTGCCCGCTCTCCTTGACGGGGTCTGGCCCAGGAGACACGAAGTTATTTATTGAAGGAGTAGAGGTGTGTGCTGACGTCAGGAAGGCCACTGTCCTGGAGGAGGCGGGATCTGTGACCTCTTCGTGGCATATCCCGGGGTACCTGGCTCCTCAGTCATGGAACATCTGGAGACTTCTGAGGAGTGGCATTTAAATGTTGGTGGCCTTTTATCCCCAGGCGCCCCTCTTAAAGAGGCTGGTACCCCCTGATAGAGCAATTCCTTGATTTTGAGCAGGGAGGAAGTGCAGCGTTGAAATGGCATCGCCGTTAAGGAGAGGCTGGAGGTGGCAATGGCCGGAGCTCCTGTCCTTGCGCTCAGCCCTCCCTGGTGGCTTCTCAGCTTGTTCTCAAGGCGAGGGTGGCTCAGCAAATCGCTCCTTGTGTGTGCTGAGTCCCTGCCCTGCCCAGGCCAGGTGGGCTGTGGGATACAGAGACGAGGGCCTCCTGGAGCCCGTCCTTGGGCAGGAACCGGTTGTAGGTGGTAGAGCAAGCGGCACTCATCCAAGGGCCCCTGAGGCTGTGGGGGCCGGGAGCGAGCCCTGTGGGAGCCAAACGTGGGGGGCTCGGGCTTTCTTAGGACCCGGGCCAGGCCGGCCTCCTGGGGTTGGCGCATGGGATCCCCCAAGGTGGTAGGAGAATGGACCAGTCCACCTGAACGGTCAGCAAGGAAGGACGCAGCCACTGGACACACATGTCCCAGCGCCTGCATGCGCCAGGCTGGCTCAGGTGCTAGGCGGGTGGCCGTGGGGCAGAGTCTCTTTTGTGACTTTGAGATTCTAGTGGGCGAGTTGGGCTTGGCCTAAGGGGCAGGGGCGGGTGTGGCTTGAGCAGAGTGAGCGAGGTGGGGCCTTGCTCCGTTGCAGTTAAGGCACCACTCAGGAAAAGGAACGACCTAGTCAGCAGACTGGGAGAGTCAAGAACGCCGGGTAGTCTTGCACCCCAAAGGCTGAGTGGGATGGTGAGGTGGGCAAGGTGTAGAGGGTGTGCAGAGGCGGACAGTGAGGGCCCTGTGAGCCAGTTGAGGAGCAGAAAGGAACTGCTCAGAGGGATTCGTGTCTGATGCCCCAAGTGGACCATGTGCATCCTTGAGGCTGGCCTTGGAAGCCTGGGGTGGGCCCGGCCGTCAGAGGGTCCAGCTTTCATGTGAAGCTGTGCTAACGTCTCAAAAACTTTCCCTCCTAGGTGGTGGGAAGACTTGTGTCTCTTCCAGCTGTTTAGGTAAGTCACAGGCCTTCTCATGTCACAAACCTGAAAATTTTCTAGAAGTGAGAAAGGGTGATGATCTTTGGTATGAAGACCCTATCTAAGAATGAAGTAGAATTCACTGGAGTGCATTTTTATACATTTACCAGTATCAGGATTTCAGCTGAATAGCAGGATAGGGGCACAGGGAGAGTTGTGTGACAAATTTTTTGGTGACTTGATAAATTAACACTGATTTGAGAAAAATCTTGAATTTCCCTGGTAGGGGGGGATGCAATATGAACCTAAAAATACTTCTGGCTAAGTCTATCCTGATTTAATATTTGTAGTGTTTGTAAAGCTGTGACTGCTGTGGGTTTTCAGACGGTGTGTGGCGTTAGTACTGGTGACTTTGTCTTTGTGTTTGTCACCTGCTAGCTGGCCTGAACATGGGCGCCGCGGGGCTGTCCTGCTGAGCACAGACACCTCCAGGAGCAGCAGCATAGTCGAGGGCACTGGTGAAATGAACAGAGCCGTGTCCTTCCTAATCATAACTTGAGCCCCTCTCGGTTCCTCCTGCATTGTCAATGAAAGTGATTCAGATACCCACTGAATTGCACCCAGTCTAGACTGAACCCTCCCTTCTCTGAGTCTTCCAAGGAGACAGCCCCGACCCCAGACCAAGCCCCCCGCCCACGCTCTTCCCGAGACCCGCACGCTCGCTGCAGCGAGTTAGCAACGTGGCTTTGACCACACACGTGCTCCAGCTGTCTTTAGCTGATGGGTATGACATACTGTCTATGGTGATTTCTCTGGGGCATTGCCTTAGGGCTTACTAATGCTTACAGCATGGTTCCCATGGTGGGCTCTGTTGAATCCACTGCAGAAGCAATGAGATTATAACCTCCTTTTTCCCTTTGCACCCTTCCCCACGCTTCTCCGGAATCACCGGGTATATAAAAATCGAATGACAATGGCTCCTCTCCTGATCGAGTCCTAAATGGTCGGGTCGGGTCGTTTCATGGGGCTCTTAGAAGAGCTGACGAAGAGGATGGGGCTGCCTTGGCATGGCTGCTTGGGCTATGCCCCTGGAGGGGACCAGCACCAGCGGTGCTGCCCACTGTATCTCAGAGATGAGGAAAGCTTCATGCAGGCTGGACCTTGAGCCCTGGGCCGGAGGTTTTCCTGCTTGGCTCTTATGCTGCTGAGAAACTCGAGGAGTGGAAGCGTTAGGTCAGATAGCCCGAGAGTGACAGCCCCACCCTGGGCCTCGGGAGCCCTTGCTTCCAGCCTGCCTCTGCAAGTGTGCTGCAGCCCCTCTACAAGGAGCCCCAGCGGGAGGCTTCCCGTTCAGGGCAGACGGTCCCGTGCCAGGATGGCTGCGATGAAAAAGAAGGAAGAATAACAAGAGTGTTGGAGAGGATGTGGAGAAATTGGAACCCTCGTCTTTGCTACTGGGAGTGGAAAATGGAACCCAGTTTGGCGTTTCCTCAAAAAGTTACTCATCAGATTACCGTGTGGCCCAGCAACTCCACTCCTGGGTTCACACCCCCAAACTGGAAAGTAGGTGCTCAAACAAGTACACGTACACACATGCTCATGGCAGTGCTAGTCACGGTCCCCAAAAAGTAGAAATAGCCTGAATGTCGTCAGCAGAGGAATGGGTAAACCAGATGTGGTATCTCCATGCACTGGAATAGTATTCAGCCAGAAAAGGGAGTGAAGTCCTGACACAGGCTACAACATGGAGGAAGCGTGAAAACGTTCTGCCAAGTCAAAGTAGCCAGCCACCAAAGACCACCTAGTGTATGATGCCATGTATATGAAATGTCCAGAGTAGATAAATCTGTACAGACAGAAAACACATTAGTGGTTGCCAGGGGCTGGAGGAGGGGGAATGGGGAGTGACTGCTAATGGGTCTGGGGCTTCTCTTGGGGTGATGAAATGCTAGTGGGACTAGATAGAGGTGGTGGTTGCACGACCCTGTGAATGTATTAAATCCACGGAATTGTACACTTTAAAATGGATAGTTTTGTGTTATGTGACTCTCACTGCAGTAAAAAGAAAATAGAGAAGAAAGATCCACATTGTACCCCATTTCCCCTTTGATCAGCCAGATCTCGATGGGGCTGTTTTCCAAGCTCTGTGCCCCTCCCCCGTGCACCTGGTGGGAGACTGTCCTGTTGCTTTGATTTAGTTTATTGAGTTGCCTGTGCCGGGGAACGTGCTTGTTTCTCCTTTAATTTCACGGACCTGAGTTTCCAGATGAAGTCTCAGGACAGGATTAAGAAGTCACAGCATTTTGCTTCTTAAAAGATGTTTTTATCTGGCTGTGCTTTTTGGTTTGAATCCCTGTTTGATCTGTTGGCACTTGACCCCTTTCTGTAATGAGGTTTGTGATAACAAACAGAGGTCACCAGCCCTTGGGTGCAGTTCTCTGCTGGGATCTCGAGGATTCCCATTTTACTAACGTGGAGAGCCAGGCACAGAGAAGACCACACACCTGGTAGGAGGTGGAACCAGGATCACAGAGGAAGAATGTGTCAAATAGCCTGTTCGCTTTGTAGGCGATATTTTCAAGGTGTTGATTTTATTCAAATACATGTGATCATCCAGCCTTACAGAGTTTTTTCAACTCAGGTTTTTAAAAAATGAATATTTAGATTAAAATACTGATTTTTCTGCCTTTTAGTTATGTCAGCGTGGGAACTGTGTTTTCAAATAAAGAAATCCAGACTTGTTTGGCAATTACGAGCGTGCTTCGGGAAGTCATAGGAATCAGGATGGGGTTTCCCCACTTTTTTTGTATCAAGTATCAGTTTCTACCACACTGAAACATTACGTAGCTCTGATGCGTTTAAGCTGCATTTTGTAGCTAAATCGATATTTATTAACTTCACCGTATAATTATCAACATTTATACCATATGATTATTACATTTTGGCTTTTCTCTCTAACTTGGAATCTTTTTGTTCTGCAGAGGGTTCTGCCAGATAGAAGGGAAGATGGGGAACGCCAAAAGCCGCTCGGGGCAGAACACCTGTTCACAGTTTCTGCCTGAGGAGCAGGCAGAGATCGATAGACTGTTTGATGCTCTGTCATCGGACAAACACAGCTCGAATACCTCGCTCAGATCCTTCTCTCTGAAGGCACTACAGGCAAGAGTAACAGTCAGCAGTTAATATCTAGTTTGGAGCAGGGCTCTGCAAGCTGTGGCCCCCCGGACCGAGATCGGCTCTTGTGTGTGAGACAGGTGTATGGGAACACTGCGAGGATTGCTGTCTGTAGAGGGCTGGATAGTACGGATTTTCGGCTTTGTGGGCTATGTGATGTCTGTTGCCTTTGTAGTGTGATGTTTTGGGGACGTTTCTACCTTGAGACTGACCGAAGGGCCCAGCCCTGCTGCCCACTTCTTGAACCATTGTCTCCTGATTTCCCTCCGAGATGGGGGGACAGACCACCTCAGTGGGATTCATAGGTCCGGTAACCACAATGTTTCAAGTATACCTTTGCCGTTAGAATTTGTAAGTGTTTGACGTCTTAGGAAGTTTATGATCCTCCTAACAAAAGAATGTTCAAATTCAAGGTTCACCTGACAAGGTGTTAAAACTGCCTGATTCTCCATCTTTTTGCCCCATTCCATAGGGCTTTTAACCACATGTCTGAGTGCTCAGACTGAGGCAGAGACAACATCAGCCCATCTTCGTGGGAGGTGGGGAGGGAATGCAGCGTGTGAAGACATTCTATCAGCCTCCTCTTCTAGAACATGCAGAATGGGAGCTGGTCAGGGCATTGGGGATCCCCCGGCACGCTCACTTTACAGATGAGGACGCTGGCCAGGGAGGCTGTCTGGGTCACAGCTGTGTGGTGTGTACGTGTGTGCATCTCCACTGTCCCAAGGCACCGGGTCTGCCAGGTCACCTGCCAAGCTGGAGCATACGGACCCAGACAGGCCGGGGAAGGACTTGCCTGCAGAGCGGGTGACAACATTCATGAGTGTTATCAAGATACACATGGTTGAAAGTTGATCAGAAAACCTCGGCGATTGAATAAAGTTTCCTTTGGGAAGGAATTAGAGGTTGCTTTTCTGGTAGAACTTTGAAAACATCGACGGAAATAGGAATACTCTTTTTGAGGAGTGGGCTGGGAACCGGCTTTACAAGAACTGCAGAAGGATCGGTGTTGGCACAAACAGTGCAGACACAGTAAGTGGTTACAGGAGAATCCGTTTTGCAGACCCCTCTATGAAGGAAATGCGTGATTTCGTTCTTGATTTGCTGTCTCTCACCATTTGTTTGTAATCCCTGGACCACATCAGATTTGATGTTGGAGTCGAAAAGGTGGAGGACATTTACAGGATGTTATAGGCAAGACATTAATTAAGAACTAGATTTAAAATTTAAATAAAAATTAATTAAAAATGCCTACTGAGCACAAAGAACTTGGATAAGAAGTGAAAGCTAGCTAATATATTTGCAAGTCCTTAATATAGAGGAGACCA
The DNA here is from genome assembly GCF_020826845.1 of Diceros bicornis minor. NCBI lineage: Eukaryota > Metazoa > Chordata > Mammalia > Perissodactyla > Rhinocerotidae > Diceros > Diceros bicornis. Next base: position 33,504,000 of record NC_080771.1, on the reverse strand, counting down.
GATTAGCTCCACACAGACATATGTTCCATGTGTTAATCAATTCAGACGTGCAAATGGCAGCTATTAGAGTCTAGAATGAAGAAGATGTTGTAAGCAGAGTGAAGAGCAGGCAGTGGCCAGAGGTAGGAATGACGTGGCCAATCTGGGGAGACTAGAAAGTTTGGAGGACAGGACGGGAAAAGACTGTAAGAGTCTGATGGCCAAGATGAGCCACAAGCCAGGACATATTAGGTATGTGGGTCCTTGGGTGGTGTGATGCCTTTAGGTAGGGGAGAGGTGGTACACCTCGGGGTTCAGGTGGTAGAAACAGCAGTGGTTGGTCTTGGTCTCCTAGTTATTTTTCCATGATTCCACCACATTTAACTTGTATCCCGTCCATGCTTTTCTCCTGCTTGTCCCCAACAGAGCCACGTTGGGGAAGCTCTTCCCCTAGAGATGGTCACCAGACTGTATGATGGGATGCGGAGGGTCAACCTGACGGGGACGGCGATGGGGCCCAGTGAGGGTGTCTCCCAGAAGCAGTTCACAGTGTCAATGTCCCACCTGTTAAAAGGAAACTCCGAGGAGAAGAGTCTCGTGATCCTGAAAATGATTTCTGCCACAGAAGGTCCCGTGAAAGCAAGAGAAATCGAGAAGGTAGCGGGGCCACGAGGCCTTCCGCAGCGCAAGCAGTCTCGGTGTCCTTAGGTGGGGGACTCGGGAGCATCAAGTAGCTGGTGGAGGCCTCGTGGAAATGTCCACCCTCGGGGACCCCTAGACCATATGCTGGGTGAGGTCAGAACTCCTGGGCAAAGGCCTTGGCAGATCTTCTAGGCCAGCCCAGGGTATCATGAGAAAAGTGAAGAAGTACCTAAGTTATGTGATCTTTTCCCACACTGTGGTCCGTCATAGTTGGCACTGAAGAGATAAAACGACCTTCCCCATGTTGATAGGACGTAGGTTGTGGGTCACAGTGGAAATGTTACTAATGGTTAAATTGCGATATTGCAGTTTACAGAGGATCTGGTTGGCTCTGTGGCGCACGTGCTAGAGCACAGGCAGGAGCTGAGAGGCTGGACTCAGAAGAAGGGCCCGGGCTCCCCGCCCAGGGTGCAGGTGCTGGCTGCCCAGCTCTTCTCCGAGATGAAGCTTCCAGGCAAGTGCCCTCGTGGGCTCACAGTGAGACTTGGTGCGTAGGGGGGCACCACGCCATCTCGATTAGTGTGGCCTTGGAGTATGGTTTTAAAATCAGGAAGCCTGAGTCCCCCAACTTTGTTCTAGACTCTCTAATTGGTTGGCATACAATTGTTCCTAGTATTTCCTGATAATTCTTATTCTTTCAGGTCAGTAGGGATGTCCCCACTTTCATTTCTCACTTTGGTAGTTTGAGTCTTCTTTCTTTTTTCTTGGTCAGTGTAGCTAAAGGTTTGTCTGTTTTTTGTTGATATTTTTAAAGAGCCAACTTTTGGTTTTGTGGATTTTCTCTGTTGCCTAATTTCTGTTTCATTTCTCTTCACTTATAAGTCTTTTATTTCCTTCTTCTGCTTGCTTTAGATTTTGTTTGGTCTTCTTTCTCTAGTTTCCTAAGGTAGAATGTGAGGTTATTGATTTCAGATCTCTGTTTTTCAATATGGGCATTTACGGCTGTAAATTTCCCTCTAAGCACTGCTTTAGCTGAATCTCATAAGTTTGGGTATGTTGTGTTTTTGTTTTCGTCCATCTCTGTATTTTCTAACTTCCCTTATAATTTCTTCTTTGGTCTTTTGGTTATTTAGAGGTATGTGATTTAATTTCTACATGTTTGTGAATTTCTCAAATTGCCTTCTGCTGTTAATCTATAATTTCATTCCATGTGTTTGAAGAACATACTTTGTATGATTTCAGTCTTTTTAAATTTATGGAGGCATGTTTTATGGCCTAGCATGTGCTCTGTTCTGGAGAATGTTCTGTGTGCACTTGAGAATGTGTATTCTGCTATTGTTGGATGAGAAATAGGATATATTTAAATTTACTTGGGATTTAAAAATACCTTGTGGTGAATCTGTTTGCAGTAGACTTGTTTTATGAAAGCATTACAGTTTTATGATAAAGCTGGATTTTTAAATGCAGTTTGCAAATAGGTTATATTTCAAAAATTAAGTGGTATATTTAGAACTTAGAAAGAAGAACAACATGATATTATGTATAATTATATATAACAACGCACTTCTAAATCCTTTCCAAATGACCTTGTGGGGCTGGAAGCCCTCCGCAAGTGGCTTTTGGGGTAGCTCTCTCAGGAACAATTGCTGAGGAGTCTCGGGGCTGGGCCCTGGGGTGAGGGCACGGCTGTCTTGGGGGCCTCTGAAATGCAGCTTGGAGAGGAGAGAAAAGATAAGTGTTGATGTTGAATTGTTTAGATCAGGGCTGTCCCACAAAGAGATAATGCAAGCACTAAGGCAGGCCACATGTGAAACTTTAAATAGTCTAGTAGCCACATTAAAATAGTAAAAAGAAATAAGTGAAATTAATTTTAATATGTCCAAAATATAATTTAACATTGGTAATCAATATAAAAATGATTGAGATATTTTACATTTTTTTATACCAGGTATCGAAATTGGTGTGTACTGTACACTTACCGCACGTCTCAGTTCAGACGGGCGCATGTCAGGTGCTCAGAAGCCATGCATGGCTTCCGTGTTGGACAGCGCGGGTTTAGGTAGTAGGTATGAAGTGATGTACTGCTCTCCCTTCCTTAGGTGGCGAGAAGCTTCTGGGGCCTCAGCGGCTGGACTGTGACTGTGACCGAGCCACGATCGAGGACTGGGTGTTCAGGGCCCCCCACGTGGCCACGTTTCTGAGCGTGGTCATCCACAGAGGCTTTCTCCTCCTGGGCTCATCCCTCGACCTGTCTGCCCTGCTCCCCGAGCGTCAGGTCGATCAGGGGCGGGAGTTTGAGAGCGTGCTGGATGTCCTGTCGGTCATCTACGTCAACTCCCACCTGCCCAGGGAGCGGCGGCACCGCTGGCGTCTGCTCTTCTCGTCCGAGCTCCACGGGCACAGCTTCGCCCAGCTCTGTGGGCACATCACGCACGGGGGCCCCTGTGTGGTGCTCCTCCAGGACCACGACGGCCACGTGTTCGGTGGGTTTGCCTCCTGCTCCTGGGAGGTCAAGCCTCAGTTTCAAGGTAAGACTTGGCCACCGAAACCCCGAGTGGTAGCCTGGTGCTCGTTAAGAATGCTGGTCAGAGACCTGCGAGCACCAGCAGAGGATGTGAGCGTTTCTCCCGTCTTCTCCGCGTGGTTTCTGGACGCGGTTGGGAGGGTTGTAAAAGGTGATGCTGCTTTATGGTGATCTGACGCTGCGTGGACTTCTTTTCTGATTCTGGCAACGGGAAGGTAAGCAGGACAGGTGCCTTCACCCTGGATGTCAGGGGAGGAGACAGTGGTGCGGCATTATTGCACATGTCTGTGCCAGCAGTGGGAGGGGCTGGGCTGTGGATGCCTCAGGAGGAACCTAGAGACGCCAACCCTTTCAGATGAGATGTCTTCTCTCCTGAGACTGGCTTCCTTTCCTGGAACCCACCCCCGCTGCCCCTGCGTGTTTGCTTTCCTTCGGCCTTTGTTTTCTGCTCTAGTTTTTCAGTTTTGTGATTTTGTTGGAGTTTGGAAGTTCTTTGTGTGGCCTTCAGTGCACTGGATGAAAGGCTCTAAGTAAACTCTTCCCCATCCTCAAAGGAAAATACTCTGGAAAACATTTTTAGAGGACCATTTTTGAAAACGCTCTCCTCTTGGGCAGTGGGCTGTTGTCGTACTCAGAGGTGAGCCTGCCTTCCCAGGACTTGATGTCACTGTGTGTCCCCAGGGTGCGTGGCCTGGGCTGCCCATGGCTGTGTTCTCAGTAGGTCTCCTTGGGGGCCAGCAGCTGTGAATGGACGGCTTTTCCTAGCGGCTCTAAGAGACGAGATTCAGGTTGCCCTCACTCCCCTGAGCTAAATGGAGCCAGGAGGGTCCCTCCCAGTGAGGGGCGTGGTCAGTACTGGCTGGGTCAGTGGAAGGGAAGATCCCAGGTCCTGAGATTCGGGAGCCAGGGAGAAAGGTGGTGTGTTCCTCTGGGCCGGGGACTGTGCGTCCCACCAGACAGTCATCAGTTCCCATCCATTCTGCCTGCGTCTTGCCGCCTCTCCCCTCCATGTCGCTGTCACCAGCGGGACTGCAGCTGCCTTTAACTGGCCCCTGCTTTTAGCCTCAGCCCTCCAATCCATTTGCCACATCCCAGCACACCTGACATGGTGCTCTTCTTGTGGAAACCCTTGAACAGACTCCCCCTGCCTGCAGGACGGCACACCTTTTATCTCTAGCTTCACAACCCGCTCCTGTCCCCTAAGGCTCCATGCTTAGTCTCCCTGAACTACCTGCGGTTTCCAGAACAGGCCGTGCTCCCTCTTGGCATCAGGACATGCTGCTCTTTCTCTTTTCCTCACCTGTTTGCACTGCCAGCTCCTTGTTGGGACTCAGCCCAGGGTTGCCTCCTCCGGGAAGCCTCCCCAACCACACAAGGGCCGTGTGCTCCCTGTGCATCCTCTGTTGTACTGCACGCCCCTGGAATTGTTTCTGTCTTCCCTCCACTAGGAGAGCTTCTGCTGGCCAGGGAGCTGTGTCTAGGAGCAGAGTTGCCATTCCTGGAGAGAGTTTAGCAGCAGCGGGGCAGCTGTTTACCTGGGACGGGTAGAAGGACTTATGAGATGAAGGGTTGGGTACCTCTGTCCCTGAGAGCCCATTGTTTTTAGGATTTGGTTTTCTCTAGGTTTCAGAATGTTCCAGATCTTTAATCCAGTTGCTGCTACCAGCCCTTCCCCAGTGTGTCATGGGTCCCCAAGACCCCCCCACTCCCCCACGTCAGTGATTCCGTAGGAGGACTCACAGGACTCTGTGCATGGTCAGTGCATCCTCATGGCCGTGATCTATCACAGTGAGGGTGCAGAGCCAGATGAGCAAAGGGCACAGGCGGTAGGGTGAAGTCCAGGGGAGACCAGACTCCAGCTTCCAGAGTCTTCTTCCAGGGGAGTCACACAGGACACACTTAATTCCCCCAGCAAGAGTTGTGACAGCACATGTGAAGTGCTGTCTTCCAGGGACTCTCGTTAGAGACCCAGCGCCGAGGGTTCCGTGGGGACCGGTCACGTGAGCACCCTCTGCCTGTACGTACGCAGATCCCAGACTCCCAGGAGGAGAGCAGGTGTTCAGCACCAACCATGCTGTTTGCACAAACAGTTTAGGCACCGGGAGCCCCTCTTATCAGTCTGGGAGTGGTGGGGACCCTCCCCAGTCCAAGTTCCCAGACGCCAGCTGAGGGCCAGCCTTGCAATCAGGCCTTTCTGGGGACAGCAGTCTCAGGCCCGCTGTGTTAGCTCCTCTGCACACCCACCTTCCCCATCACAGTGTCAGAGGATGGGGTGTCCTCCCCCAGCTCCATCTCGAGGCTTTGGGGGAATGAACGAGCTGCCCTCTCTGCACGGTTGGAGGCTCTGCTTTAGGATGGAAAAACCCTGAGAATCATTATTATAGAGAAGCTTCCTCCTCTTCCAGCTCTTTTAATTTTAACTCCAGGCTGGCTCTGCTGGGTCTTAATGTTTTTTTAACAAGCGGAATTAATCTTCCTGAGGAACAGTGGGAAAAAGCAATTACCCAGTTATCAAACTTGAGTTCTTTCTGTTCTGAAATATGAGGCTGGGCTTCCAGCAGAGGGCAGCCTTGCATCACTGATTCAGGTCAAGTTCAGCGAGCCTTCTTGTCCCTTTGTCCTGCAGACTCCTAATATTTGACACTTGAAGTGGTAACAGCTGGTGCATCGCTTCATTTTTGCTCATGTTTTCTGTGGTGCAGTTGAAAGGCCCACGGCTTTGGACTGAGCACACAGCCTCGTGAGTCCCACCTCTGGTCCTGGGCAAGGTGCTGATTTTCTCCGGGACTCGGTTACTCAGAACTACGTGAAATGGCACCGCCTGGTACACTTGCTTGTACCTGTCTCGCGCTGGGTGGCGCTGGCTGCCTGGTTCTTGAGTGTCCTTGTTGTGAGAGATGCGCCCTCCTATTGGCTTGGCTTTTTTGCAGGTGATAATGACTCCTTGTTCCTGCATCCTAGAGAGTAAGGTTTCCCCCCACGTGGCCCTCGCCACTGAGCGCAGACCCCAGGATGAACTAGAATGGGGTCCTTTGCACCTGACGGGTCTACACTTTGTGACCCTAGCGCCTTTCTTAGCATCTGGCACCCAGGAAATGTTGGTCGAAAGACAGCCTTAGGATTGCGGAGCAAAGTGGTGCTGATACCCAGCACCTGGGGCACAGGGTGGGACCAGGTAGTTCATCGTGCCTGAAACTGCCCCCAGCCTTCTGGGGCCGCCTGAGCCCGTGGAATCAAGCCTGAGACTTTAGCCAGGAGTAAAGCCCTCTGTCGTCCAGCTCCAGCTGACCTCTCCAGGATCACCTCCCTTCTTCCCCCACCCCAGCACTCACAAACCTTGCAGTGCGACCGAGGGGCCCTGCTGTTTCCCGTGTGCCCGCGCCTTGTCCCTGCGTGGAGTAGCCGTCTCCATCTCAGGACGTCCTTCCCGACCCTGGAGGCACTAATTTGCAGCCTCCAGAAGCCCCCTGACCACCACAACTGCAGAGGCCCCCATGGATCCGTCTGGATGGGAGGCCCGAGCGTCACTTGCCTGACTCCTCTGGTCTGGGCCCTTGCTGCTGCTGAGGGCTGTCCTCCCCCTGAGGCCCCTTGGGCTTGAATCCCGCTTCGTGTCCACCCTCCACATCCGGGCTCCCAGCCTGCTTCCCGGGACCTTCCGTCCCACCTCACAAATGGCCCGACCCCAAAGTGCCGTGAGCTTGGCCCTGTGTCGGCTTATGTGACATCAAGTGCCCTTCACGGTGTCACTATGGAGGGGCAATCCTTCTGGCTAAGTTCTCACAACTGGGGGGCGCATCTCTGTGGCTCCTGCCCAGCTGGAGGCTCAGTGGGGGGAGGCGTGGCCTCCACCGCACTCCCCACTGCGGAATATGCTTACGGAACGGATGAACCACGGAAGGAAGTAAGGCAACTCTAAAACATAGGATGCCTGCCTTTTCTGGAGTTTTGACCAGTACCTTCTCTTGTGGCACGCATGCCCACACCTTGGACGAAGCTAGACAGTCACCTGTCACTGTGTGTCCCTCTCAGCAGCTCATGCCCTGTAGACAGCGTTGTGTCTGCAGGTGTGTCCCCTCTGGATGACGCCTTCTTTTAGGCTGGGGACAGCCTTGCGCAGTATCATGTGCCCACTTGAGGAGGCTGTGGTAGTGCCAAGTCGGGACCTGGGGAGACCGCCTGCCCCCTTGCTTCTAAGTGAAAAGGAGGCTGCTCTTTCTGACTTCAGTGTGCTCAGTCGGCGAACAGTAGACAGAGCTTTCAGGTGAGAGCTGAAAGTTGTCCCCAGCAAGCAGATGTCACGTTCCTTTTTAGCTGTCACGGTCGCTCCCTCCCCCTGCCAGCTCATTCTCCAGGTCCCTGGCAGCTGTAAGGCCTGTCATCTGTGGGGTCTGGGAGCTGCCCACTGGTCTCTGATGGCCGAGGCCCCAGTGTCTGGTGAGCTCAGGGCACCAAAGACCCGTGTGAAGGTTTTTGCCTCCTGAGTGGTGGCTTGTTCCGTTTCCTGCTTCCCTCTGTGCCCGGCTCAGATGGGCGACCCTGCTTATTTGCACTCTGTCACTTTCAGGGGATGACAAATGCTTCCTGTTCTCCATCTCCCCCAGCATGGCTGTGTACACCTGCACGGGCTACAACGACCACTACATGTACCTGAATCACGGGCAGCAGACCATCCCAAACGGACTGGTAAGGACCTGAGACGGGCAGGGGGACGTCCCGCCTTCGTGCTGTCCGTCCCCGACGGGGTCAATCCTGACATGGCTAGGCTGGCACCTCTCCCACGTCATCGGGAGCTGTACGCACTCGGTTCTGCCTGGGCTTCAGGGCCACGATCAGCCAACAGGACAGAATTTCTCTCTTGGAAGGACGGGCCTCTGTTGGGGCATTTCAGTGGTTTGTGTGCAAATGGTGGATTCGGCCAGTTTTCCTGGTAATTAGATGATTGGCCTGTGGCCTTCGTGGCTGGAGATGGTGTCGGTCTCGAACCTGTCTCCAGGCATTGCTGCCCCACCACACGCTGGGGGATGAGCCCGAGGAGGAGGAGGGGGCACGTCCAGGCTGGGCATGTGAGTGTGTGGGGCCCCAGTTGGGGTGACGGTGCCGCCTGTCTGCTCCGTGCTCCAGCCTCGAGACTCAGCCACAGGAAGGAGGACAAGCGTGAAGGCAAAGGGTGGGCAGAGGGGGCTGGGGTGGCTGAGGGGGTCAGGGCTGAGGTGAGGAGCTGGCATGGGTGTCCACGCACACCCCCCAGCCCAGCACCTGTCAGCCACTTCGTTTGGGTGAGGAATGTGTCTTCCACCAGTGCCCTGGCCCATTTCTTTTTTCTGCTTCTTAACAAAAAGCTCCTTTTGGGAGGTTCCAGCCCTGTGCTTGCAGAGCCAGGGGCCCAGAAGGCTGGTCCTTGTCAGGACGGAGAGGGTCCCAGTGCTCCTTCCAGGCTCGCTGCACGGCTCCCACGGAGCCACCTGAGGACCCCAACACCTCCTAGAAAATGGCAGTTTGGTGACCGGAGAGGTGAGGGTCCGAGGAGCCCACCCCCGGATGGGTCCACAGGGGCAGCACCCAGCAGGTCCCAGTAGTCGCCAGCAATCGGCCCGAGGAGAGAAGCGGCTCTCAGAGTCGCCTGCGTTTTCCTGCTCGTCCCTTGCTCCACATTAGTTCCAGGCCTCCCGGGGACCCCAGAAGAGGCAGTGGTGGAGGGGGCAGCCAGAGAAGTGAGCAGGGAGGTTGAACAGCGGTTCTGTCCCCGTCAGCCAGTAGCTTAGAGCCGGCAGTGTGCCGGCGTGCAGAGAACAGCTGTGGGTCGCTGCCCGCATCTGCCTCCTGCGTCCTCTCCTGGCGGTCATCCACTGCATTGAGTAAGTGCTCCGAGCACAACGTCCCGGTCTGTGCGAGGGTGAGTGTCCCTGCCCCGGGGGCCCAGACACAGTCGGATTTCCAGGGTCAAGTTCTGTGTTGTTGACCCTTGTTTTAGTGGTTTGGGTCTCTGGGCCCTGACGGTCTGTATTTTTTTAATTTTTTTATTTTTGTCTTCTGCTGTCTCTTGGGCTTCCAGCCAGCATAGTCCCATGAGAAGGAGGCATGGAGTGGGAGTCTGGACACTCTGATGATTGTTCTAGTAACTTGTAATGGGATACTTAAATTGTATCAATCTATATATTTCAGAGTTAAAAAAAGAAAAAAGAAAATTGCATTCTCTTCTTCTCTGCCCTCATCTCAGGCTGGTGCTTACGGCTGAGCAATCTTAGGGTGTGTGATGTCTGGGCTGAGGAGATGCTGGCACTCTTCCCTTACAGGGCATGGGAGGGCAGCACGATTACTTTGGGCTGTGGATTGATGTCGATTTCGGGAAAGGACACAGCAAGGCCAAGCCCACGTGCACCACATACAACAGCCCTCAGCTGTCGGCCAAGGAGAACTTCCGGTTCGAGAAGTTGGAGGTGTGGGCGGTGGGAGACGCCTCGGAGTCGCAGCTGGTGAGCGTGGGGCATTTCTCCCCTTCTCGGCTTTGCCCCTTTTACTCCTCCATCCAAGAGAGTTTATTCCAGTTTGTTTTCAGCAGCTGTTGCTGGCCAGAGGGATGCCAGTGGGTGCACAGCACAGCTGGGAGTCCTGTCGGGGTTCATAGGGGGTTTAGTAGAACAAACTGCGCTGGGAAGCAGGGCCTTGTGTAAGGTGTGAACTCGGGCGGGTGGACGGCCCATCCGCAAGGCGGGGAGGGTCTGGGGTTCCTTCTAGTTCTGCGGTTCTGCAGTGAGTCGTTGGGCCCTCTGCACCTCGTCACCTCCCTGTGACAGTGTGGGGGGACCTCAGTGAGGGAGCCAGAGCCCCCGCTGCGTTTTCGTTGTGGCAACAGCAGGATATTGATTGCATGCTGACGAGCCTGAGCCAGCGGGGCAGTCAGTAAACACACCCGCCCTTCCCTTCTCCCCAAGGCCAAGAGCAGCAGGAGCATCCTGGACGTGGACCCCGAGGCCCAGGCGCTGCTGGAAATCACTGGGCGGAGCCGCCAAAGCCAAGGGCTCCGGGAGGTCCCGGAGGACGACGATTGAGGAGTCCCCGAGCTCGGGCCTTCCTGGAGTTGCAGGATGGCCCCCCTGGGCAGGGCGCACAGCCTGCCGACCCTCTGCTCACCCCGCCTGTGCCTGCTTTAACATAGAGCCACACCGGTCATGTCCAGGTGGTCCTGGCCGTGCTCAAGTGGAACAGAGTCAAGTTCCTCTGGTGCCGTATATTGGTTGGTGGGTGTATCTCCCAGAAATCCTGTGTCAGATTAGCGACTGAATTTTTATACTTTGTTCATTTTCTATCAATGAAATCCAAAGACGTTGAGACCTCCGCTGGAGTTAGTGTTTGTTGGGAATGTGAGCTCTTGCTGTGTAGGAGGGGGTTCCACCCGTGGGGGTCATTGGCCTCTGCTCAGGCCGTCCCAGCTGCAAGCAGGCCCTGATGGTCCATTTCAGCTGGTAAAGAGGCGTTCGGATGTGAATCTCGATACTTTTGGCGAACAGCTTCCTATGACATGGAATTTCTGTATTTATAAGAAAAGCACGGCGTATTAATGGGGAAAACAGCCAAAGATTTTAAAAATCATAGTGGTGTGGGTCCTTAGTAGGTGTTTATAATAAGGTTCCACATCTGCCTTTTTCAGCTGTTGTTTTTTTGTGTGTGTGTGAGGGAGGTCAGCCCTGAGCTAACATCCATGCTAATCCTCCTCTTTTTGCTGAGGAAGACCGGCTCTGAGCTAACATCTATTGCCAATCCTCCTCCCTTTTTTCTTCCCCAAAGCCCCAGTAGATGGTTGTATGTCATAGCTGCACATCCTTCTAGTTGCTGTATGTGGGATGCCGCCTCAGCATGGCCGGAGAAGTGGTGCGTTGGTGCGCGCCCGGGATCCGAACCCGGGCCGCTAGCAGCGGAGCGCGTGCACTTAACCGCTAAGCCACGGGGCCGGCCCTCAGCTGTTTTTAGGTGAATCTGTGAGCAGGTAGGAAAACCAGGAGATCTACAGAGAAGCAAAGTTGTGCTTCTGTTGCTAATTTAAATGTGGGGGACATTTGGGGCCCTAAGGCTGAGAGTTCCGTTGGTATATATACAGCCTGTTGCATAAATCAGTGGGCACGACCTTGACAGCACTGGCCTGCGTTCCTGGCCTCTGGGCACCACCCCCCTCAGTATCACCCTCCCTGCCCAGTGCTGCCCCCGAAGGGCATGGAGGGTAATTTGACAGCTTTAAACAAACTCCAGTGATCCTGAAATGCTAGTGATGACCCAGGTCAGCTGGGCCTCCAAGCAGAGCTGCCATCTCCCGTCCAAGGCAGGCCTGAAGAAACTCTGAGCACACTGTGAGAATTCCCTGCTTAAAGGAGCTGTGAGCTCGTCTCTAAGACATATACCTCCTCCTTTTGTCTTTTGCTGTAAACTTTGACCTTTTGCAGATCTGATGAAAACGCAACCTTTTATTGTAGAGTTTGCTGTGATTATAAGCCATAGTAAACTGAGCTCTTTGCATTTTGCAGGCTCTGCATTTTCTACCAGGAGACTCATCAGATTGCACTTAGCAGGGCCCCTGACTGAGCAGAAGGCCTTGTAAATTAGCCTTCAAAAGGAACGTGCGTGCTCAGACGTGCGCAGAGGTGCAGCAGGGTGACACACACAGGCTTGGCCATGATTGATTTTCCTTATAAAAAGCCAGTTTTTAATAGCTTCTCAGGTACATTATGTGATCTTCCTAACTGATGGGATAGCAGATACAGAATATTAGGATCCTCAGATATCCTTACCAGAATCTAAAGAATTAGGTCCCGAGTCTTCAGTTTGTTGTGGAATTTTTTTTATAAAATGCAATTAAATACCTCACTACTGAAAGGTCCATTGGTGTCCGTGCCTTGAATACCATTTACTGCTGCCTCTGTGGTGGCTGGCAGGGAGGGTTAGATTTTGCCTGCTCGCCTTCTGCCTTGTGTTGTTTTAACAAGAGTGCAGATCGCAAATGGGGTCTGTGTCTAAGACAGCACACCTCCACAAGGAGAGGAGCGTGCCCAGCCCAGGTGCTTGGTAACCTGGGGGATGTGGCCCTCCGGTGGGCGCGGGTCAGCCGTGCGATGTTCCTTGGCGTGAGAGTCTGCCTCTCCCCGTTGGGTGTGGCTCTGGGCACACAGCCCTGTTGAGGATGTCAGCCGTGCCCAGGGCCACTGGACCTGACGAACCACACTCTGCCTGGGGTGGAGAGACCCGCAATGCTAGTGTGACCAGAAACCAGGCAAGGAAAGGGTTTCTGAAAATCTGATCCATAACTAAACATAGTCTGTCAAATGTTTTCCAGACGAGGAGAAAACTAAATGTGCTGTTTTTCGGAAGTTGATGTCCCCGTTTTTGCAGATGTTGCCACCCTGCAGTGAAACTGACACATTGGCAGCAGGAGCCCTGCAGACTGCTCCAGCTCTAAAGGGCACGTTGCCTTGAACCTCTTATGTAATGGCGTTGAACTTGTGTAATGGCCCGCACGTGTGCCCTGATCAGGCCCAGTTGTTACCCAGTTGTGACGTATCCCCTGCACTCTGGTGTGTAAAGTCTCCCCCTGCACTAAGCTGGACTGGGGGCACTGCTTTGGGAGCTGTCCCTGGTGTTGTGCGTTGCTTGTGCAAGCAATAAACCTTGTTCTTCACCCACTTCAGCCCTGGTTGTGCTTTTCTGCTCCACACTCACCAAGAGACGGACCCACTGAGTTTGGTTACACTAGTTTTAACAAATGAGGAGTTTGTTCTTTTATGAAATGGGACTAAGAATTCAGGTTGTAAAGCCCAGAGTCTCCCTGTAAGTGAAGACAGATCAGGCCCACAGAAGGTGCTAGAACGAAGAGGTGAAAGAATGAGGTCCGTAGTGGAAACGTGGCTATTGTTATTTTTTTCCCACCGTATTTTCTTTATTAAAAACATTACCTTATGTGTACGTGGTGAAGAGGTTGGAGTACAAAAGGCTGTAACTTGAAAGATGTCTGCCTCCTGTCCCTTCTCCTCCCACGTGGCAAAACCCCTGCGGTCTCCTGAGAGGTAACTCATTGCACACCCGGCGTAATTGTGTTTTACACGCTGGTGTGTCCCTCACTTTGCGTTAGTGGCGATGGCTCCGTATCCGCCCGTCTCCCTCTTTGTTGTCACTGACGGCGTAAAGTCCCACGACGCTCCGTGCTTCTGGTGTGCGACCATCCCGGCTGGGGAACGTTTTGTTTGTAGCTAACCGTTGCTAGAGTGAATATCCTGTATGTGCATCTTGCTGTGATTTGGTCTGCAGGATGGACTCTTAGAAGCTGAATTGTTGGATCACCAGGTACATGGTTTTTAAATTTAGATATTGACAAATTAACAAACCTCTTTCGAGCTCAATTTATACTTGTAAGAATATAGTGCCTGTTTGCCACGTTTTCACCTACACTATATTAAAATTTAGTTTTTACCCAATATGCAAAAACTATAATTTTATTTTCTATTTCTCTTATGAGTGACAGTTTTCAAAAGCCATCTGTATCATATCCTTCACCTGGCTGGTTTTTTAGGGTGCGGGTGGTTTTCTGATTGCTTGGCAAGGGGCCTTTTTTTGTGTGTGTGTGTGAGGAAGATCGGCCCTGAGCTAACATCTGCCAATTCTCCTCTTTTTGCTGAGGAATAGTGGCCATGGGCTAACATCCATGCCCATCTTCCTCCATTTTATATGGGACACCGCCACAGCATGGCTTGCCAAGTGGTGCGCCGGTGCGCGCCCAGGATCCAAACTGGCGAATGCAAGGGGCCTTTTTTGAAAGAAGCAAAATAACATTTGCTGTGTATGGTAAATATTTTTTCCAATTTGTTTGACCTTGTTTTTCTGTACTTAAATTTTGTATTTTATGTCATATTTGCCAGCATTTCCTCTTAAGGCTTCTGAGATTTGTGGTTTGCATGGGAAGTTTTCCTACATTCTGAGATCAAAAAAAAAAATCCATGTTTTCTTTTATTTCTATGCTTTCCATTTTTACTTCTAAATCTTTGATCCATTCAAAATATATTTTAAAATATACCTCTATCTCACCCCCAAAGAAATCCCAGTACCTTTTATAGTAAATGGTGAGCCTCTTTCTCACTGACTTAAAATGCTGCTGTTTCATCAACTTAATTTCTGTATGAGCTTAGGTCTCCCTCATGTGTTAATTACTGGAGCTTGAGGATAAAAAGATGTAAGAGCTATTCCCCTGTTACTACTGTTTTCTGGAATTTTCCTTCATGTGCGTGCCCTCTTATTTTCTCTGACCTTTGGTAGCACTTTGACCCCTTCTACAAAGTTGGATAGTGTTTTCGAGATAGCATTAAATGCAGATTAGTGGAAGCAGGGCTGACATTTGGTGACTGGCGATGCTTCCTATCCGAGAACAGGAATGTCTAAGTTTGCTACATCGTCATTGCTGGCACTGGAAGTGGACTTTTTTTCCCCTAACTGATGATTGTTTGAACACAGGAAAGCTCTTAATTTTCGACGTAGTTTTGTACCCAGTTACCTTGCTGAATTCTTTTTATCCAGGAGTTCTCAACCTTGAGCCTGCATCAGAATCACCTAGAAGACTCCTTAAAATGCAGATTGTGGAGCTCCACCCCAGAGTCTGTGATTCAGTGGGTCTGGGGAAGGACCTGAGATTTTCATTCTGATAAATTCCCTGCTGATGCTGATGCTGCTGCTGCTGGTCCGGGGACCCCATGCCGAGAACCACTGCTGTTCATTGTTTTTGATTAATTATGAATTCTCTGGGAGTCTGCAGGTATTATGATTTTTTTTTTTTGTCTGAAATCTCTGTTTTGCCTTCAGTTTTGAAGGATTGTTTTCGTTTTGCTCTTTGAAAGATATTTTGACATTTTTTTCCCCCTAGCACTTGAAAAATGTGTTGCTGTTGTGTTTTGGCTTGCAAGATTTCTATTTCTTTTTTTTCCCAAGTTCATGGAGATATAATTGACATATAACATTTTGTAAGTTTAAGGTGTGCAAACGTGTTGATTGCAGCTGGTATGATGACATACTTGGAAATAAGGATAATTTCCCTGCTCTTCTGATTTGTAGGCCTTTTATTTCTTTCTCTTGATTAATTGTATCAGCAAATACTTTCAGAACTTTAATAGTGATGATATATCCATCTCATTCCTGACTAATGGAAATGCATCTAAGCTTTCGTCACTAAGCATGATACTGGCTTTAGTTTTGATATGTTTCATATACATTCATGTACAGGGAGTATCCATTTGTGTTTATGTTATTAAAGAGTTTCTATCAAGAGTAGATGTTAAATTTTATAAAAAGTTTTTTTAATTTTTAGCATCTATGATTTTCTTCTTCAGTTAATAAGAAATACCAGATTAGTAAGGTTCCAAATGCTGAGCCATCTTTGTATTTGAACTGTCACTCTTCTCTTGTGTTAATTCAGCTGGCCCAGGTTTAGTACTTTTGCAGCAATGCGTATAAATCAGGGGGTCTGTAGTTGTTTGTTTTGTTTTGGTCAGATTTTATGTAAGTCATGTTTTCGTTTTAAAAGTCTGCTGGCTTTTCAAAAATAATTTAGAACCTTTCCCTTTTTCAGGTTCTAGAAAATACAAATGAAAGGAGTTCCTTAAAGTTTGGGTAAAATTCACTCGGTACTTTCTGGGGTTTGGCAGGCGAGGAGGGGGTACACTCTTGACAACTTCATCCATTTCTTTTATCATCTGGGTTGTTTTAAATCTTTGCTGAGAGCAGTTCTGACAATTTTTATATTTCCTAATAAATTTTCCATTTTATTTAATTCTTCTAATTAATTTACATAAGATTGACTGAAATATTTGAAATCTTCTGTAATTCTGGTTTTTTTCTTGTTTTCCTTTCATTTTTCCTAAATTGTGTTCTACCAATTTTGTTTTTCAGTTAATTTTGCTTTCATATTATTTCCTCCTGCTTATGTGTATTTTTCTTTGTCAAATTTTTTGAGGTGATTGTTAAATTACTAAATAAAAAAGAATGAAAGTAAATGAATATATGAGCTATTACTTTTTTTCTCTGAGCTCTGCTTTTTTAGCAGCATTGCATAGATTGTGACAGGTGTGTGATCATGGTTAGCTTCTAGAGTTTTTGCAGTTTTTACTTTGATTTTCTCTTGCACCCAAGGGTTTTAAAATTTTGGTATGCTAGAGAATTTTTTCACAAATTCTGTTCATTTTTAGTTTTATTGAACAGCGATTGGAGAAGTCACCTATATTGTGTCTACTTCTTGGACTCAATTGAGGTTTTAGCTGTGTCCTCACATGTGGCCAGTTAGAGTCTCTTCCTGAATTTTCTGTATTTAGGTTTTTTCCTAAATTTCCCTTGTTGTGCTCTGTGCATTTGGAGGTGGTGTTGGTGCATACCCAGGCCTGTGGATTTTCCATAGTGATTATGGCTTGTTAAATTCCCCGCTTTGTCTCACTCAGTGCTTTTGGCAATGATTTTAATCCTGTCTGATGTTAATAGTGTCACCCCTGTGGTGCTTGCTGTCGTTTGCCTTTGCCTGGTCTATTTGTGCTCAATTGTTCTGAGTCTGTTTTTTTTTCTTATCAACTTTATTTTGAAATAATTTTAGGCTGACATAGAAGTTGCAAAAATAGTACAAAGAGTTCCTGTGTACCTGTCACCCACCTTTCCACAGTGAAAGCATCTTACATAACCAAAGCACAATGATCAAGCCTGGGAGATTGGTGTTGGTACAACACTATGAACTAAACAGCAGACTGTATCTGAATTTCATCAGTTTTTACATAGTATGTGGTTTTAGGCAAACTCAAGGCTAATGGCATCTGCCTGACTTCTGACACCAACTGCAAGTTTGAGGGGTTCCAAAACCACCCTCAGGTTTGATAATTCCCTAAAAAGACTCACAGAACTCCATGAACCCTGTTCTACTGAGGGTCATTATTACAGGGAAAGGACCCAAATTAGAACCAGCAAAGGGCAGAATCTGGGAGGTGCCACACATGCAGCTTCCGTCCTCCTCCCCCTGAGTCCTCCCTAGAGAATCGCAGCCTGAGAGTGCTCTTGGGGACCCCAACACAGGTTCTAGGAAATTTTAGTGCCATGTATAGATTCGTGTAACCACCACTACAGTCAGGATAGAGACTGTCCCACCACCCCCAAAACTCCCTCGTGTCCCCCCTTTAGAGTCCTACCCTGCTAATCCTAACCCCTGGCAACCTGTAATCCATTCTCCATCACCTTAATTTTGTCACTTTGGGAACGTTGTGTGTGTGTAACCTTTTAAGGCTGGCTCCTGTCACTCAGCATAATACCCATGAGATCCATTGTTCTGTGTGTGCCTTCTCACTGCTGGGTAGTATGCCACTGTATGGGTGCACCACAGTTTCTTTATCCATTCACCCACTTAGGGACATTTGGGTTGTTTCTGAGATTTGGCTCTTACAAATAACACTGCCATGAACATTCATGTACAGACTTTTGCGTAAACATGTCTTTTCTAGGATCAATACCTAGGATAGCAATTGCTGGCATATGGAAAATTTATGTTTAACTTTACAGGACATCATCAAACTGTTCTCCAGATGGCTGTAGCACTTACTTCCCCACCAGCAATGTATACGAGTTCCAGCTGCTCTGCATCCTCATCAGCACCTAGTATTGTCAGTATTTTTCTTTTAGCCATTCTAATAGGTGTGTAGTGTATCTCATTGTGGGTTAAGGTTGCATTTCTCTACTGGTTAATGATGTTGAACATCTTTTCATGTGCATATTTACCATCTGTATGTCCTCTTTGGTGAAGGCTCAGTTCAAGACTTTTGCCCATTTTGTAAATTTTTTTAAGTGTTAGAATTCTGAGTTTTTAAAAATATTCTGGATCCAAGTCCATGGTGGGATATGTGATTTGAAAATATTTTTCTTCCAGTCTGTGGCCTTTTTTAAAAAATTTCATTTAGGGCCAGCCCCGTGGCTTAGCGGTTAAATGCGCGCGCTCCGCTGCTGGCGGCCCGGATTCAGACCCCGGGCGCTCACCGATGCACCGCTTCTCTGGCCATGCTGAGGCTGTGTCCCACATATAGAAACTAGAAGGATGTGCAACTATGACATACAGCTATCTACTGGGGCTTTGGGGAAAAATAAATAAATAAATAAAAATTTTTAAAAAAATTTCATTTAATAGTAAGTTTCATGAGTAAAACTTTTTAATTTTGGTAAAATTCAATTTAGCAATTTTTCGTATCTTTTATGGATGGTATTTTTGGTCATGTCTAAGAACTCTTTGCATAACCCTAGATCCAAAGATTTTCTCCTATGTTTTGGTCTGTGGCCCATTTTGAGTTAATTTTTGTAGAAGGTGTGAGGTTTAGGTGAAGGGGTTCTTTGTCCATTATAGATGTCCACTTATTCCAACACCATTTGTTGAAATGACTATCTTTTCTCCATTGAATTGCTTTTGGATTTTTGTCAAAAGTCAGTTGGCTATACTTGGGTGGGGCCATTTCTGGACTCTAGTCTGTCCCGTTGGTCTCTGTGTCTGTCACTATACCAATATCACACTGTCTTGATCGCTGTGGCTATATAGTCAGTCTTAAAATCAGGAAGTATGTATCTTCCAACTTTATTCCTCTTTTTCAAAATTTTAGCCGTTTTAGTTCCTTTGTCTTTCCATATAAATTTTAGAATAAGCTTGTCTTTGTCTACAAAAAAAATCCTGCTGAGGGGCCCAGCCCGGTGGCGCAAGCGGTTAAGTGTACACGCTCTGCTGCGGCGGCCTGGGGTTCGCCGGTTCGGATCCCAGGTGTGCACCGATGCACCACTTGGCAAGCCATGCTGTGGCAGCGTCCCATATAAAGTGGAGGAAGATGGGCATGGATGTTAGCCCAGGGCCAGTCTTCCTCAGCAGAAAAAAAGGAGGATTGGCAGATGTTAGCACAGGGCTGATCTTCCTCACAAAAAAAAAAAAAAAAGAAAGAAAGAAAAAATATTCTGCTGAGATTTTGATAGGAATTGTGTTAAATCTTTAGGCCGATTTAGGCAGAACTGATGTCTTGACTATATTGAGTCTTGCAATCCGTGAACACAGTGTGTCCCTCCATTTTTGTAGATTTTGATTTCTTTCATTGGCATTTTGTGGTTTTCAGCAGACAAATCCTATACATGTTTTGTTAGTTTACACCTAAGTATTTCATTTTTTAAAATTGTAAATCGTACTAAATTTTTAATTTCAGTTTCAATTGTTCATTTCTGGTATATACAAATACAAGTGATATTTGTGTGTCAACCTTGTATCTTGTGGCCTTACTAGATTCTCTTATTAGTTCTATAAAGGTTTTTGTTTATTTTTTTAGATTCCTTGGGGTTTTCTACATAGATAATGTCATCTTTGAATAGGGTCAGTTTTATTTTCTCTTTTCCAATGACTTTTAATTTTCTTTTCTTGCCATACTGCACTGGCTAGGAATTCCAGTACTGTGTTGAATAGGAGCGGTGAGGCTGGACATCTTTGCTTTGTTCCTAGTCTTATGAGGAAAGCATTCAGTCTTTCATCATTAAGTATGATGTTAGCTGTAAGTCTTTTGTAGATACTCTATTAGGTTGAAGAAGTTTCCTTCTATTCCTAGTTTGCTGAGAGTTTTTTATATCATGAATGGGGTTTGAATTTTATCAAATGCTTTTTCTGCATCAATTGATCTGACCATGTGTTTTTCCTTCTTTAGACCATTAATATGGTGGATTACATTGATTTTTCTTTTTTTTTTTTTGAATATTGAACTAGCCTCCCACTCTTAGATTAGCCCCACTTGGTCATGGTATCTTGTACTCTTTATATATGGCTGGATCTCATTTGCTAATATTCTGTTGAGGATTCTTGTGTCTGTGTTCATGAGAGATGTTGTTCTGTAGCATTGTTTTTGTCTGGTTTTGGTATCAGGGTAAAGCTGACGTCATAAAAAGAGTTAAGATGTGTTCCCTCCTCTTTTATTTTCTGGAAGAGATTGTGTAAAATTGTTATTTCTTTAACTGTTTAGTAGAATTTACCTGTGAAACCATCTGGCTTTGGAGATTTCCTTTTTGTGGAAGGGTTTTAACTACAACTTCAGTGTCTCTACTAGTTATAGGACTACTCAGATTATCTATTTCATCTTCAGTGAGTTTTAGTAGTTTGTGGTTTTAAGGAATAGATTTATTTCCTCTAACTTGTTGATTTTATGTGCATAAAATTGTTCTTAGTATTCCCTTATTATTGTTGGAATATCTTGATGGGTCTGTATACTTTGTGGTTAGCATTTTCTGTGTTATTTAGTAAAATTTTACCTCTCCCTATTTTTTCTTCCGAAAGTAAGGGTTAAAAGTACTTTTTGTTGTTGTTATTGAAGTATCAATCGACCCTGGTTCTTTTTGATTATTATGTCTTAAATGAAAAGCATATTTCTTGGGCCATTTGCTGAAGGATCCTGAAAAGGGAGAGAGGCAGCGGAAGTGTCCCTGGCTCAGAGCGCAGCCCGCAGCAGGCTGTGTGCGGCCTGACTTGGCCTCTACCTCTCAGTACTTGCTACAGGATGGCAGCTGCTGAGCAGATAGCACCCTACCCAAGACCTTTATCCTCCAGCCAGCCCCCTGATCCTCTTCTTGCAGGGATGGCCCATATATGCGTCTCCTCGTTTAGCTCTAGTGTCACTTGGTGGGGTGTGGAGGAGCATAGTGACCTCCCCATAGGCTGTGACTCTTACTTTGGAGGAATCTGGACTCTACCTGGGAGCTGCAGGGGTCCACTCTGACCTTCCTCACCCTGATCTGGCCCAGGTGTCACCACCCCGGGCAGCCCATCTCACAGCTACTGTGGCTCATGGTTACTTTCATGTGTCAACTTTGCTAGGCCGTGGTGCCCCATTGTTTGGTCAAACATCAGTCTAGATGTTTCTGTGAGAGATTTTTTAGATATGATTAACATTTAAATCAGTAGACAGGTAAATAAAGCAGATTACTTTCCTAATGTGGGTGGGCCTCATTCAATCACTTAAAAGCTTAAGAGAAAAGACTGAGATCCCCTGAGAAGGAAGGAATTCTGCCTCCAGACTTGAGGGCTGCCTTCCCACTTGAGCTGCATTATCCACTTTTTCCTGAGTCCCAGCCTGCTGGCTGGCCCTACAAATATCAGACTTTCCAGCCCCAACAATCACATGAACCAATTCCCTAAAACAGACCTCTCTCTCCCTCTCTCCATCCTACTGGTTTGGTTTCTCCAGAAAACCCTGACTGATATAATGGCGGGTGGGTGGGGGGCGGGGGATGATAGTTGTGGCCTGATTTCACGAAAGATGGAGTTGCATTTCTGGTTCTCCACGGTTGTTTTTGCCTGGCTGCAGACAGAAGAATGGGATGGAGCCCTCCGTGCTCTGCCATCTTTCAACTGGAAGCACAGACATGTCTTAAGAACAGTCTTGGGGGCAGTGGGAAGTCAAGCTCATCCTCAGGCAGGCAGGAAATAGTCCGGTTCCTGGTTCTGGAGGGAAGGGCCGCTCACTGTTCATCTTCAAAAGCCGAGGCCTTTGTTTCGGCTGTGTAGGACGTGACTGCTCCTTGCCATATCCATGGTCATGAACACGAGGCTGTGGGTTTCCAACATGGCATAAGGGTTCCGACCCCGCCACTGTGGGAAAACAGTGACTAAATCCTTCAAAATGATCATTAGGCCCCTGGCGAGGCACTGAACAAAAATATCCCAAGCCCCCATTTTGTGGATGAGAAAATGGGGCCTCCAAGGGGCCAACATCAGGCAGAGAAGTGACCAGAAGCCTGGGCCCCGTCCCCAACCCCCGATCTTCCCAGTCTGCGAGGAGCCCGTGTATTCTTCATGAGTGGGCTGCATTGCGTTGAGATATGGCACAAACACACAGTCAGACGTGGGTAATAAAAATCATTGATTTAATAAATAGCGAGGTGTGTCTGCATGGGCTCCTCACCGTCTGTCCCCGAGCCCAGCGAGAGTGATGGGTGGATGTGGCCTGGACTCTGAGCTTCCTGCTGGTTTTCCGAGAAGAAAACCCCAGTGAGTGACCTAACGCTATGGTGTCCTGAAAACCCCCTCTGAAGAGGGGTTGGGGGGAGGGCCACAGTCACATAAAAATATAGATGATTTGGGGGATTTACACGGGTCGGGGGCCGCTATACAGCTTCCTGGGGAATCTGGGCTTTCTTGGCTCTGGAGCAGAATCTTTCACATAGTTTGAGGAGCTCGGACAAAATGAACACGGACGAGGCCAATCCGGTTAAAAGCAACAAATCTGCCAACAGGTGAGAGGAGAAAAGAGTCAGAGAGCACAGCTGGAACCCCCGGCCTAGCCCCCCTCGCCCAGGACACTGCCTGGAATCGGAGTTTGCTGTGGAGTTCTGTTCCTTACACTTCATCCTTGGTTACAGAGAGACAGAGGCAAGGGGCCCCGGGAGCTGAGAACCAGGCCTCTCCACTCCCCTGAGCGGGTGGAGATCTCTCCCACCCAGGATCCAGGATGCTGCAGAGCCAGCACTGCAAGGACCAGCCAGCCTTTCCAGGCGGCTCAGAACAGCTGCCCCCAACCATCGCTCCAGGCTCCCGGTCCAGTCTAGCCCACCCTCACTTATTCCTGGGGACTGATTCCTATAGTCCCCCTGACCTCAATCTGTCTTGGTGTTTGGAACCTTCCCTGGCTTCCTGTGGTCAACGGTTCGTGACAACACAGTGCCCAAGCACAGCCACGGTGCTTCCTTTAGATCTGGTGTGCTGACTTCACTCCCAGGGGAGGGAAACAGCCATTAAAATTTTTGGGGGGGCCGGCCCGGTGGCACAGTGGTTAAGTTCGGTGTGCTCCACTTCAGCAGCCCGGGGTTCACGGGTTTGAATCCCAGGCATGGACCTATGCACCGCTTATCAAGCCGTGCTGTGGCGGTGTCCCACATAAAATAGAGGAAGATGGGCACAGATGTTAGCTCAGGGCCAATCTTCCTCAGCAAAAAAAAAAAAATTGTTTTTGGTTCTTTCTCTTTTCTGTGCCTGCAGGGCATTCACAGGTGACCCACATGGACACTGCTTTTTAGGTTTTAGGGAAGAAAGAGCTGACTTCCCCAATCTTGCCCAAAGGTTATCAGTACACTTGTCTCTACGGCCTCAGACCTGACGGATCATTTCGTGGTCCTCAGGGGTGTGCCTGAGCTGCAGCCTACCCTGCGCTCTGCCTTGGGGGGCTGCCTCACCAGCACCCTTGCCCTCTGGCTCTGGGGTGGGCTTGGCCAATGGAAAGCTTGGGCCAGAAGGAAGGGAGGAGAAGTCGCTCTGGTCACTGCTGCTCACCAGGTGACCTCCTGCCTGTCCCCGACCCCACCCTCCTCCCACTTCTGCTCACTGTCATCTCAGCTTTAGGCAAAGGAGGCAGCCCACCCTGGGCAGCTTCTAAAGAAAGCACTCGGATCTGCGGGAAGCCTGGGCAAGGACTGGGAGGAGTTCTTGGGGTTCCGCACCAGGGCGTGTGTGCGGGCCCCCTGGACGGGCACAGTCATTAAATCGTGTCCCTCTCAGCAAAAACTACTGGGTTGCCTACTCCCTGTCACCAGTTAAGTGGGTGTCCGTGTCACACAGGCCCCTGTGCAAACCCCCCACTGCCAACAGGGGCACACTTGCTCCTAGGCTGGTGGCACGTGGCACGTCACAGACTGAGCCCAGACTTGGTCCATCCCGGCGCAGTCCCCAGCCTCATGTGCCTGCTGTGTGTGCTCTGAGCCCCCTGCCCCAGGGACTGGGGGCCGGGATACCAAGTCCCCTTCTGCCCTCAGCCCTACTCCTGCCAGACGTGCCTCTTCCTCTGTGGGTCCCTGCATCTCCACACCCCATCACGTCACCTCCTGCCCAGTGCAGACGCCCAGGCACGAGTCTAGTCCTTTGGGGACAGAATGGCCCTACATAGGGACTTAGCACCTAGAAAGCTCTGCAGTTCCACTCCCCGGGTGGACGGGGTGGCGTGTGATGGTCCTGGCCTCCTGTGACCCCTTCCTCATGTCCCCTTCCACTCACCGAGTGCTCCCAGGTTCTCCGTCTGGAAGACCTTCTGCAGGGGCGGGATGTAGATCACAGCCAGCTGCCCCAGAATCGACCCGAGCACCGAGTAGAGGAACATGTGGTTCCGGAGGAAGCCAATCTCGAATATCAACTTGGTCTGCGGGAGGAGAAGGGCACACGTCAGCCAGCACGCAACCCACACCTCAGACAAAGGTGCCTCCAGATCCCACGTCGAGGTCGAGACACTGGGTGACAGGCAGGGACCGCTGAGTTTCTCACTGGGGACACGACTTGGTCCTGAGGGAAGAGGAGCGCAGCCCCGGGTCTCACCTGGGAGCGGCAGGTCAGGGCGTTGAAGAGGTCGAAGAACACGAAGCAGGTGAAGGTCATCGTGGTGGTGCGCGGGGTGCTTGCCCTGTTGTCGGGGATCTGGAACAAATGCGCAGGATGAGGGGTCCCGGGGGGGATGCTGTGACCTCTTACGCTCATCCCTCACCGAGAGCCGGGAGGGAGAGGAACTCCAGAGCAGACCTGTGATTGCTGCTCCTGCGTCCAGGCCACAGCACTGGAGACGTGCTACTAGGAACTGGTCAAGACGTCCCTTGTCTGGAGTCGACCGGTGAAGTGTGTCTCCCGACCACCCAGGGCCCGGCCCTCTGTCGGCACCTGGGAGGGGCCGCCAGCCCTTCCTCTGGAATTTCGGGTGCCCCTGATGCTCAAGAGGGGACGCCTCGCACAGGTAGAGGAAATGCCCCCTCCTGCAGCAGGTGACACCGCCTCCCGGGAGGTGACACCGCTAGTTACACCCACTTAGCAGAATGTCACTTCCTACAAGGAAGGCAGAAGGACGCCGAGCCCATGGAGAACTAGGGCCTTTGAGGCTGAGTGAAGGAAGCCGCAGACCCCTCCCTGGCTGTGGCGCCACTGAAGGGAACTGAGTCAGGTCTCATTTTGGCTGCATCGGTGGGGGTGGGGCTAGAGCTGAAGGTGAGAAGACTCAGCGAGAAGGTTCTGGGCAGTTCTCTGAACTTCCCACGCCTGATGTGAGTGGTGAGGAACCACGCTCTGGCAGGGCAGCAGCCACCACTCCTGCCTGGGCTCAGCTGCTGGAGGGACCAGCGTTCTCAGCAGGATCTCCGGGATATGTGTTAACACAGACGACTCAGCAGGTCCGTGTTTCTCACAAGCTCCGGGGATGCTGCTGCTGTGTGGGGCCCCCACGCGGAGGACCACTGTGTTAGAATGGGAAGGCCTGTGCCTCTCCCTCTACCAGGCTGAGCACGTGGGCTGGACAAAGGCGGGGCCTCCACCACCTTCCCGGCAGGTGAGAATTCAGGAAAAGGCAAAGCTGTTCCTTTGGGGCAGAGCGCGCGCTTGAGAAAAACTGAGAAATGGTGGCGGTCCAGTGCCCCATCCCCTGTCCTGCACATGGGCGATCTGGGACTTAAACATTCGTCAGACCACCTGCCTAATCTTCCCTCTAGATCACTGGATGTCTCAGCACGGGGGCTCCCTGAACCTGCGGCCACGACAGGGTGACCCATAACAAGATCCTGCAACCAGCCACCCCCAGGGAATGAGATGGGAGTTTCCTTTAGATTTCAGATTGTTTCCTGGTGATAATAGGAAGAAGTAGGGGCATTCATGTCCCATTGAGAACAAAATCTTAATTCTTTTCTCTGCCCCTGAGGCCTCACATCCTTCCGCCTGGTCACACCTCTGCAAAGTCAGCTCCTAGCCCCCTGCCCTCTGCCACCTGTCTCCGACAGTCCCCTGTATGTACGTTTGTCTCTCCCACATGGGACCTGAGCCCCGTGGGGGCCGGGGCAGGCCCGTGTACCCTGCTTCCCATGCAACCCAGCCCCATGTCGGCTGCCACACAGGCCCTCAGGGAACACCCACTGGAGGAGCCAGTGAGGACTTGCCCCACCTCTTTCCAGAAGATAAAGAGGGTCCCGCTGATGATGGCGGCAGCCGACAGGAGGATTCTCAGGATGAGGGCTCTGCTGAGGATCGTGTCCTTGATGTTCCGCGGGGGCTGCCGGAGGGTGTCTTTGTCAACCGGCTCGACCCCCAAGCTGCTCAGAACAAAATGGGACACTTGGACATAAACCACGGAGAAAGGGTAGTTTTGAAAAGACGTGCGATGATGAAGTAAATACGGACAGCCGGGGCCCCGGCAAACGCCTCCAGGTGTCCTGCCTGAGCCCGGGTGTTTCCCGTCTCACGGGGACCTCCCATCCTCGCTGGATGCCTGCCCCTCCCTCCTCACATCCTCTGAGCTCTCCCTAACCGCCCAGCCCCTCAGCTGCTTCCGGGGTGCCCTGGACCCCGTGGGCAGCCGTCCACCGTCGCGCCTGCCCATCTCCATCCGTCCCCAACATGGTGATGGAAAACCACCCCGTGGCTGACCAGACCGTGGTCCTGGAACCACGCCCAGCCATTCCTCATGCTCAGGCAATTTCCATCACCATGAGGGGCCCCCCACCCGCCCCAAGGCTGGGCCTGGCCTCGTCCCAGCTGATGGGGCGAAATGGGATCCAGGCCTTGCCCACCACAGAGCCCCCCATTGACTGAGGGACACTCGCCTTCAGCAGACTCTGAAACAGCGGGCTTGGTGCTGGACCCACAGCAGTGCGGGGGTCACCAGAGAGGGAGCAGGCTGGGAGGGGGCCCCACACTGTGCCAACACGGCTGCGGCCCCGTGCCCAGGGGGAGCGCGTAGAAGAGGTAACCCTCCCACTGAGCCTGGGGGGACTAAAGGAGGACCCTCCTTCCTTGGCAGCTGTCACAGTGAAGGTTAAATTATTCACGGTAACAACAGACCGCTACACGTGAAACAACACCTCTATGCACGCTAACCCAGTGGGGGTCTGGCTGGGTCTCCTGCAGGTCTCCCTGACTCAAAAGTTCCTTCTTTCTCCTGCGTCATTCAGCCAGCCCCACATTCCCTTCTCATTCATTCATTCAGCCAATAATTTACCGAGCACCTGTGGGCCAGGCACAGTTGTAGGAGCCAGGGATTCTGCAGAGAACAAAACAAAAACCTTGCCTCCGTGAAGCTGAAATTCTAAAGGGGAGATGGATTATAGTCAGATAAATAAGGAAATATATGTATATTTTCCCCTCCAGGGAAAAATAAAGCAGGGTAAGGTGACTAAGAGTGAGGAGGCTGCTGTTAGAGTAATCAGGGAGGACTTCTCGGAGGCAGTGAGCTGAATGAAGAGAGGGACCGGTCCATGCAGGTAGCCCAGGGAGAGCATTCCAGGCTTGGGGTGCAGACGGTTCTGTCGTCCCCCTGGCCCTGCCTTTCTAGGTGCTTCCTCCAGTGCCCAGTGCATTCCACTCTCTGTCTCCCTCCCCCCAACCCAATGCACCACACTTAAGTTTTCTGGGACTCTTTACAGCCAGTGACTGTGTTTGCCCACCTCTGGGCCCCTGCACATGGTATGGGTACAGTCAGCGAAGCCTGGCAGAAGTGGCACGGTGCTCCCGGCCAGCCGGCGCCTCACCTCTGGGCAGGTGGCCCGTCCATGATGATGTTGATCCACAGGATCTGCATGGCGTTGAGGGGGTTGGGCAGGTTGCACACGGTGGACAGAGTGATGAGGCTCAAGGCCGAGATGCTCCTGTGGGGCACAGTGGCAGAGCCGGCAGCGTCAACAGCTGCTTGCCAGAAGCCGACGCAGCTCTCGACAGCCCCGGGGATGCGCGGCTTACGTGCTCAGTTGAAAGCGGACGAAGTTCTTGATGTTATGGAGAATCCCCTTGCCTTCCTCCACCGCGTTCCTGCAAGAGGAGAGCGCCTTTGTCACAAAAAGGGCCTGGGGGAAAGGTGGTTGGCTCCGTCAGCTGCTGAAGGAAGTCGTGGTGTCGCCCAGAGGTGACATGCTTGACCCCTCCCTCCCGGTCCCCCTTGCTGGCATTCTTGGGGACACACCGGTAGAGGATGATGATGTCCTAACAAGTGCCGTCAGCCGCTGGGGATGGGTCCCTGAGCCATGATGACCCTTCTGTCCAAAGACTGTAAGTTACCCTCTCGTCCCAGCCCAGGGCCCAGTCCTCGCCCAGGCCTCCTGAAGGGCCTGAGGCACCTGGGTGGGTCACCCACAACAAGAGGCCCGGCAAGACCCATTAAACCTGGTAGACCCAGGGGCTCGGCAAGAAGGGAGAGAATTAGGAGACTGAAAACATCATGTATTATATTTTTGGAATGCTTTCTGCAAAAGTCCTTTGAAAAACTTATCTTGAGTCACTAATGTAGAAAACTAATTCCTCCCCTGTTTTACTAAAAAATTTTGCAAAAGAGCTAAAACTGAAGAGCTATATATTAACTGCATGTTTTTCTTTTACTCAGGAGGACGTGTTTTAAGGATTCCTATGGTGAAGCCATTCGTAAAGAAAAAATGCCTTTTCTAAAGTCAATAATCACGCTGAACTTCGATATTGGTTCAGATTTTTGATATAGGCTTAAGAAAAATTTTCTCCCACCCCCAATTGCTGTGACTTACTTATGAGTAAAGTTTTAATTAGAACTAATTACAATAAGAATTAAAGTAGAACTAGAGGAAAGGTAAATTTATTAAGAGAAAAATACAGAAAAGAGAAACAGGAGAAAATAGGTGTTTTTGGAACCCCAGACCCTAGAGATCACACCTGTGTTAATGATTTGGACATTTCTGTCCAATCTCTTTCAATGCGTGAAATGTACATATTGACACAAACACAACACTTGACTCAAACTGACTATATTAATTTTTAGCTTTTTTCTCTTAACACTACAGTGTGAGCATTTCTCTCATTGAAATGTTCTTCAAAACATGATTTTTAACGGCTGGCCTCTTGCTGTCGGCACTGAGGGTGCTCTAGGACTCGCTCATACCCAGTGCTGCAGCTCACACGCGGGCACGTGCCTCTTCTGCATGTCTGACCCAGGCTGTTCCGTCGGTGCCTGAAATGCACGTCTGTGACACTCCTCTGGGTGCCACGTGCCTCCAGCCCCAGGGTGGCCCCATGACCCCGCTTTAAGTGCTGTGTGGGCCTGGGGACACCTCGTGTTTCCAGCACAGCAGATCCCAGGGGGCAGCTGGTTACTCCAGGCATTTCCGCCACTAAAAAAACCCTAAAGAGCAACTTACATGATGGTTGAGAAGTCATCGTCCACCAGGATCATGTTGGCGGCCTCTTTGCTCACGTCCGTCCCTGTCTGCCCCATGGCGATCCCGATGTCTGCTGACTTCAGGGCCACCGCGTCGTTCACCCCGTCCCCCGTCATGGCCACGATCGCCCCTGACTCCTGCAAAGCCTTTGGAAAGAGGAGGCGAGTGGAGGCCTGCAGCCTGAGGACCTTCCTTCTAGATCCTTCCTTCCCTCCCGCCGCCCCGCCTCTCACACTGCGTGGCTGACAGCAGAGACCCCTCTCTGGAGGGCACTGGAGTTGGCTGGCCCGGGGCTGAATCCCAGCTCCACCGGCCCCAGCTCTGGGAACTGGGCCTGCCTGGAACCTCTCGACCTCAGTTTCTCCATCTGCAAAGTGGGAGCAACAGTCCCTCCTGCTCAGGGCTGTTGTGAGGCCTAAACTAAGACCACGGGTGTGCTGGCATGTGTTGTCCATCACCATGAACACCAAATCATCAACAGTCATCCCCTCACACCATGCGGTGCCCAGTAAGCATTAATACTTTCTTTGAGGAATAACTTGCACAGAAATTTAGTCTGCAGAACTAAAAAACCCAAAAATAACATAAAAGAAAAAACTCAACTACCAGGAGAGTTAGAGACCCTTTTCAAAGTGTGCGTGTGCGGGGAAACCAAGCACATGGTTGGACTCTCAGTAGAGCACTTTCATTTTTTCATGCACAATCAGAAAATCACATGTTTTTTATTTGGCGCCTGCTGTGTGCCAGGCTCTGTGCCGAGAGCTCCATGGGCCTGGCTTCGTTTAATCCTCTGGTCAACCTTCTGACTTAGCTAAACTAAAGCTTGGAGTTAACAGCAAGAATACACTGAAGAGCACTCGACTCACGGAGGCCAACCCCCTTTTTAGTCTTCCCTTTGCACCACCCAATTCCCGCTCCCCGTTTTCGATGTACGTGGCAAAGGGCCCCCAGTCCTCCCCTCCCCAGAGGCTGCGAAAAGTCCCCCCCGGTGCAGCCACCCTGGACCCACAGAAGGAAGCCACAGCTTGAGGATGCTGAGGCTCCCGCCAGCTGGGGCCCTGGACCACCCCGTGGAGCAGAGCCGCTGACACGGCCACCCTGGCCTGTACCCTGAGGGACAAACGAGGGACAGTGTACCTTTATGATCTTGAGCTTGTGCTTCGGGCTGGTCCTGAAGAAGACAGACACCTGCACACAGAGATACGAGAGAGCCGAGTCAGCGCACGCGGAGCTGGAAGCCGGCCCCCTCTGCTGGAGCCCCGGGGAGGACCCCACCTTCCCCACACGCTCAGCCAGCTCGTCCTGCTCCATGCTCTCCACCTCCTGCCCGGACATGGCTCTCAGCTGCCCGTTGCACAGGCCGATGTTCCTTCCTGCAGGGTAGGGAGAATCCGTCCTGAGGGCTGCCCCTCGCTCCACCCACCTGACCTCAGCCTCTGCCTTGGCCGCAGAGAATCACAATAAACCACGATGGCGACCACGTCCTGAGCACCCGCCACGTTACATGATGGAATTCCAGCTACAGAATGAAGCTGGAACAGAGGCCTTCTTATCCCCACTTTAAAGATCAGGAAACTGAGGGGAAAGTGACTTCCCCAAGGTCATGGATCTGCTAAGTGGTAATCCTGGAACCTGACATGGTTCTGTCTGATTCCAGAATCTGGCTCTTTTCTCAGTGCCAGGCTGCCTCAAGACAGAGGGGCAAGAAGACCAAGGTGTGACAACCCTCACAGCAGTAATAAATAGACTAGGAGGAGGAGGGCTGCTAGCCCTCTGCTGATAAAGAGTCTGAGGGTCAGAGTGGTTCAACAATTTGCCAAGGGCACACAGCTAGCAGCAGAAGGCAGACTGGAACTGTACACAGGGAATGATGCTGCCTGTGAGGATAAAGTGGGATCATGGATGAAGAGCCCCTGGAATATAGTAGGTTCTCGTACACACGAGGTCTTTTCCCCTTTTGGAGAACCTGCCAACATTTTAGAGACAAACACCTTCAAAGGTGGAACACTGGTCCATGAATCACAGACTGTTCTAAGCACTTGGAAGCAGGTGTTCATCTCGAGGATTAACCAATGGTAGTGACCCTGCTGTAAAGGATGGGCAGATCCCTTTCCTCCTCAACCTCCACCCTGCTCCCCAGTTACCTATGGCCAAGGCTGTCTCCAGAGCATCTCCCGTGATCATTTTCACGGACACGCCTGATTCAGAGAGCACCTGGACAGCTTCCTTCACGCCGGCCCTCGGCGGGTCGATGATTCCGACGAGACCCAGGAATGTCAACCTCCCCAGCTCGGGCCCAGAAGCCAGGGCAAGCACTGAGGAAACACCAAGATCCCCGGAAGGTTCACTGGGGGCTGAGGGGATGGATTTTAGTCGCCGGTCAGCCCCGGCCCCCACCACGTCCCAGACCCTCTTCTGTCTGATGGGCTTGGGCGCCCAGCTCCTGGACTACAGAGGGATGGTGAGAGTCTCTCCCCTGGTCGTCAGCCTGGGAGGGCAGGGCTCTTGGTGGCTCTCCTGAGAGAGAGAAACGCTAAATGACTGGCCCAGCAGAAAAGAGGACTTGCGTCCACTGGTGGCATAAAATCCCAGCCCACCCCAGCAAAAGTGGCCACGAGAAAACCTGTGAGGTGGCATCCGATGGGACATTCCTGGTGGCTCTCCTGTCCTTCACTTG
Source organism: Diceros bicornis minor (assembly GCF_020826845.1). Classification (NCBI taxonomy): domain Eukaryota; kingdom Metazoa; phylum Chordata; class Mammalia; order Perissodactyla; family Rhinocerotidae; genus Diceros; species Diceros bicornis. Next base: position 33,471,991 of record NC_080771.1, on the reverse strand, counting down.
CTCTGTGCTCACTGATTTGTCACCTCCAGCAGCTACCAAAGGTCATGAGAAATGTGCGGGAGGGCAACACAGGGGAGAGGACTCTGTCTGTTGGCTCCTCTTGGCCTGGACTCTGGTTCAGTGGCACAAAGCCGGGCCCGGCTCCCAGAGGCGAGTGCCCTGAGAGGGGGTGGGATGACAACTGACCTGACTTTGTCACCTTACGACAGCAGAGGGGGGCTGTGGCCAAGAAGCCTCCAGCTGTGCCTCCCTCCTGCTCTGTCATAACACCGTGCCAATGATCCAGGTGTCCCGTGCCAATAATGCAGGTGCTGTGTGCCAATGATCCCGGTGTCCCGTGCCAATAATGCAGGTGCTGTGTGCCAATGATCCAGGTGTCCCATGCCACTGGCGCGGGTGCCGTGTGCCATTGGTGTGGGTGCCATTCCTCTCCGTTCCCAGGTTCCCCTCCCCACCCTGCCTCTGGGTCTGCAAATCCTTGAAGACCCATCACGACTGTCCCCTCACTCCTGGAAAGTGTCTGCAAACTCTCTGTCCCCAGAAGACCCCATCCCTGCCTCTGGGCTCCTGTCACCCTGACTCTCCGGGTCACTCCGTGGGGCTATCATCTTTCTCGGGGGCTGGTGTCTGCAAGCCCACACCTCTTCCAGGGCTCCCACTGGTGCGGGGGCATCTCTCAGTCACCCTGGAGCTTCTCTGTGCCTAGCACATAGTAGGTGCTCAGTTCACACTTGCTGGGAGATGAATAACATTCTCTCTGCCCCCCATTCTGCTGTGGGCACGGATTTCTGACTCCAGTCACCAGGACGCACTTTTCCGGCCGCAGCTTGGCGACGATCCATTCATAACCATGCAAGGATCTACGGCTTGGCTGGTGGTGGAGGTGGAGTCTCGCCCCATCTTCACGACTGACCAACCCTCATTATGTTCTCCTTCGAGGCCCAGAATGGGTCTCAGGGTTCCAATGCTTTGCAGCCAGACAGGTCTGGTTTAAGCGCTGGTCCACTACAGACTAGCTGTGTGACTCGGGCTGGTTCCTCAGCCTCTCTGGGCCTTGCAGCAGCTCGGTGGGGATTTGGGGCATGGTCTCAGTTGGGCATGTGATGCGGTGCCCAAATGCCGGGAAGCGCCAGGAGCAGGAGATGACTTAGAGGGTCTTCAGTGGTGCGGGTCAGTGTTAGGAGACGGACGACGTGAGCAGATGCGTAGCTACTCCACAGCTCGTTCACATCAATCGTAAGACCAGCCAGAGACGCGCGCGTTCTCTTCTGAGCCCCTTCCTCCACTGACTCACCCCACAGCACCTGCTCCCATGCCTGCCTTTTCCAGAGGAGGAAACTGAGGCACAGCCCTCACCCACAGGCCTGCTGTAACTTGGCACCGCACAAACCATCTGGGGGACCCTGAGATTTGTAAAGGCCTCTGCTTGGGGGGGACATGCCCCTCACTCAGGAAGGGACAACAAATGGCCTGGCCTTGGCCCGGCGGCCACAATGTCCTCGCCCAGCACAGCCGTCGGCGAGCTGCCGGCCACTTGTCACTCCTGCTCCTTGAAGGGGAACCACGGGGTTGGAACCAAGACGGGGAGCCCAATGCTCCTCATTTTCCCCGAGGGAAAATGAGTGTTCCAGAGTGTCTTTAAACATTTTCTCTGAAAAAGGGCAGGCTGACAAACGCCGCTGCGGGAAGCGTGAGTCTAACGTTCAGCCCACCAGGGAAGGCGCTGGCCCTGGTGCAGAAAGTTGGAAATGGCCTGAGAATGAGATGTCTGCCTTGATTTAAAAGAGTTCTGGGTTTTCCTGACAATAAGCGACGAGCAAGAAGCCCAATCAGGAAAATCGATGTTTCTGGTGCATCCATTCACCTGTTTTAGAAAACTCAGGGGTGAGGGTTCCAACCCTTCTTGCACACGAGACACGTCTGGATTAACAGGTGTCACTGCGGGGCTGGGATGGGGTGGGGGCTATCTTTCATCTGACCATGAATTCTATGCTTGCTTTACCTCTGTTAGCACACCGCCTGCCTGCCATGCTGATCAGTCACCTCATTGACTAATGACATTAATGTGCTCAAAAATTCAATATCATGTGCAAACTTAAAGCTCGGGGCCTGAGCCACAGGCACTCACCCCGCAGGCCGAGCAACCCCATCCTCTTCTCCTCCTGCTGCCAGAAGGCTCTCTGCTGGGGTGTCAGGGGCAGGGGGATGCCCCCGTTGTTGTACATGGTACAGTAATGGATCACTTCTTCAAAGGCCCCCTTCATGAAGTAAATGTCTTCCTGCTCCTTGAAAAAGACAAAAGGAAAAAAATCTGCTGTCATTGGATGCTTCAGCTCTTGGTGACCGTCACCTCATCCACACAGAAATGTTCACGGAGGGGTTTATAGTGGATCGTCATCCTTCACCAATACAGGACAGGTTAGATAAGTTACAGGAGATCCACACAACGGAATACTACGCAGCCCATAAAAGGAATGAGGTCAATCTTTGACCCACGTCTCCCCTGCTCTACATTAGGTCCCCTTGTTAATGTTGCTCAGAGCATCCTGTATGTTTCATTATTTGGTCACATCTCAGCTGGTGTCATGCCTTTAGGTATGTGATTGATTGCTAGATGTCTATTTTGGGTAGACTGTTGCCTCCCGAGGGCAGGTGCCGTTTCTATTTTGTTCGCCCTGCACTTGGCTCATGAGAATGACCCCCAATGAGTAGCTGTTTTCCTATGTATCGTTAAGCTCTGTCCCCTCGACTCAGCAGCAGGTGCTGTGGGTCATACTGTATCCCCAGCACCAGCCTAGCACCTGCCTGCTCACGGTGGGCAGTGAATGAGCTTGTGTGGACTGACACAAAGGGATGTCCAAGACACCATTTTAAGGGAAAAGAGCAAACTGCAAACACTATATACAGCATGATCTTGTTGTCAAACTTCCAGCCCACGTGTTGCTATGCACACATTTAGAATCTGGAAGGCTCTCTCCTAGACTGCGAAGGGTGCAGGGTGGGTAGGGAAAGAAGGGGGCAGAATTACAAGGAGCTTCCACCTTTTAAGTCACATTTCTATAATTTTTTCAATGAGAGTATATTACCACTGCCTTTGGGGGAAAAGAAGATTTGAAGGTATTAAAACATTAAAAAAATTCGTAACCCCTTTAAGCACCCAGAATTTGTATGCCCATCCACTCACGGCAACGACCTGGAATAAACTGGCTGAGCGCCCACTGTCCTGAAGGAGGTGAGAAATCTCAGCATGGACAAGACGTGAGAGATTCCAGAAAGCGTGAGAGAGAAGGGAAAGGTGGAGAAAAAGGTGGAAGGCAATAAAAAACTCTTTTTCTAAAAAAAAAAACAAAAAAAAAACACTTTTCTTCATTGTAGAAAATCTGAAAAGCTACAAAAAATTAAAAGAAAAAAAAGGACAAAAAGTCAGCTGTAATTCCCACCCAGGGGATACCCATTACTAGTTGGGCAGATACTCCTCTAGTCACTTGTAACATGTGCACACGTGTGTCCGTGTGTGAGTGTGTACACGTGAGCTCACTGTTCACACCGTTTGTGGTGGATGCTGGGATGCGCCTCCCGCTCCCCCTTGAGGAATGAAGGCTTGTCCCCCACCGTGACAGTTAACGAGCTCAGATGTGTAAAAGGCTCAGCCCGGGGGTGGAGGACAGGACTCCCAAGCCAGCGGTGGGGGTGGATGTCAGTCGGAGCACCCAGTTGCTCGGTAGTAATTACTCAATAATTACATTATAGGCCAGTGAGTCTCACGCTGGAGCGTGCCTCAGAATCCCCAGCAGACACAGATCACTGGGTCCCACCCCTGGAATCTCTGGCTCAGGAGTTCTGGGGCAGAGCCTGAGAATCTGCATTCCCAACAAATTCCCGGTGCTGCTGATGCTGCTGGTCCAGGGACCCCACTTTGAGAACCAGTGATTCAGATGAAAATCTCAGGAGAGGACCCAAGACAATCAAAGGTTTAATCGCTATTGACTGTATGTTCATGTATTTGGACCCTCGGAGAAGTGGCTGGGACTCTAAACTCTTCTTAAAGTCTGCATCCTGCTTCATTGGGGGGGGGGGGCGGCAAGGGAAAGGAGGGGCAGAGAGGCCAACTCACCTCATTCTTGGGGCTGCATTTTACTGCCATCCACTTCTGCTCCGAACTGAATGGGATCTCTTTTTTTCTCACGTATGAATCTTTAATATCACTTAAGTTCATCTGGGATGATAAATTGGGACACTTTTAGTGAATCATCCTAAACCAAATTTATGCAAAGTCAGTCCATTTAAATGCTTCATTATTTAAACGATCTCGGGGAAGATAAGAAATGTGAGCATTTAGCTCATAGAAAAAGGCCATTTGTTTTCAAACGTCCCATCCAGAAAAAATGTAAAAATGTCTCTTCTCTCTCATCTCAGGGGTAGAACCAGATGGTCTCTACAACAGCTTCTGGCTGAAACCTGCTCGGAAACAAGAGCCTGTGGGGTTTCCGCCAGGAGGAATGTTTCAGACTTGAGGATGTAGCAATTTCCCAAAAAGGAGCCCCTGGGTTGGTGGGGTGGCTTGCTGTCACAGCCTGGGGGCCTTGCCAGCCTGACATTCATTCGCTCTTTCAGGCCAGTTACTTGACATCTCCGAGCCTCAGTTTCCCCAACTGTAAACCAGGCTTAACCTGTGTATCCCACTGCCCCTCTAGGGGTGAAAATAGATCCTTAGGGGGCGAAAATATCTACTCCCTTTACACATAAAGCACAGATATGCATGCAGTACACGAACAGATATACTGTATATCTGTGGCATTACAATCTCACGGGAGGAGTGATTAGGAAAAAGATCTCTAAACAGGCTCCTTAGGAGGGTGTTATGGGTTACACTGTGTCCCTCCAAAAGGTGTGCTGAAGTCCTAACTCCCAGTACCTGTGAATGGGATTGTATTTGGAAGTAGGGCCTTTGGAGGTGTAATGACATTCAGACGAGGTTACTAGAGCCTAATCCAATAGGACTGGTATCCCTTTTTTTTTTTCAATTATTTTATTTTATTTTATTTTTTCCCCCAAAGCCCCAGTAGATAGTTGTATGTCGTAGTTGCACATCCTTCTAGTTGCTGTATGTGGGACGCGGCCTCAGCATGGCCGGAGAAGCGGTGCGTTGGTGCGCGCCCAGGATCCGAACCCGGGCCGCCAGCAGCGGAGCGGGCGCACTTAACCGCTAAGCCACGGGGGCAGCCCCGTGGACTGGTGTCCTTGTAGGGTATATTCTAAAATCCCAAAGCAGGTCCCCCAAATAGTTCAGACCTATGAAAGAGTAAAACCTTAAGACGTAAAGGAAAGAGGGTCTGGAAACTGTGCTTTCGAGGCTGCATGGGCGGGCGCGAGCAAGGCGGGGACTGGACACTAGCATTTCGCTCCTGCTGTGACAGCCAGGCCAGCTGTCCCTTCCCTGTTGGGCAGTTGGGATCTGGGAGTGGGGCTGGCCCAGCAGTGTTGTGAAGGGGGCCATAAGTTCCATTCGGTATTACTGATGTTCTGGAGAGAATTTTCTTCCGTGAGTGGAAGGAAAAGAATATGGCATAACAATTTCTTAAAGGCCCTCGTCTATCTTTGCAAGGACTTGTTAAAAGGGTAACTCTCCTCTCCACTCATCCGCCCACCCAGCCCGGGTTCCTGGGATTTCGCCCTGTTCTGGGCTGTGACGTGGGCAGAAGGCAGCGATGAGGGGGCCCGGGTCCCATGCCAGGGGAGGGACAGGTGAACAGATGGACACAGGACAGTGCATGAAGCCAGCCCAAGGTGCCTGGGTGAGCAAAGGCAGCTACAGAGGTGGAAACTTAAGTGAATTGAAGAGAAAGTCCGAGAAAGCTGTGAGAGGAAGGACAGCTGAAGGGTCACGGCACAGGAGGCAGCAAGAGGCAGCTGAGCAGAGCGGGTCTTTTTTCTGCCTCTTCTGTGAACTTGTCCCCTCTGCACACAGCGGAGCAGGCACGGCCATTGACTGGCCGCCCATCCTCCAACACCTGTGAGCAGCCGCTCTGCACCTGGCACTGGGCACAGGGCGGGGAGCATCTCTGCGTAGTCCCAGAGCTCAGGGTCTAACCGCTGAGCCCCAGAACCCATTGAAATATTAAAAGGAAGGACATCTCCTGGATGGGGCTCGGTGAGGGCGGGACCTATGTTGAGGGGCCCACAGGTGGGTCTTGTTCCTCTGTCTGTCTCCCCAATGCCTCCAGGGGGTCTGAGCCATGGGAGAGCCCAGAGGATTCTTATGGAATCGCCAGAAAGGGGTTAGAGACCGGCAGAATGTTCTGGAACCACATAGCATCTCAGAGCCCATCTCCTCCACCTGTCAGCGGACGGCCTTAGGATGTCTGGGGCCATTTCCCCCCATTATTGCTAAGCTTCCCCATTCCTCATTTGCTCAGACAGGAGCTTGAATTCTGCTACTAATCCTGCTCTGAGTGGAAGAACTCCCAGCACAGACCATCCACGATTCCCCACCTTCATTGCGAGGGCAATCAAGGCGCCTTCCGTGGGCTGTCCCATTACGGTGTTTCTTCTGACGATGGCGTTGTTGGCGACACAGCCTGCCTGGAAGGACGATTTCCAATGTCTTAGTTAATATTCAGAGCTGGCCCCGTTGGGGTCCTGGGCTCACTCGGGCATGTGAAAAAGTCAGACATGGAAGGCTGGACCCACTTTGGGGGCTGGGGTGGGGGTGAAGGACAAGATTTACTCTTCAAAATACATCAAAGCTCCTGCTCTTCAAAATAAACACGATAAATATTTATTGACTCTGCTGAATGCTGGTTGTCACGACGCTGTTGTAAGGTGACAGAGTGGGAAGGCAGGTAGACCGGTGGTTACGAGTGTGGGGTGAGGGCGAGTGACTGCCTGTGGGTATGGTGTCTGCTTAGGGTGACGACGTGTCCTGGAATTGGATAGTGGTGATGGTTGCACAACTTTGTGCATATACCAAAAACCACTGAACTGCACGCTTTAAAAGGGTGAATTCTGTGGTATATGACTTATACCTCAATTAAAAAATAATAATTAGGAAAAGAAAAGGAGAAAAAGACACAGGAAAAGAGCCTGGAGGTGAATTCCAGCTCCCTCTGTCACCGGCTGGGCATCTCTGGTACCACTTCTCTGAGCCTAGTTTCTTAATCTGCACAACTGAGATAACAGCATTGCTGTGGTAATTAAGTGGCCCCCTGCAGCTGGGACGTTCACAGGCTCATTAAAAATCACAGAAGATGAGGGCTGGGTTCAGACTTCATGGAGGGCACCCGCTGCGTGTGGAGCAGAAAGGAGCTTCTATGAAAGGATGAATATGGCTAATGCCACATCTATTAACAATAACAAGGGGCAACGTTTGCCACGTGCTTATTTCCCTACACCCATGAGCACCTTCTCTGTGCAGGCGTTTCTGGAAAGCCCTTCCAGCAGGCAGGGAGGAGCACGAACAGTTCTAGCTCTTCTCTTCCGTCTGATACTGCCATCTGTTTCTGGGCCACTGTGACAACCTGACCTCTGGTGTGGCCCTGTCGTCAGCAAGAACCAGTTGGTCCAACTGCTGTTTCTCTTTCCAGAGAGAATCCCCAGCAGCTCTGTTTTAAATGTGTATTTCCACCGTGACACTTGTGACACTTACCTCCACCAACTTCCCCACCGAGACATTGGCAAACTCCTTGAGGACTTCCTTTGATGGTGAAAGACAGACCGTCCCTTTGCCGTCGTACCCGACTCCGCTGACCTGCGGGGCAAAGCCGCAGAAGGGAGGTCACCAAGAGTCAAAAATCTGTTCCCCCGTTGACCCATAGTCTCTTCTCTGGGGACCCATCGCAAAGACATACTCCTACCCACCAGCAAGGCTTCAAGCCGGAAGAGCTCCCCCGCAGGATTATGTCCCGATCAGAACACCTCACCCAGCAAGTGCCACGCTTCAGCAAACTGCAACGGGCTCTTTTGCAGCCAGTAAAACTCATGGCTACGAAAACTAAGTCATAGCCTAGAAGAGTGCTTATGTTCTAGAACAGGGGTGGTCAAACTTTTTCTTATAGAGCCAGATAGCAAATACTTTAGCCTTTGCAGCCTGTGCAATCTCTGTTGCAACTAGTCAACTCTACCATTGTGGCAAGAAAGGAACCGACATGTAAACAAAGGGTGTGGCAGCGTGCCAATAAAACTTTATTTACAAAAATATGTGCTGGCCCACGGGCTACCACTGTTGACTCCTTGGTCTGGAAATTTTGTGAAAAAAACAGCAGGATACAAAACTGCACGCTCAGGGAGCTTACAACTGTGCCAAATGCACAGGAGAGAGACCAAAAAACACAAATGGACTGATCATGGTTAGTTTATCGTGGGAGGTTATGGGTAATTGTTTTCCAGCTTCTAAACGTTTATGATGTGCTTATTATCAAAAGACAATAAAAAAAAAGATGGCCAGCCTAAATCAGTCACGTTCCTTGCTGCTATTTGTGGCAAGGAGATTTCCCAATAACTCATATTTGTTTCTTCCTTATTATTTTCTAGAAGACTCCATTGCTTTCTCTGGGAAGGAAAGGATCTGGCAGGGCATACCTTTGTCTCGAACCTTGTAAATCGCATGGCACTCACCTCGGCGTGAAGCCCGTCAGACGTTACAAGTTGGGTGACAGTCATCTCATTGGCAGTCAGAGTCCCTGTCTTATCAGAACAGATGACACTGCAGCAGCCTGGCAGGGAGAACATCAGAGTTTATAGGAAAAAGTCGTTACCACCAACTCACAGGCTTACGAAACACCCAGCTGAATTAACACGGCACCAAAACACCCATTCAATCCACTTTATAAGAATTCCACCAGCGGAGTCGCTCACCTAAGGTTTCCACGATTGGTAACTTTTTCACAATGACCCGCTTCTTGGCCATCCGCAGCACTCCCAGGACCAGCGTAACCATAACAACGATGGGCAGACCCTCTGGAATGGTGGCCACAGCCAGGCTGGATCAAAAGGCCAGACAGGGCACCTTTAACACTCACTTAAGGATGACGTGAATCCTGACTGGGCTGGCAGCACTTGTACCTGGTGAAGCTTGTCTCTGGTGTCCCCATTCTATTCTCTGTTCCAATGCCATAGTGCATCTGCCTCCTCCTTCAGGATCCATTGCTCTGAGCTCTCTCCCTACAAAACCTTGCTCTTGGGTGGGAAGCTCCCCTATCAGACATCCGCACTTTAGTGTGAATTAGTCTGTCAGTTGTTTTGTCTCTTTAAGTGCTTTTGCATTTAAATTGTTCTCACTTATTAGAGAGAAAAGTCTTGGACCCTATGAAAGGAATGTCCAGAATCAGGCAATAAGTGGGAAGTGGAATGTTTTGGTTCAGAGGGTCCTCCCTGGGTCCCTTGAATTTCACTGTTCACTGGTCTAATGGTTTAGACACTTCCTGTAAGGAAGCCAGACAAGGAAATGAAAGTTAAAGGAGCTGAAGTGACATAGCTCTGCCTCTGCCCATTGTAGCAGATCTGTTTTGGGTGTCTGCCCACTTCTTTATTATCCCTCTGACTCTCTCTGTACCATGTGACCCCACCCTCCCATAGCCACGGCTGATTGGATTAGAGGAGAGCATGTGACTCAGGCTGAACCAATGAGCTTCTTTCTCTGGAATCTGAATTGGGCTTGAGCACACGCATCCGCTTCCTGGACGGTGTGTCAACACGTGACAGACTGTTAAGAGGGGACTCTTTCTGCCTCAATTCTTGCTCCAGAACATTGGAGCTGACTGATCCCCCATTCCACACTCCTGAGAAGGCCTGGCTGAGGCGGGCGGCTGGTTCAGGACTTTCCACTGACCTCAGGCCAGTGGGGGAGGCTGAAGGGTTGGGGGAAAGGCTGGAGCGAGAGGGGCTTTTGTGCAGAGCCGCGCTGTGAACGTCCCCACGCCACACCCCAGCACGGCTCACCCTCTGCTCTAGAACATCCCACAGAGCCCTGCAGGCATTTGGTAAATATTTACCGAACGAACAAATAAGAATGAGTGAATATACAGTAAGTGCTGAGACCCAAGCTGGCCCAGCACACAGTGAGCACTCGACACGGGCTGTTCATACTCAGAAGGGCTGGCTGAGGATGCCCAGGCACCCAAAGTCACACACGGCTGTCACAGTTCATCAAATCGAAGACACTGCACCAGAGTCTTGTGCACCACTAGGAAACAAAAATACTACCAACCACTCAATGACACAGTGCTTCCTCAGCACATCACTTGTAAGAAGCAGTCCGACCTCAGAGAAGTTACAACGTGAAAAAGAACAGGCATCTTAGCATCAAAGAAATACAGCATATGAATGCGGCCTTTCACCCAGAGACAAGGGAGCACTTAGGAACAAGTTATATAAACCAAGATTATTGAATTTGGTCGAGGGACTGTGCCTGGTTTCTATGGTGACAGAAAGGAGGCTTCCTTGGTTTTATGGCGCAGGCGGAGGAGACCAGCTAAGCAAACATTTGCAGAGCGTTATGATGGGGACTTTCCCCCCACACGGTGTGGCGAGGGCAGTTCTGCATGTACCTGGATGCTTTCATCGTCATAAAAAATTAATCCACAAACCAATAAAGATTAGAGTGGACCGGGAAAAGCAAGTATACCTTGGATCATCTTGAATGTCACTCCAGGCAGAGGGAACTGGGATCAAGTTTCTAAAAGAACCATTCTCATTTTATTTATTTGGAGAATCTCTTCCTGACTGGCTATCCCACCATTTCTACCTTCTGATTCGGTGGTTTGGAGTGACTTTAATTCTGCTAAAAACAGAAAAACCTCATCCTTGCAAAGTCAACTGAAACGAACACAGTAAATTTTCCCTCAGTTGCAAGTTTATGTTGGATCAAGTGGGGTGAATGTGATGAAGCAGAATGTTCAGAAGAGGAATCAGAAATGACCAATAAAGAGCCCTGGGGTGGGAGGGCACGGGTGGACACGGGAGCCTTTTTTGTTATTTACCTGGAAATAGTTAATAGTCTTTTTGGCTCACAGAACTTTCTATGGTTTATGAGACTGGAACGCATCATTATTTCGGGGAGGTTCTTAAGCATCATGGCTTCTGAGCGCTTTGCTTTTTCCAGGAGCCCCCCAAGGCTCAGACTTCTCTGTCCCTCTGCCGCTACACCTGCCTCTAAGTGTCACCTGAGCACTCTTCCTGCCTCTTGCTGGAGCCCCGATGGGGGTAGTTTCTAGTCACAGCCTCATCGCTCAGAGCGTGCTTCCTGATCAGGCAGCATCAGCATCCCCTGGGAGCTTGCTAGAGATGCAGTCTCAGGCCCCACCCAGCCACACTGAGTCAGGGCAGCGGCAATTTGGTGCTGAACAAGCTTTCCCAGGGACCCCTGAGTTCTGAGGCTTTAGTCTGAGACCCCCTGCTCTGCGGTGATCCACGCTTCCAGGATGCCCTGCCCTCGCCTCCAACTGCACCTTCACCAGCGCAGCCAGCTGCCCACTCCTCCCTCTTGTCTGTAACAAGCTGGGTTCACACTTCCCATCGCCGTCAGTCTCTGTGTCAAGAATGGCCAACACTTTTCATCTCTCTGCTCCAAAAGAATAGTAGTGATGGCCTAGCACGGCGTGTTGAGAAGGATTCTGATGACAGGATTAGAATTGGGGGAGAAAGGAGCCCAGAAGCTTCCCTGTGATCTCTCCCCTAACTGACTCCACCATCTCCTCCTGCTCACGGAGCCCAGCCAATCTCCCCCTGGCATCCCCCAGACACGCCATGCCAGGCCCACCTCCAAGCCTTTGCCCGGGCCATTCCCCTGCCTGAGCGCCTGCCCGCTCTTCTCTTAGCCGGCGCCTTCTCATCTCTCCAGCTTCTACTCCTCAGAGACAGCTTCCCCGGCCACCTTTTCAGGGCACATCCCTTCCTACCTCCCGTTTCATCTCTCTCTCTGCAATTGCTTCCTTTGTAGCATTGATTATAAATTGTGATTATTTTATTCATGTTCACTAAAATTGTTTACATTTACTCTCCCCACTAGCCTACAAACTCCATGATCTAGTTCCATCTGGATGATGCAAATAGATAGTCAACAGATACCCAACAAGTACCTGTAGGGCAAATCAACAGCCATTGCTGATGGCTGGGGGAGGGTAGGGGGCGGGAGTGGTGGCATTCGGGAGAGTTCCTACCATGCCCAAGGGGCACTGACGAGGACGCTGGCTTTGGGTCAGAATGCAGTGGGTCTGAAGTCTGTCTCTTCCACCCCCTGATTCTGTAACTATGGGCAAGTGTGCGAGCCTACACCTCAGTTTCCCCATCTGTGAAATGGAGACCACCTACCGCACAGAGCTGTGCAGTGATGAACTGGGGTCACACGTTCTGCTTGTGCTCCCTCCTCTTCTCACAGCATCAAGAGACCCCTGGTTATGCCCCCTTCAGTTTCTTGAAGATTCTAGAACCGACTTTCTAGTACTTTCTCCACTTGGTGTCACGATCTTGGCAACTTCAACATCCATCCTGCCCTGGGCTCGTAACCGTCTTCACGGAGCTCTGGATGGATGTTTATGCTTCTGTGCAAGGGTCTGCAGCACTGGCCACGTGACCTAGCTGTGTTACTTTCACTGGATCCCTCTCATGCTCACCTCTGTGAAGATGGTTTCTTTTTTCTCCTATACCCTTCATGGCACCCAGCTGAGGGAATAAAGTCAGGAAACCCCAGTTGACTTGAGATCATGACCTCGTACATTCAGAAGACATCTCAGGCTCCATTATCTGGAGCTTACAAGCCCTTCCTCATGGCCACTGGCAAAGTGCACAGATGAGACAGGCACTTTTCAGGGAAAAAGCCCAAAATCCAGCAGGACCGCCTGTACAGCACAATGGCCTTACTTTCACGGTTCCAAAGACTTTTGGGGGGAGCCCAAACCTTAGTATTAACCCATTTATTTACAGATTATTTAAAGCTAAAACCTAAAGACAAGGAACTGTTAGTGCAGCTTTTCGTTTCCTACTGAGAACTATCTTTTTAAGATATTCTGATGTGGTTTGAACGTCTGTGAGTCTCATTGCAGGACTTTTTTTTTTTCAGGGAGGAGGTGGACTTTATTTTTTGGAATTAGTCTGAGATGGGGTTTTCCAAATGTCTGTCATTGTCTTTTGCTTTTATGGTTTTTGTCCCACGTGTGTACCTTCTGTGTTCTAATTGCATAATATTCTTTAAACCAACTTCATTTTTCTCTTAAGTGTTTATTCTTCCCCCCAGGACTTGGTGTTAATGAGATTTTGTTTCTTGAGGAATGGCAAAGTGTCTAAACCAGACACAGACTTTTCCAATTTCCATTCATTCAAAAAATAGCTATTGAACACTTCTGTAATAGGACATACACCAGCCCACGTGTGGATTTTGCCGGCCTGCCCCTCAGGTAATGCACACAGTGCAGTGGGATTGAAAAACAGGTTGTCTGGAATTTCTAAAGACCTGTGTTTGAATCTGTCCTATTGCTGACTGCCACGTAACGGGGCACGTTCATTTATACAGGACTCTGTACCCGAGACGTGCACTCGACCCCGGAAAGCAAGGCTGTCTCGCCCACACTGGTCAGCACTGGGAAGCCGCACCCATGACCTCGTGACCTCGTATCCCAGCACCTGCTAGACGCCCCGATCCATTGTGAGGTGCATGACTGCAATTCACTGTAATGACAGTTACAGCATGGTGTTTGCAAACGGTTTACTTTTTATGTATAAAGTAGAAAGCCTCCAAGGATCCTTGTCATCACAGCATTCCTAACAACCTGCTCTGTTTTCTTTTGTTTTTTTAATTGAGACATAATTCACATACCGTAATATTCGCCCTTTTTTTTTTGCTGAGGAAGATCCACCCATAGGAATATCTGTGCCAATCTTCCTCTACTATATATGTGGGTTGCCACCACAGCATGGCCACCAACAAGTGGTGTAGGTCCACGCCTGAGAACTGAACCTGGGCTGCTGAAGTGGAGGGTGCCGAACTTAACCACTAGGCCAAAGGGCTGGCCCCAAAATTCACCCTTTTAAAGTATGTAATTCCGTGATTTTTCGTTTACACAGAATTGCGCAACCGTCACCACAATCAATTTTAGAACATTTTCATCACCCCCAAAAGAAACCCTGTAACTGTTAGCGGTCACACCCCATCCCCCGCTCCCAGCCCCTGGCAGCCACTCATCTCCCTTCTGTCTCTATGGACGTGCCTGTGCTGGGAATTTCATGTAAATGAAGTCATATAATACGTGGTCATTCTGACAGGTTTCCTTCACTCAACATCACGTGTTCGAGGTTCATCCATGCTGTAGCGTGTATCAGTGCTTCATTCTTTTTTCGTGGCTGAATAATATTCCACTGTATGTTGTTTATCCATCCATCAGTTGATGGGCATCTAAGTGTGTTTCCATCGTGGTACTCAGTATACATATTTTTGCTCACAGACATTAAAATAAATTTCCACGTATCACTTGACCCATCTTGCAGACACCACCAGCATGGGAGTCGCCCTCTGAAAACACCGGGTTTGACAGGAGCCTAGAAATGTGTTGGCTCCTTCATGTCCTGGAAGGGTGACCAGCCGCCCTTTCACTGGGACATACCCAGTTAGTGACAATCTCTGGCACTCTCCCCCCTCGCTTCAGTGAGCAGCGGTAGAAAAGCCGTAGCAACGTCATGCCACCGCACTGAGCTGGGCTCCCCCGCCCAGACTGTTATCGTCCACTGGGACTGGGGGTGGGACTGTCGCTTATTAGAATCACCATGTGGAGCAAGGGCAGGTTCCCTGGGCTTGAAGACAAGGGCCCTGATTCCCAGTCTTGCCATCGGCCACATGGCCTCAGGGACATGTCCCTTGTCCTCTCCTATAGCCCTCTCCGTAAAACAGGGAGACCTGGATGAGTTCCAAATGAATAAAAAGCAAACACACACTGTGCGCTGTGTACTGTTGTGGGCACCTGCCTGTGTTAACTCATTTCCTCCTCAGCATGGTGCAGGAGGGGCTGTCTCATCACTCCCATTCTACAGAGGAGGAAACTGAGGCACAGAAAGCTAAGGAGCTTGCCCAAGGTTACACAGTTAGTAAGTAGCAAAGCCAGAATCTAAACCTAGGCAGGCTGGCTAGACCCAAACCCATGGGCTGAGAGCGACAGGGACAGAACTCCCTGTTGTCTGCTCTCATTCATTTTGCAGGCGTTCGCCGGGTCCCCACCCCCCACCTGTCAGACAATGTGCTACTGAGAGACGCGGAGGAGGGTGCATCCGCCCACGCCGGGCCTACTCCTCAGTCTCCCCCTCCTCTGGCTGCACTGACGAGGGGAGGGTGGGCACGGCGCCCTTACCTGACTCCAATCGTGAACATGCTGAGGAGCTGCTTCCCTTGCAGCCAGCCCGTGAACATGATCAAGCCTGGGGAAGAGAACAAACGTATACATACACACATACGTACACATACACACACACAAGTACATTCTCCATTGTCCGAAGGCATTGCAAACTCATTTCCTTAAAGAGTTTACAGGATTATAGACACAGGACAATGATTAATAACCTCAAGGACTTGCAACCACTCTCCTTTTCTTTTTAAGGAAGGTCCTTCCGTGCCTACAAAAAAGAATGGTTTTACTTTCTCAGGGAAGGATCAAGCCAGTTCAAGTTAAAGAAACAATTAACCAGTTTATTTTGGGCTGTTTGTAGACATTTACAGATGATTCCAAAGGTCTCCCCATGTGCCGCACGTACCCAAGACTTCCCCCGGAGGTATCTGATGTGGCAGGCGACAGCTGCTCCCGTGAGGGGCAGATGGGCCACTGTTGCTTAAATTATTGTATCCTGACGTGTTCCTGATTAAATCTATTTCCTTTTCCGTTTTCTCCTTCATCAATCGTTTACCCAATGTTTACTCAACACCAGGCCCTGTGCTGGGCACGGACACACGGACACGGTCAGAGACGGACCCTGGAGGCAGAGAAGTGGCAGGAGCCACGCTGGGATCCCTGGAAGTGCACAAGATGTCCTGGCAATGGGGAAAAGTTCTGGGGCCGCCAGGTGCAGCCTCAGTTTTCTCATCTGTAGAGTGGGGATAATGACCACATCTTCCTCAAGGAGTTGTTTCAGGATTTAAGACGTGACAATCCATTTGAAGTGCTTAGCACAGCTCCTGGCCCACAGTAAATGCCCGTCATTAATTGCTGTTGCCATGGTTATCAGAGGTGAGGAGGGAAGTGGGAAGCTGAGTGGAGTTGCTGTTGATGCCCCTTGGAGGACTTGCTAAAGAACTCAGCTTTGTTTTGCAGGGAACGGGGAGCCAGGGCAAGTTTTGTGCTGGTAGTAGTGGGCTGTACGTGTGTGTGTATATTGGGGGGGGGGGGTCACAAGATCTGAGTTATTATTTTTTCATACTATGATTAGCAATAGAACTCAGAAGTCGAATAAAATCTTAGCTGGAACCCAAACGAACCCAAATGCAAAAGATTAGAGGAGTAATCTCTATTAGAAATAAGGGGTGGGGCCCGCCCACTAGGACCTGCCCCCGCCCTGGTGGCCTCCCTGCAGCGGAGCGCTGGAGCGCGCACAGGGGCTCAAGAGCCGACTATGCACATCTCTTCCCAAATCCACGCTCGGGAACTTCACACGGCAGCCTGAAGTTGGCCACGCTGAGAGTATTTACACCACAGAAATTGGCAGACACTCCTTTCCCCTGGAAAGCCGGTTGTTAAGCGTTTACCAACACACACCACTGCTTCCCCGCCTCTCCTCCTTGGTCCTCTAGGGATTCATAGAACCCGGGTTCAGAACTCCCACTCTACCAGAACGTTCTTGAAATATTTATTAAAAAGAAAAAAGTCTGAGTAATATCATGGGCTTGGCCACGGATGCACCAATTCAACCAAGTTCTAATTTAAGTCCAGGAGTAATGGCTTATACAAGGCAATGACCTTGAAGGACCTCTGACTCGGGACTTTTTTTTTTTGAAACAAATTTCATCCTGTGGAAAGGATTGCTAACACTATCTATTTGACAGTCTGCCTTGAGGCACGTCTACTCGATATTTGTTCTTGGGGCTGCTGAGAGAGGAGGAGCAGCCCTCACTGTTACAGCTCAGTCCCCTCTGGGAACCCCAGTCGTCCAGGCATGTGTGGAAGACTCTCTCTATAACAGGCCAGACAGTAAATCGTTTCGGCTTTGTGGGCCATACGGTCTCTGTTGCAGCTTGGCCATTGCAGCGTGAAAGCAGCCACAGATAAATGTGACGTGGCATAGCTGTGTTCCAATAAAACATCGTTCATGAACACTGAAATGTGACTTTCATATAACTTTCATTTCAATGAAATATTATTTCAATTTTTTTCAGTCATTTAAAGATGTAAAAAATATTCTTTGCTTGTGGGCCATACAAAAATAGGGGGCGAACCCAACTTGGCCTGGGAGTCATGGGTTCCAGTCCCGGCTCTAGAGCGCAAAAGAGGCCTCTGGGCAGCCAGGGCCATGTGGGCATTCTATTCTGCCAGAGATGCCAGATCAATATGTGATGCCAAGGATGGCAAGGGAACGGCGATGCATAGCCACACTCCCGTCCTGCGTCCATGACAGACGTCACTAAGCCATCACAGTCCTCTTTGCCACCAAACCTCAGCACAGCCTCAAAATCCTCTCACGGCACAGAGCCCCAGTAGCTGCCATCAGACTTGGCAGGTTAAGATAAAACCCATTTTCCATCACCGCTCCAGGACAAAGTAGGGCAGAGAGGAGGGAAGAGGGCATAAAGCTACTTAAAAACAGTAAACCTAGGGATTTAGCCAACTCTGAGCACTAAATCCAGAGCTGAAACCTGGAAAGGAGACTGGACATTGGAGTGTTGGGAAGGGTGGCCGAGGAGGACAGAGCAAGCAGATCTGTCCCCAGTTAAGAAGCGGCAGAGGGGATGACTTCAATTCCTGGTCCATGCCTTGAAAAGCTCCCACAAAGCCCTCACAATCTCTCTTTCCCCACCTGCTGGCTGAATTGAATTATGGCCCACCTCCCAGGACCCAGAGGGAGGGAGAGCAACAATACAGCAGGGGCCTGGGCCCGAGTCAGTGTTTGGAGGCGAGCTATCCAGGAAAGCTACTCAACCAGGAACACGCCCACGGACTGCGGTGTGAGCAAGAAAGGAACGTCACCATGTTAAGCCATTAAAGTGCAGGGGCTGCTCATTACAGCAGTTGGCCTGGTCTGACTAAGACAGAAACCTCTTGTTGCTGTCAGGGCGTCTCTGATACCAACCCCTAATCCTCACCCAGCTGAGCAGCACGATATTTGAGAAACAGCTGTGGCCGCTCAGGATGGCTCCCTCCCCCACCCCCGATCCCCAGGACCCAGAGCAGAAACTGCTTCACCCACCAATGATGCCGAAGGAGAAGAGTGTCAGCTGCTTCCCCAGCTTGTCCATGCTTTTTTGTAGAGGAGTTTTAGGCGTCTGAAAGGATGAGAACAACGGGTTCACTAGATGAGCTCCCAGCAGCATCCCCCAGCCTCTGCCTGGCTCTGTTATGTCTTGAGCAGAGTGACGATTACACAGGGACACATATATAAAAATTCATTGACCACTACATTTAAAACCTGCACGTGTTACTGTAAGGTATATCTTGACCAAAATCCTAATAAATGTTTTAAAATAAAAATAGATTTTTAAAAAGTGTACTCCCAATAACTACATGACCCTCATTCCTAAGGGGTGGGCAGGGCTGCTATCACTAGCCGAGAATAATCTCAAACCCCGGCTGACAAGAAAACCGAAGCCCCACTGGCCCTCACCTCTTCGGCCTGCATCATCTTAAACACTTCTCCGAACTGAGACTTCTCCCCGGTTCCGATCACCACTCCCTGTGCTCGGGAGAGACAAGGGTGAGACGCGCGGCTGGGCACCAGCCTGCTGGCGAGAGAGGCTGAGGCCCCCAGGGCAGCCCGGGGCTCACCTGCCCCTTCCCGCACTGCACCAGGGTCCCCATGAAGACGATGTTGCTCAGGGCGGTGAGGTCCCCTCCGCCCGTCAGCGGGCTGTCGGTTTTACTGCTCGGCTCAGCTTCTCCTGTGAAACTGGACTCATCCACCAGGAGGTCTGTGACCTAAGTGACCAGAGGGAAAAGACCATGGGATCTGCCCGCTCACCCCATGAACGGGCTTTAAGAGCACAGAACGGTATCTAGCACCTTAATGTTATTTGCCAACTGACAGCACACAAGAAACACGCTAAAATCAGGGAACAAGTACCAGACCGTGGTCTCAGATGCCTCCAGGAATCAGAAAAGCTTTGAACGTGTGGCCCCTCTCGAAAAACATAAAAGTCTTATACCCTTTGTAAGCATTATTTTAAATTTTAATATAACGTTAAGAAACTTAGACAACGGTTGATTTAGAATACATCTTCCAAAACACCTGGCCCTTTCTCCCAACACTCCATATCCTACCTACCTTGGAGATTCCTGAGCCATCCGTGTGGTTTGAAATCACTGAGCCAGCCTAAGGTTATGTCAACACCAGAAACACATGCACGGGCATAGATACACACACACACACACACACACACACTCACACACACCAGGAAAGGAGGAGGGATGTGCTAATGTTTCTAGAACACCTACTATGTGCCAGGCTCTGCCCTGAGCACTTCACAAGGCTTATCTCTTAATCCTCACACCCTTCATGAAAGATGCTATTTTCTCCATTTTACCTATGGGGAAACTGAGACACAGAGAGATTAAGTAACTTCTCAAGGTCACACAGCTTCTTAGTGCCAGAGCAATGGTTTGAACCTAGGCTCTGGTTCCAGAAACTACTCTCCTAACCATCCTGCAAAACTGACCGCAGACCCAGCAGGCATCACTCAAGAGGCGAGTCTCCTGTGGCCAGAACTGTGCCAGATACCGTGGAGGACATCAAGAGTCTAGCGTGGGTCCTACCCCTCAGGACGGTGTCGTTTGAGCATACAAGACCAATCCAGAGAGAAAAACCATCCTCCTACAAACTCACAAGAGAACAGTGAGGTCAGCATTTCTCAAACAAGGGTCTGTGAGTTCTCTATAATTTCAGATTTTTAAATTCAATAACAATCCTTAAAAAAATATGCACACTGCCATCAAATCCCAGTCCCAAGGATGACAGGGGCTTGTAATGCCCATCTCTCCCTGTTCCTTCCTAACAGAACCCTCACGGTGTTGGGATGGCGATACGCCCTGCCACACACCCCACTTCCCAGCCTCCCTGTAGCTCATGGTGTCTCTACCCTCCGGACAGTGCAACGTAAGGAGAAGTCACCGACGGTCCCGGGGAAGATCTGTGAGCGGACAGGCCTTCTTTGCCTGCCTCGCCTTCCTCCTCCTCCTTCCCTGGGCCTTTGTTACCATGACAGGAGCTCCAGAAGCCATCTTACAAGCATTAAAAAGACAACCATACCCTCAGGAGGGCAGTGTGGAGGGCTGGGAGAAGCCCGGTCCTTCATTTCATGGTGGAGCCGCCATATTGGCTCTGACCCTCCACTTCTGAACTCTCATTATGTGAGAGAGGAATAAATCCCCAGCCCGTTGAAGCTAATATATTTATCTTAATCTAGTACCACAGACAAACACAACTACCAACTGATCTAGAGTTTGCATTAGTGTTTTTTATCCCCAGGACATATAGGGAAAGTCAAATGACCTCATGGAATAGCTCCTAACTCACAATGAAAAAAGAAATGGAGAACCAAGTCACCCAGCACCACAGGTTGCTGACTCCACTTCCCCATGTCAAGCGGAGATTTAGTTCCCAGAAAACACTGTCTAATAATAATAATAATAATAATTTGAATAAGTTGTACTTTTAAAATTTGGCTTATGTTTACAGTTGTATATAAGTTTGAAGCACACGGAATTTGTAGCTACCTTTATGTTTGTACACATTTAAGTAACACTGTAATAAAAATAAGTCAACACTGGGAAGGAATCCCTCTGCCAACTGAGTTTGGGAGAAGTAATTAGAACAATCTGATGTTCTAATCAGATCTAATCTGCAGCAGAAGGTTTGGGAGTGGGAAACAGGCGAGTGGAGTGGCTGGTGTTGGGAGGATGATCTGGAAGAGAAGGAGAGTTTCCTGGAGGATCTGGGGCCTACAACAGGCCTTGAAGGATGAGCAGACATGGGTGAGTGAACCTGGCAGGTTCTCTAGAGAGGGAAAAGGCAAGTTGGAGAACTGATGGTGGGTGACCTTAGTAACAACACACTTGATCAAAGCAACTGAGAGATGCGAGGCAAAGAAAAGACCTCTCTTTCCCCAGCACCCCACCAACACTACAAGAACAGCAGCCCTATGTGCTGAGTGTTGGCACCAGTGCACCCTCTTTGGGATACAGGTTCTGGGGAGTGGGCAGGGGTGGGCGCTGTCCCAGGTGCTGAAGCCATAGCGGGAAGGAGAGCTGCCGCTGCCCTCAAGGAGCACTGAATGGAAGATGGACTTAGTTATGATGAGCAGGCACAGGCAACACGAGAGGAGGTTTGGTTCCCCTGGGAACACGAGGAGCTTGACTGGAGTGGAGCACTTGTGGAAGGTGTGGTTGGAACCCAATTGCACTTGGCGTTGGTTAAGAAATTGGGATAATACCTTGTAATAATGAGGGGCCATGAAAAGTCTTGAGCAGAGGAGGAAGGGACTTGGATGAGATGTACAAAATGATGCTAGATATTGGAAGAAGTAGGCCAGTTGCCTGGGGGAGGGGAAGCCTACAGTCCAAGAAATACCGTGAGGCACTGTACGGCTCCCAATGAGGGGGTGGCAGTGGGCATGGACGTAAGAGCCAGAAGGAAAGAATGAGAAGAGAACTGGCAGCAACTGGAACTAACTAGACACGCGGAAGTAGGCAGAAGTCACTAAGGTTTAGAGCTGAATCCATTTCACAGAACATTTTTAAAATAAGCATATTTGATCCTAATAGTATTTCATTTAGGTCTAGTTGGCATTGGCAGGAATCCAACAGGTCAAGGCTGAGGGAACGCCCCAACTCTCTGAACCAAGACCTAAACCTTAACTCTTCCTCAGGTTCATTTGTTCAGTCTTTTTTGTGTGTGTGTGAGGAAGATCGGCCCTGAGCTAACATCTGCCAATCCTCCTCTTTTTTTTGCTGAGGAAGACTGGCCCTGGGCTAACATCTATGCCCATCTTCCTCTACTTTATATGGGACGCTGCCACAGCATGGCCTGACAAGTGGTGCATCGGTGCGCGCCCGGGATCCGAACCAGCGAACCCCAGGCCGCCGGACCAGAGCGCGCGCACTTAACCACCTGTGCCACTGGGCAAGCCCCTCGTTCAGTCTTTTTTTTTTTTTTTTTTTTTTGTGAGGAGATCAGCCCTGAGCTAACATCCGCCAATCCTCCTCTTTTTTTTTGCTGAGGAAGACAGCCCTGGGCTAACATCGGTGCCCATCTTCCTCCACTTTATATGGGACGCCGCCACAGCATGGCTTACCAAGCAGTGTGTCGGTGCGCGCCCGGGATCCGAACCAGCGAACCCCGGGCCGCCACAGCGGAGCGTGCACACTTAACCGCTTGCGCCACCGGGCCGGCCCCCGTTCAGTCTTTTTTAGTTCCAGTCTTTAAACGCTCTGACTGCATGTCCCAGAACCCCTGGATCTCCACGCTGGTTCACCAGCGAGACTTCTCAAAAGTTCTTCTTCCTCTTTTTTTAAAAATCACATTTGCAATTGTGACAGTGATTTGGGACACTTTAGTTTTTCCATTTATAAAACGGATGCGTGGGGACTTAGCACATCCTTTTCCCACTTGTGTTTTGTGGAACCCACACGTGCAGGGAGTTAATTGCTGCTCTCTGGAGGAAGGGTTCCACGGTGAATCAAGTTTGGGATACATGAGGTTGAACCCAGTGAACTGGTTTTCTTCTGCACAGCACTTGTCAGAGCCTTTACTATGCAAATCAGTGCTGTGACTCTCCAGGTGGGGGCTGCAGTACCTGGAACATCTCGTGGGGCAAGAGTGGGGAGACCCTGGGCTAGAAGGTTGCTAAGTCTTGTTCCAATACTAACCCCCCAAACACAGCAAGACCTCAGGAATGAGAAGGGTTGAGTCATCCTGGTGGGGAGCAGGTTCCAGGTGGCAGAAATGGCCCTCCCGCATGGCAATCCCCTTGGTGGAGACACACTGCAGGCAGTTGAAAGCAGCAACATGTCCGGCTTCTAGGTCAGGGCTAGGCACACAGTCAGGGCCTCCTCTGCCTAGAACAGCTGATTCGTGTCCACTCCAGGTGGGCTCAAAAGCCACTGCTTCCAGGAAGCCCTCCGTGACTGCATTGGGCCAGGCAAGCCCGTTGTGTTTGGGAAATCCAGAATTCCCTGTACTTTCCGCTCAAGCTCCCCCAGCAGTCGTTGAATGGTTGCCTGTCATGAGTAGATGTGATTTGTCTGTCAGTCAGGCTAAAACTCACAAGCACAGGTCTGTTTTCCCCACTGTCTCCTCAGCACCTGGCACAGGCCCAGGCACACAGCAGGCGCTCAGCATATATTTGGTGAATGAATGAGTGATGGGGATACGAGGAGTGGGGTGTGGGGAGGGGGCCCTGAGGCAGGAAGGGAGGAGGGCCTTAGTGTGGTGGGTTGAGTAGTAGCACCCCCATCCCCCAAAGATGTCGACGTCCTACTCCTTGGAACCTGTGGATGTTACCTGATGTGGCAGAAGGGACTCTGCAGATGTGATTAAGTCAAGGCCTTGAGGTGGGGAGATGATACTGGGTGATCAAGGTGGGCCCTAAATGTCATCACGAGGGCCCTTAAAAGAGGAGGGTCAGAGATGTGCCCGAGAGTCAGAGAGATGTGAGGACAGAAGCAGCGGTTGGAGTGATTCGGGCCCATGAGCCCTGCCAACACCCTGATTTCCACCAGGTGAAACTGATTTTGACTCTGACCTGCAGACTATAAGATGATGCCTTTGTGTTGTTTAAGCCACTATGTATGTAGCAATTTGTTACAGCAGATATAGGAAATGGATACACTGAGCAAACCCAGGGGAGAGCCAGAGCCAGGAAAAGTCAGAGCAGCAAGTCACAGGGGAAGAGAGCACGCAGCATGTGGTGAAGGATGTGGGCCCTGCAGCCAGGCGGTCCGGGTCAAATCCCCCCTCCCCACTTCCTGCCCTGTGACCTCAGGTGGGCTCCATCTTTCCCGGGGTTCTGTGCCCTTGTTGTAAAATGAGGTACTGTTCTCTTAAGGTTGTTGGGAGATGAAATGAGGCATTTTTAATCCACGGTTAGCACAGACCTGATTTTTTTTCTATGTTCACATTAGTTCTCGTCACATGAGAAAAATAAAGGGGGATAGAGATTAAGGGGGAGCGCCTGGACCAGGAAGGAACAAAGCTGGTTGTGTGTGTGTGTTTGGGGGGCTTCTGGTGACCTCCTGGGCACCATGTCAGGCGAGGGGGCGAGTGGCCAAAACCAGAGCCGGGGCACAGAACTCGTACAACACAGAGGCCGCCGAGGAGGCAGCTCGGCCTGAAGATGGGGTACAATCAAGGGCTCACGTGCGACCCCGGCACTTCCCGCTCAGGTGCAGACAAAGGTGCACCTGCTCCTCACCTGCCGGTGCTCCCGCCTCTGAGAGAAAGCATTACTTGGAGTCCTGACAGATCCCTTTTCCTTGTAGAAACATGAGGAGAGAAAGGGCAATGGCCCTGCTCGACCGGCTGGCCCACATCGGCCTGTCACCGAGGCCTTGGCCTTAAACTATAGGAAGAGAAAAGGCTTTGTGACCTCCACACACTATGCAAACAGGGCTAGCATTTGGGTCACTTATTTTAAGAACTTTCTTGAACCTGCTGTTTCCTGGACCTAAATGCTTCAAAATGCATAGGAATCTCTCCTGGACCTCAGAGCTTAATAGCTGATAGAAATACTCTCCCGTGAATAAACAAAGCTGTCGATTGTTCAACGGAGTGGAGAAATACCAGAAAAGAGATCTGGAGGGTTCGGGGCTAGTAGCCGGGAAAACCCTTTGCAGAGTCGATCACCAGGTACGATGTAATTTCACGTAAGCCAGGCAGGAGGAAGCCAGCTGAAGTAGGAAGGGAGTTACCCGGGGTTTAAAAAATTATCTCGAACTGTTGTAGAGACTGGTAATGACCCAGGACAACGTCGGTCGCTAACACTCAGTGACTGCTGACCCCCGAGAGGGAGCATGCCAGCCTGTCACAGGTCTCCGCTGGTTTAATTCACAGTAACCCCTGAGGTGGACATGGTCGTCATCCCCTTTGAAAGATGAGGAAACTGAGGCTCAGAGAGGCCAATCCCTTCCGCAAAGTCACACGCTGGGAGGTGCAGGGTGGGGGTGTGAAACCAGGGCCCTCTGACTCCCGACGTGCGCCCCTCACTCCCCCCCGGCCGGGCACTGTTCTCAGCACTCGGCATCTTGAGGTCATTTAATTCTCACAACCACTCTTTGGGCACTATCATCCCCCATTTTACAGATGAGGAAACTGAGGCAAGGAGAGGTTAGGTAACTTGCTCCAGGTCACAGTTTGTGAATGATAGGCCCCAGGCTCAGACCCAGGCTAATGCCCAGGCCCAGGGCACTAACCACCCGACTCCACTGATGCGTGTCCTCCTCACTGGCTGCCCCGCATCTGGACCCCGCCCCCTACCTGGGGAACCCCCCACGCTGCGAGGCAGAGAAGTGGACGATGTCTGACTGGCTTCCCTAGCCCTCTCTGCGGTCGGGCTTGGCCACTGGACAACGGTTCCTTTAATGGGACCCACACACCCTGGACTTGGAGTCGGACACTGAACGCAGGTACAGGGAGGAGCGGGCGGTGAGGAATCCATTCTGGTGTGGAACGGGCAGGAGCAGGAGCGTGAGGGTGAGCGCCCCTCCCTGCTCGCCCTAGTCTCTGCCCCCTGGAGACGAAAGTCTGAAAAGTCCGGGGCAGAGGGGTTTGAGGGCGTGTCCCTCTGTGTCCCTCTGGCCCCCGGCTCTACTTCAAAGCCTGGCTAAGACTGTTGTAAACGCAGGTCCCCAGGGTTGGCTCCCAGCCTCAGTGCCTCTCTCCATCCTTCCACCCCAGGCCACCCTTTTAACAGCATGCTATTAAATAAATAAGTCGGCAGATAACCTGTGATTAATCTTTTATCACTAAAAGCTTTGAACAATTCTTAAGTATTCTTGGAAGGAACCATAAAATAGATTACTCACATCAACAGATCCCTCTGAACTCCACGTAACCTTTTCCTGAGAACCCAGGATTATCTCGGAGAGCCTTACCCCTCCTTCTGTGAAGCTGTTACACCCTGACCCCCACAAAGGTTAGGGAAACAGCTTGCCCCACACCAATGTCCCCAAACCGCCCTGTTACAAAAGATTGTGCTATTTTATGTCTTTGTTGTTCTGTTTCCCTCTTTGTGATTAAACCGTCTGAGATCACTTCTTTCTGACATCAGTGTGGCTGATTCTAGAAGCAACTCTTGCCTCATTCCTCAGCCCCACCCTGGTTTAACTCGCTGCCGCAGTCTGCTGTAAACTAGAAAGTCACGTAACCAAAATTCATTAGGCTTACACTTAAAATGAGAATAAATAATCTGTGAAATATGATTTGAGGGGCTTTGTGCTTAAAATTAGCTTGTTTGCTAACTTCCTGACTCGGTGTGAGTGCCTGTGTGTGTGTGTGCGTGCACGTGTGGGTGTGTGAGCAGGAGAGTGCCTGCCGCCAATAAGCCAAGTGTCTGCACACCCCACCTGCAGGGCTCGGGGACCCTCACCTCGGTGAGACGGATGTCTGCAGGGATGCGGTCTCCGATGGAGAGAGACACGACGTCTCCGGGGACCAGGTCTCGGGCCAGCAGATGCTGGAGCCTCCCTTCTCTTATGCTGCGAGGGAAATGGTAAAAAGCAAAAGCACCCTGTTGACACCCCATTTTTATGCACTTGGATAAATTTAAGCAAAGATAATAGAAACCCACTTTCTCTTTCAGTTATGGACAAACTCGTGCCTTTATGGTTTTATTATTTTTTAAATTCACGTATCCTAAAAGACTTTTGGGAAAGTGTGTGGCTTCTGGGAGACTCAGGGCCCCATCTCAAAAACGGGGCTACTACAGTTTACCCTGGAAACAAGGCTGGGCCACACGGCCTCCAGAAGCTTCTGCAGGTCTAGATCAGTGGCTCTAAAGCTTCTTTAATGGAGCCGGCAGCACTTCTGTCCTCAGAGAAGGCATTCCACTGGTGTGCAGGGACCATCTGGAGAACTCAGGAACTTTCTGATGACCTTAGAATCAAACCCAAAGGCCCTGCAAAGGCCCTCTAACCTGGGCCTGCCTCCTCCCCACGTCCTGCCACTCTCCCTCTCACGCCATCCAGCCCTGGAACACACCCAGCTGTTTCTAGTCTCAAGGTCTTGGCCGACCTTAAATCCTGGAGCAGACATCCCCTCTTCCTTGTTAACAGAATTCCATCTTGTTCGGTATTACCCTTCTCCCCACATGCGTGCTCCAGGGGGTGGGTCGTGACTGGCTGAGCCCATCACAGTGAGCCCACCCCCTGCCCATGGCTGGCTTAGGAACAGGCACGGTCTGCAGCACTGGTCTGTGAGACATGAGTGGACATCTGCTGGGAGCTCGTGAGAAAGGTTTCCTCACTCTGTAAACACACATACACAGATGGTCTCTTTTTCTGTTCGACCTTTTCATGTCTGGCTGTGATGCCTGGAGCTGTGGCAGCCATCTTGGGAACATGAGGGGAGCCAGCCAGAGAACAAAGCCAACGAGCTGAGGATGGGAGAGTAAAGAAATAAAAGGAACAAGTCCTCAGTGCTATCTTGAACTAACCCCTCTGTCCCTCTGCCTTGTATCCTTTGCCATGAGATAACACAATTTCCTTGTGGTTTGTGCTGCTGAATTTTCTGTTCCTTGTAGCCAAGAGCACCTATCAGATATACACCTGCTGTTTCCTCAGCTCTTCCCATGGCTGGCTCCTTCTCTTTCTCAGGCCTCAACTTAAATGTAAGCTCCTCCTTAAAGACCAGATCAGGGCAGCCTGATCACCAGCTATGTAAAGTTGTTCCCACTCCTCCACCGGTCAGTATCGCATCTCCGGCAGGTTTTTGTTTGTTTTGATTTTTATGCGGCTTTGGGTTTTGGGGGGTCTTTTTTGGCTTTAATGCACCTGCCGCATTCCAAAATCATCTCGTTCCTTCACTTTATTACCTGCCTCCCCTGGTAGGAAAGTGAGGGCCCTGAAGGCCAAAGCCGTCCCATCTTGTTCACCCGTGTAACCCTGGCACTATTTCTCCCAGCACACAGTAGGTGCTCACTAAATATTTTATGACTGCACAAAGGATGGAGGTGGTGCAGGAAGGCTCTGCATGGAAGGTGTTTCTCCAATTTGTAACACAGGTCTCAGAGGCTCAGCGAGCGAGGCTGTGTATCTCCAATGCTCTTTCAACTCTAGCAGGCTGCCTGCCACTGCTGTCTTGAGAATAAACTTGTCTTTTAGAAGTGACTTCAGGGGGCATCAATAATGCATACTACTCACCTGAAAGGCCAAGACTTGATATTTAAACTTAAGATCAGATCATCAAACCACATACATCATTTATGCTTCCGTTTGCTCATACGATTACATCACATCACACACCTGGATTTCTGATAGGCTTGTTTGTCCAATTATTAAGCCCAGACATTCTTACTGCCCCCAATGAACCTTCTAGAAGTGACTCATCCTCTCTCATGCTTCCACATCATCCTCTTTTTGTCTCTATTTTGTTTATTTTGTTATTCAATATTCTCTGCCTTGTATCACACACACACACACACACACACACACACACACACACACACAACTTGCTTGCTGATTCCTTGAGAGGCGGGACTCTATCTCACTAGATCTTTCTATCCCCCAGCCCTGTGGCTCAATTGTGCCATATTTACCCAAATATATGTTAAGTTTCCTCCCCAAGAATTATCCTCCAGAAAATAGTTACTGGATGTTTAGGTCCCTCCAAAGCACCTCGGATCACATGATACTTTAGTTACTTTCTTTTGAGCAGCAATGCATATTTGGGAAAGACACACGACCCTGAAATGACCTCAACCTTTCCTAGTAGAGGTGAAGGAGAAGATTTTGGCCTTTTCTGAAATCATTTCCTTTTTACAAGGAGAATAAATGTGTGGATTATTGGTATACTAAAAATTAAATCGAGAAAAAGCCAGGCCTGGACCATTTTCCTTTCTGTGTCTGCAGCTTCCTCTACCAAGGGCACCAGCCCTTGCACACACCCTAAGCCTGAGCTGTCCCGTATGGTAGCCACTGGCCCATGTGGCTATTTAAATTAAAATTAAACAAATGAAGAACTCAGTTTCTCAGTCACCCCAGACACACTTTAAGTCCTCAGTAGCCATATGTGACTAGTGATGCCATACTGGATAGCACAGATTATAGAACATTCCAGAAAGTTCTATGGTACAGCACTGCATCAAGCAGAAATGCCCACGAGGTATCGGCAGAGATTTCTGTCTTTTCTTTTTCCTTTTTAAACATCTTTGGTAAGGGCTGTATGATAACAAATGGCAACGTGGAAATGTCGGGCAGGAAGGGGCTGCTGATCGACTGCCTGGGGTTCCTTCTCGAGTGGCCCCACCTTCACCCCAGTGTTCCAACGCCTCGGCTTGTCAAAGTCCCTCATCTCACCCTCGTCTGAGTCCACCCTCTCCACACTCTCCCGAGGAAAAATGCACAGTTTTGACACTGTATCACAGGTTTCACGGGCTGCCTTCTCCCCAAAGCCATTCCCACTATCCGTGGCCCCCAGGCCAGGCACCCTGATTAGACACTAGTGACAGAGTTGAGGCCCAGAGAGGTCGGATGACACGCCCAAGGACACACAGTACTCCACTGGCAGGGCAGAGCCCGGGTATCCTAACCCTGGTGAGACAGGGTTCTCCCATATCGCACCACAAAGGATACAAATCTTGCCAAACTTGCGAGCCCACCAGCTCCTCCAGTGAACCAAAGTCCCAGGGGGTCTCTGACTTACCAGTTACATTCGGGGGGAACCAGCTTGGTCAGCTCTTCCAGAGACTTCTCCGACCTGTACTCCTGGCAGGAAACACATCAAACATGCTGATCAAGGGTGGGGGCCCCACAGAGCTCCTGTCATGCCCCAGTTACCCCAGCCAGGGCCTCAGGAAATACACACCTGGATGAAGGCCACCGTCACCACGATCAGCACAGCCTAGGGGGCAAACGGGAGGGGCGTTAATAGGCAGCTGCCCAGTGAGCGAGTGAGCAGACCCACGGGAGGTGAGGGGAGGGGCTCGTCTTTCAAAATATATTCCCTTTCTTCTTGCCAAGTAAGTGCACTGTGCTGAAATTTAGAAAACAGGCAACCCCCCCCAAAAAAAGAGAGCAGAAAAATCACCCCAAATTCTACCCCGAGGTTCACATTTTGGGGTGCCCTTCTAGATTTTTCTGCATAGACACTCTAACATAGGATGATGTACACAGACATATTCTTTTATAAACTGCCTTTTCCACTCAGCAACATGCTGTAAACACTATTCCACATCAGAAGACGTGGCTCTAACCTCAGCCTTTTAAACAGAGGCAGTGCATTCCATCACGTGGAATGAGCCTGTTTTTGTATTTTAAAGAGCACATGACAGAGAGAAGGAAGCAGGAGTGACAGCCATCAAAAGGTGCTCAGGAGAAGCCAGATATAAAAGGTCACACAGTGCATGAAGCCGTTTACATGAAATATCCAGAACAAGTAAACCCGTGGAGACAGAGAGCAGACCGGTGACTGCCAGGGGCTGGGAGTGGGGAGTGGGGAGCGACTGTTTAATGGATATGGGGTTTTCCTTTAGGGCAATGAAAATATTTTGGAACTAGATTTGTGAATGTACTAAATGCCACTGAATTGTTCACTTCAAAATGGCTACTTTTTAAGGTGCTTTAAATCTAAATAAGAAATTTTTTTTTTTAAAAAAAGGTTCCCAGTGGCTCTCTCTGGGTAATGGATTATAAGCGATTACTCTTTGTACGACATGCACAGCCAGGACCCAGCAATCCCATCCAAGAATCATGGAAGAAGAGTTCACGACAACATTGTTCCCAGCAGCAAAGAACAAGAAGCCACCTGGGGGTCTGCCCAGAGAGCGCTGGCCACATAAACCAGGACCCCCCAGTGGAGGGGTGGAGAAGGACAAGGATTTGCTTTCCTTTTTTCCGCTGTATTTTCTATTTTTTTCTCTATGGCCAGACTCTTTATTCCTCGCATAACAGAAACAAGCAGAGACTCAGCAGGCGCCCTGGCCGCGGGGCGCTGTCCCCGTGCACTCACCAGGGCGATGCTGACGGCGTCCTCGTACTCCCGCGTGAGGACGCTCACCAGGGCAGAGGCCAGCAGCAGCATGATCAGGGGGTTCTTAAACTGAAAGACGGAAACAGGCCGGTGGGTTCTTTTCTAGTCTCGCAAAGATCAGAGACTGGGCTTCACACCGCCAGGCAGCGGCCACTCTTCACTCGCAGCCACGCTGCCAGGTCAACGCTACAGGGATGGACGGGAGGCGGGGAAGACCACCGCCATCCAGTGGTTCTCCTCCGCCAGAAATCCCATCCCTGCAGTTTCTCTGACCCGGGCTTCCTGGGGTCACCCTGACACTGTTCCTGTCAGGACACCGGTCCTGGCCCTGCCTTTGAGTTCTTGGTCTCGCCTGGCCACATCTCCACAATGCTGCAGGTTAGGACCTGTTCCCTCTGGTGGGATGCCAGCCCCCGTCCAGCATGGCCAAGGGTTCCCTCCTGCCATGCCAGTCCCCCAATCCTGTGTGTCACAATCACACCAACCTGCTCCTGTAACTGCCTCTGGGGGCTCCAATGATGTCCTTCCCAAGAACAGGTGTTCCAGAAACTTCCCAAAAGGATTTTTACTTTATGATTCTATGTATCTGCCCCCTCATTTCACATGTACATTTCAATTGTTACAGACAAGTGAAAGGAAGCATAAGCACAAACACAGAAAAACAGGATCAGAGAGAGCAGACCAAAGATCAGGATCAGGGTGAGAGTCAAAATATCAACAAGCAAGTCATGGTTGTTTAAAATGGGGCTGCACATTTGGCTCTGAGCTTCCCAGCAACCAAAGCAAAATGGGAAATGTGACTGGCTGTGTGATTCATGCTGCTCACAAAAGGCAGCACATCAGTGTCATCACGCCAGTGTGGTGCACGAAGGGATTTAACGCCTCCCGCCCCAGAAATGCTGTGCTTTGTCTCCTCTGTATGAGGACAGAACACTTTGTGGTTGGCTCACCAGCAGCCTTGAGTCAGCCACAGCTTCTACTGTGAGTCATTGAGACTGAGCAGCTCAAAGACAGTTCACCTTCTGAGCTCTGTCTCCACCGTTACCTCACTGAGAAACCTCAAGCAAGCCTCTAACCTCCCCAAGTCTCTCCCTTTCTCTCGGCAGATGTGAGGGCTGGAGGTCATAGTGAGAGTAAAGTGCCCCACCCGGTGGCAGGTGCATAGTAGGTGCTGTAATACATGGCGGCCATGGGGACTACAGGACCGGTTATAGAAGCTACTCGATGAACATTAGGCGAAGGGAGGAGCTGTGGCTGCCTGAGTTCCCGAGAACGGCCCCTCCCTCAGGGCTCTTGGTCACACAGCTGGCCCTCAGGGAGGCTCTCCCATCCGTCCTCACTGAGGTGGGGCTGGGCCGGGGGTCATCGTACCTTTGGGAAGAACGGCCCTCAAAGCCAGCCGGCCTGCTGAGCCCGGTGCTTGGGTCTCAGACGCAGCGGGGAGTGGACTTGGGGAGGCCTGCAGCAGAGCTCCCCACAGAAGCTGGAACCGCATCGAAGCTCCCGAGCTGGACCTTATTCGGCCAGCGACAGGCTTCTCCGTAAGCGTCATGTCTCCGATATGTAAATAAAGTGTCAGTGAATTTTGCGGACCTCATAAGCCGTTCCATGGGCATGGAGTCACAGATCAGGAAAGGGCTTAGAATAAAGCAACTGAAGGGATGCACCATCCAAAAGCAAAGGGTGCACGTTGTTCAGACCCCAGTTCCAACAAATCAACAGTAAAGAGGCGTCTTTGAGGCCTGTGGGGAACACTGGCTCTGGACCAGGCACTGGAGGATACTGAAGTGTTAATGGCATTATTGGGATAATAGTATTGTTGTTATGGTTAAAAAAAAAGAAAAAGAAAAACATCCTCCAATGGTAGAGACATACACCAAAGTATAGATGGTAAAATGATTCAGGATCTAGAACTTGTTTTAAAATGTTGCAGTGGGCTGGCCCCATGGTGTAGCGGTGAAGTGCGCGTGCTCCGCTACTGGCAGCCCTGGTTCAGATCCCGGTCGCGCACCTTCCCAACACGTGTCAGGCCATGCTGTGGTGGTGTCCCACATAAAGTGGAGGAAGATCGGCTGGATGTTAGCTCAGGGCCAGTCTTCCTCAGCAAAAAAAGGAGGCTTGGCAGATGTTAGCTCAGGGCTGATCTTCCTCACACACACACAAAATGTTGCAGAGAAAAAGGGGGGATAAAAAAATGTGTCAAATGGGTTGATAATTATTGAAGCTAGATGATGGATATTGGGGGTCATTCTATTATTCACTCTACTTACGTGTATTTTTGCAATTTTCTCCAATAAAATGTTGAAAGAAAGATTTTGGTCAGAGAAGCCCCCGTTTTGGTTCTGAGAGCACCTGGCAGCTGGAGATGGGGGGCTGGGGGCAGCTTGCAGAGGGTGCAGGCTGCCCAGTCTGCAGGCTGGATGCAGAGCTGCCCGGCAGAGCTCGCAGTCATTGCCAAATACTCCCCCCAGAGGTGGACCCACACTTTCCTCAGAAATCCAGGGAGGACGAAGTGCCAAAGCAGAGGGAAATGTGAGCTCATGGAGCGTCTGTGTCCTGGTGCTGCTGTAATAAACGACCACAACCTGGAGGCTAAAACAGCAGACACTCATTCTCACAGTTCCGGAGGCCAGAATCTGAAATCAAGGCGTGGGCAGGGCCGTGCTCCCTCTGGAGGCGCTGGGGAGGATCCTTCCCGCCTCTCCCAGCTCCTGGTGTTGCTGCCATCCTCAGCGTTCCTTGGCTTGCAGACGCATCCCTTCAGTCTCTGCCTCTGCTGTCACACGGCCTCTCCTCTCTGTGTGTCTCTGAGGCTCTTTGCTTCCTCTCATGAGGACCCCAGTCATCGGATTTAGGGCCCAAGCTAATCCACTATGACCTCAGCTTAACTAATCACATCTACAAAGATCTTTACAGATAAGGTCATAATTTGAGGTTCCAGGTGGACAGGAATTTTGGGGGGACACTATTCAACCTGGTACAGAGAGGAAAAAGCCCTCAGTTCAGTGGAGTTAAGATTTCACTTCAGCCCTGAGCCCATCACAGACTTCCCATCCGGTTGGATAGAGGTGAGAAGAGCGGGGAGACACACAAACACGCACCGGACACCCACAATGCGCCAGGCTCTGGGCACCTCCTGAAGCCCATTATCCTCACGTGCACCAGGCCTCTCCCTCCTTGGGCCTCTGCACTTCCCCTCCTGCAGCGCCTTTCGTCCAGAGCCTCATGCAGCTCCCTTCCTCACTTCATTCAGGTCTCTCCTCCAACACCACCTCCTCCGAGCACCGGTCAAATGCCTCCCTTGCCCACCCGGTCCTCAACAGCCGCCCCCTGCCGTCCCTTCCTAACTCCTTGTCCTGACTTGCGTTTCCCCACCACAAGCGCTGGGTGCCGTGTTACATACGAAGCCATCTGTCTGTCTGTCTCCCCAAAAGCAGAAACTTGCTTTGGCTGCTGCTCTGTGCACAGTGCCTAGACCAGGGCCAGGAGCATAAAAGACATTTGTCTGGAATGAATGAAGGAACGAATGAACAAATGAAGCAGCGAACCCCCACTTTTAGGAGGGGAATCCGAGGCGCGGTGGGGCTGGAACTGCTGCTCAAGGTCATACAGCAGAGCGGATATCAGCACCGGGTCTGTCCGGCCCCAGGTGTGTGTCTTCCTGTGCAGGTCACTTTGATAACGCCACCGGGCTCCCTGGCCCCCACCTCCCGCCCCTGGCGGGGCAGCTCCCTCCTCCTCCCTGCAGGCTGCACTCGCCTGAGAGTCTGGGAGCAGAGGACCTGTTTCTGGACAAGGGACCCTCCAGCCGTGGGCCCAGGGTTAGCTCAGGGGTGCGCAGTCCTGGCCGGGGCCTGGGAGAGCTGGCACTGGGAGCTGGTCTCCAGCCAGGCCTGGACCAAGTCCCTCCTCGAACCCCGATTCCAGTCCTATAGTCTCCTCTCGCTCCCTCTCCTGAGGCTGGACCTCAGCAGCTCTCCACGCCAACAGTGATACCACCAGCCTCCTCCCTCCCCCTCCTGGAGTCAGTCCCAAGCACCGGTCCTCTCCCATCCAACACCAGGGAGGCACGGCGAGACACAGCAGACAGGTGACAGGGTGAATGGGAAGAACCCACATGTCCACCGGTAGTGGACGCTCCAGCCACAGACGACCAGACTCTTCCTGGCACACGGGGCCCCTTCTAAGCCCCACATGTGAAGGGAGACAGGTAGAAAGGGGGATGTTGAAACCTTGCTGTGCAGGGAGCTGGTGACACACCAGAGAGGTTTCCTACCATAAAAACAGCCAGCCTTTCTGGAGCACCCACGGCGTGCCATGCCTGTGCTAACTGCTCTTCCCGCCCCACTTCGTGGCCCTGCCTACCCTAGGACACAGGCACTGCGAAGTGGTCCTGCTTACAAACGAGCAACCTGAGACTCTGAAAGAAAGGGAAGTGCCCAAGGATTCATGCTGGTCGGCTCAACTCCAAAATCTGTGTTCTGAATCTGTAGACTCAGGGGTGGGGGCAACCTTTATCAAGCAGTTAATATGTGCTAAGCTTTCCTCTTCTTATGTAAAACTCAGAGCAGTACGTATTTATTGGTCCCACTTTCTAGACAGGGAAAATTGAGGTTCAAGGAGGATCAATAACTTGCTCAAAGTCACAAGGCTGGAAAGTGGGAAGTGAACGGGGCGGCCTGATGTAATCTACCGTTGCCTCATGACTCTGGGCAGCCGTGTCCTGACAGTGAGCCTCCTGAGATGGAGAAGTAGGGCTGCCTTGTGAAGTGGTGAGTGCCCCGCCACTGGAGGAGAGACGGAGAAACACAACATCCAGCAGGGAGCAGGTGCTCCACGAATGTAAAGAAGTAATAAGTGAGCGCAGACGGGCTCTCTGTGGCTGCCTTCCAGTCCTGCAAGGATTCCCACAGATGGGTCCCTGAACGGACAAAATTAAGATGAATTAAGCAGGTTCCCTGCTCTTAGAAATGGAAGAGGTTCATTTCTGGGGAGGCCTTGGTTGGAGGAGTGCGCTTGGTGTGAGGTTTTGATGGGGCAGAGTCAGGAAGGAGGACAGCAGGGGAATGGGTGAGGGGGTCCCAGTGGAAGGGGCAGCCAGGGTGGAACCAGAGGGAGAGCGTCCCCCACAGCCTGTGTGTCAGCCTGCTTCCCTGAACTCCAACTTCCAGGAGCCTCCGCTGCCTCTCTCCAACACTGGGGTTCCAGGAAATTTCTGGGTTGACCAGAGCCACCTGCTACCCAGAAGCCTATTTTGGTGCCAAAATGCGTCAAGGAGTGACAGCTCTAGTGCACTGAGAACCGACCAATGAGCAGGGCGGGACTGGAGGGGAGGGGAGGTTGAGGATGCTGCAAAGAGGGCTGTGATTGGTCTCTGAACTGACCAATCAACAAAGCTTTAAATGCTGAGCCAATAGGAAGGCAGCTGAAGCCTTGGGCAGCCAGAGACTGAGAGAGAGGTGTCAGGGATGGGAGAGGGAGTGCAGAAGGCCAGGAAAGGGAAACTGAGGCAATCTGAATGGCTTCAGGTACCTGGGACATTCTGCCTGTTAACAGGGGCTTTCTGAACTGGTACTGGATGAGTCATGGGGGTGTCCACCTTCAGACTGGCACTTGCAGCCGTGTCTATTTCAAATTTTTCTTTCCTCGTTCCAGTGGCTCCAGGCATTTGACTCGTGTGTCATTCACTCAGCACCTTGCCGGCACCAATGCAGCGGCTGAGGAGGGCAGGGGCTCTGGAGCCAGCTGTGGCGTCACTCTCCGGCATTGCCACTTACTGCTCTGTGACTTTGTGCTCGGGTTGCCAGATAAACTACAGGACACCCAGTTAAATTTGAATTTCAGATAAACAAGGAACTTTTTTTTTAGTATAAGTAGGTCCCATGCAACATTTGGGACCCACTCATAGTAAAAAATCGTTCCTTGTTTATCTATTTGAAATTCAAATTTAACAGGGCATCCTGTATCTTCACTTGCTAAATCTGACAACTATACATAGCCGCGGGAAATATTTCCACTTCTCTGTACTTCACCCTCCCCCTCTCAAAATGGGGATCAGGAGGAAGATTAAGTAAGTTAATGCTTGCTTATTTACTTACTCAGTTAGCATGGTGCCTGGTGCGTGGTAAACCCTGTGTGAATGTAACAACTATTATTCATGATCCTGGCTGCCTGGGTAGTTAGTGCTCTACTCATGGCCATCCCTCCTGCTGGCTAAGAGCAGCCGGAATGAGCGGGGAGCCTTCTTTGTCTTTACAGTACAGCCACCCCACGCCCTGGGACTGGTCCAAGGACACCTCTATCCATATTTAAAGAATGAATGCCTGCCCCACCCTCCCTGGTTTACACTAGTTAATGAAAGAAATGACACCTACAATCTTACCTGATCGAGATATTTCTTCCATGCGGGTTCGGTATTGTTAGCGACAAACTCGTTCCAGCCGTGGACCAGCCTGCGCTGCGTCACCGAGAACTCCGACAGGCCATTCTGTAAGTCCACCTGGAAGGAGATGGTCGGGCACAAGCTCACCGATGGGCCAGTGAGGACCGAGGGGCCCAGGTCACAGAATTCCCACTCAGGAAGCCAGCCATCTTCAGGATAGATGAGGAAAATGGGCCGTCCACAAAGGAGAGGGGACTGGTTCAAAGACCCCGAGCAGATAGGGGCAGAGAGAGAAGGAAAACCCACAGAAACCACCATCCAATTCTTTTTCAATTAGACCACATCTCTGCCCTACAATCACAGCAGAGACGACAACACTGGGCCTAAATTTCAACAAGTGCCATTGTAGTATGGAATTCTGGAAATGCAAAAACACATATTTTCTTTTTTTAAAAAATAGGCCTTGAGAATGTAAAGGGTGCAGCTGCTATGGAAAACAGTATGGAAGTTCCTCAAAAAAGGAAAAATAGAATTACCACACAATCCAGCAAACAATTCCACTTCTGGGTATATACACCAAAAGAATTGGAAGTCGATCTTGAACAGATATTTGCACACCCATGTTCACAGCAGCATTATTCTCAATAGCCAAAAAGTGGAAGCAACCCAAGTGTCCATCAATGGATGAACAAACCAGTCACAAAAAGACAAAAACTGTATGATCCCACTGATTTGAGGTACTTAGAGTAGTCAAATTCATTGAGGTGGAAAGGAGAAGGGTGGCTGCCAGGGGCTGGGAGGAGGGGAAATGGGGAGTTAGTGTTTAATGGGTGCAGAGTTTCAGTTTTGCAAGATGAAAAGTGTTCTGGAGATTGATTGCACAACAATGTGAATGTACTCAACATGATTGAACTGTACACTTAAAAATGGTTAAGATGGTAAATTTTATGTTGTGTATTTTACCACAATTAAAAAAAAACAGAAAAAAGGCAACAATGAGAGCTAAAACTATTATATCGTGCATACACTGTGCCAGATACAGTGTCAAGCTCCTTAAATAAAATAACCTTAACCATAGCTAATTTGAGTCAATGGTAACTTAAGGAAACTTTGTTGTTCTAGTTGCAGCAAAGGTATCCTTGTTTTGAAGAAGCCCACAACAGGAAATCTCCACAAGTGGTAGAGGAGCCAGGGAAAGCCGCGTTGACTTCTAGATTCTTTTGAATAGAGACAGAAAACCAAGCTCATTTACCAGGCAGGGAAAAATGTCTCAGTCCTTCCCCTCTCCAAAGACTAACATGCAGGACTGGAATTTAAACAGACTTGGATTATTCTTAAGAAAAGACTGGCGTGAAACACTGGCTTCCAACTTCCTTGAGATTGTGGCCTGCGCCCTTTTATTAGTGGATTCTTATTTGCTTTCTCAAAGTGTGGTGGGTTATGAGTAAACACACACCCACACACACATCATCCTCATGTTTGCTCAGTTTTCTAAGTCAAGCAAATTAAAAATATAAGCAAGCAAAGTCCTTCAGCTTCAGAAAGGAGCTTCATGGAGTGAGGGTGGGTGTTTTTTTGTTTTTGTGGTGTTTTTTTTGTCTTGGACTGGCCAGGAATTCAAATTCACTTGAGAAACTTGTGGGAATTTGGTTTCAGTAAGTGGCAACACAGGATTATAAACGATGAAGGGTGTGACTAGGGGATGGTTACGAGTTTGAGCTTTGATGTCAAAACACCTGGATTGAACTCCGGCTGTGCTGCCGCGGGGCTGTGTGGGCTACCGCCTTCCCGGTGTCTCCCAGCGAGAGAAGCGTGTACACGGAGGGCGCCTGTCCTCCGGGAGGGGCCTCATGAGGGCCAGCTCTACGGACAAGGCTGATGATGGTCGACGTGGGAAATCGGAAGGGTTCCACATCAGTAGTACTTTGTAACGATGAGAATAACAATGGAATATAACAGAATTCTAAAGCAGCTTTCAGGACTTTGTGTGGCTTTCTTCTTAATCTCAAAACCCTACCACAAATGGCATCGAA
Organism: Diceros bicornis minor; assembly: GCF_020826845.1. NCBI lineage: Eukaryota > Metazoa > Chordata > Mammalia > Perissodactyla > Rhinocerotidae > Diceros > Diceros bicornis. The sequence goes on along the minus strand of NC_080771.1, from coordinate 33,432,223 downwards.
TGCAGATTCAATTCTTACGTAAAATGCTTTGGCCAAATCCTCTTTGTGGCATTTGCTCGCTTCCTTGGGTGGCAGAGCCACCACCGTCTTCTCTTTTTCAATGGCTTTTGACTCACATTGGTCACCAATCTGTGGAAAAAGCAAGAGGGCTGTTAAGCACATTGAAGTGTTTAACTGATGCGTCTTTTTAAAGCAAATCACACGTATAGAAAGTGTGCCTGTCTTGTGTACAGCTTGAATGCTCACTAACTGCCCCATATAACCAGCCTCCACATCAAGAACAGACACTACCAGCCCCCAGAAGCTCCCTCGTGCTACTCACTTGGCTGAAGGGTAACGGCTATCACGATCTTTGTCACCACTGATTAGTTTTGCTGGGGTTTGAACTTGATATAAATGGTAACATGCAATACATACTCTGTCATGCCCGGTGTCTTTGACTCAATGTTGTGAGATTCATGCGCGATGCTGCATGGAGCGATGGCTTGCTAAATTTCTGCATAGTATTCCACTGAATGAGTATGTTACATTTATCCGTTCTACTGCTGATGGACATTTGGGTTGTTTCCAGTTGTTGGATTTTACTGATGCAGCTGTTTTTAAGCAAACCTACTTAACAGAATTGGAACTTGCAAAGCTGACAGAGCGGGGTGACAATTTACATATTTAGAACTGTGAACCTTGGACTCTTGGGATTCTCAATCAAATATGCACCATATGATAATGAGTGCCCCCAGTGAGGATAGGTGGTGTCACAGCCTGTTCTGTGGGATGTTGGAAATAACCCAAGAAATGGGGGAAGACAGCTGGGTTCTGGGTGTCTGACAGGCCTGGGAGGGAGCCATATGAAACACCTGGAGGGTGTGAGAGGCCATGATAACACAGGAGACCTCAGAAGCAGGACGCTGCTGGGTATTTTTGCAAAATTATTCCTAGTATTTTGATACTCAGGACATGATAATCATCTTTTCCTTTTCCACCAGGTTGCTGGGCACTGGGAAGGAGGAAGGGGGAGAAGCAGTGGCTCAGCTCTTCCTTCAGCTGGAACAGAGATGGCAAATTCCTTGTTTCCCTCTTGCCAGCCCCTCCTCCCCCACACGAACGACGTCCCAAATGCCTCCTTTGCTTAGAAAGCTCCGCTAACCGCATCAGTTCCCCGGGCGCTTCTCCCTGTGCCCGTGACCCGGAAGCAAGCAGTGATTACACCAATCATTCGACAAGCTCCGCCATCCACTGTGAGCTTTCCTTAAGTCAATACTGTGTTCTTCATTGTACAAGTTTCACTTTTAAGAGAAATGTGCGTCATAAAATGAGACAGAATGCTTTTTCTGTTCTCAAGATGTGGTTCAAATAAAGCGCTCACTTCTTGCTCACACCACAGATAGAGGCAGTCCTGGGGTGTGAGGACCTGCCTCCTTGGCTGTTCTTGGTCTTGCGATTTCTTTCTGACCATGAAAGAAATCACACCCAATTCACTTTTTATACAACATCTCAAGTGACCCTGAAAAATGTAAATGCAGTCTCCATGCCCATACACACACACCGTGCTTGAAACATTTGGACAGATTCCGGCGCTCAGGATAAAAACCCAACTGCCTTCAGTATGGCTGCTGCCGACCCAGCTCGTGTCCATCCTCCACGTCCTCCTGGTCTTGGTTGGGGCAGCAGCATACCTAGCTAAAAATCTCCTTCCTAGGCCCATGAGACACAATGCTGCCCACTGGAGGAGTCCTGTGTCCCCCAGGAGCGGGTCATTCTAACGTCCCTGCAGGCGCCCCATTGGCACATTTTCATGGCCGCCACACCACACTTTAAATCAGGGGTTCTCCCCCAGGGGCAGTTTTGCCCCCAGGGGATGTTGGCAATGTCTGGAGACTTGTTTAGTTGTCAACCTGGGGGGCAGGGGTGCTGCTGGCATCTAGTGGACAGAGGCCAGACGTGCTGCTGAGCATCCTACAATGCACGGGACAGCCCCCACAACAAGGAATCATCTGGCACAATTGTCAGCGATGTGGAGGGTGAGAAACGCCGCTCCAGAGACAGACAGATTATTCTGTGTTGATGTCTTCCCAGACCAGGTTAGTCAACTCGCCGTACCCTCTCAGCATTTAGACTTCTCCTAGACAGCACCTGCACAATTGCCAGCAAGTGATTATCACTTAAACACCTTTATCTGCTTACAATGCAGCCACTCAGGAAGGTGGGGACCAGTGCCGGGTACACAGGGGCTGCCCCACGAGCATCTGTCATTCAGAGCTCAGGACACCAATTGAAATGTCCGTGTACTCAGCTCCATTGGGTAGACGACTGGATACACGCCCCCCTCAGCCACAAGCCTCGGTTTACCCTCACGGTCAGTGTTGCGCAGGAGACAGTCCAGCTCCACTACACAGCGGGTCACCTGGGTGATCACAGTTCCCTCATCTGCAGAATGGGGATGATGATGTCCACTTGTCGTGCTTTTGAACAATCAAGCGAGTACCTGCATGTCGAGGGCTCAACGCAGCCCAGACCCGCCGTGAACCCCCAGTAAATGCTGGCTCAGTACCTGCGGGGGGACCAGGCCTCCGGCAGTGGGCTGGGATCACAGTGATGGTGACATTGCATGGGTGGCTCAGCCACGTTTAGGAAACTCAAGAGCAGGAAGCAGCACAGCGTGACAAAAGGAGCACAGAGGTAGGAGTCACACAGACCTGGGTTCAGACCCCACTCTGTCACTGCCCAGCCCTGTAACGGTGGATGATGGTGTGTGTCTCAGGTAGTTCTGAAGATTAACAAAACCTAACTGTAAATGCACCTTGCACGTGGCAGACGCACTCAGTAAATATTCCACAAAGCACCAGCAACCTAAAGAAGGAGAGGGATCTGGGGGTCCCAACCCCGGAGTAGACGGCTTCTCTCTGTGACCTTGTCTTGCTGGGGACTGATTTTCCCTGTTTCTCTGAGAGGCTGAGGTTTCTACAAGTCAGTCTAGAAGATGCATACATGCTTGAATCTCTGTGTTTTTAATGAACACTAAAACTACAGGCAGGAAAACTGTGAATTCTGTTTTTAAAAATCCCCTTTGATTTGCATTTGACGCTAGTCTCAAATAATTTTTCTATATTTCAGTTTTTTAAAAAAGGTCCATCGGCAGATGAGGGATAAACAAAATGTCCACAACAATGGAATATTATTCAGCCTTAAAAAGGAATGAAGTGATGATACATGCTATGTTGAGGGTTGAATTGTGTCCCCTCAAAAAAGATATCTTGAAGCCCTAACCCCCAGTACCTCAGGATGTAACCTTATTTAGAAACAGAGTCTTTACAGAGGTAACCAAGTTACAATGAGGTCATGAGGATGGGCCCTAATTGAATATGACTGGTGTCCTTACAAAAGGAGAAATTTGGACACAGAGACAGACATGCACAGAGGGAAGACGATGTGAAGAGATGGAGAGGATGGCCCTGTGAACAGCCTCTACCAGCCAAGGGCACGGGGACTGCCAGCAACACCAGAAGCTGAGAGAAAGACATGGAACAGACTCTTCTAGAGGCTTCCAAGAGAGCAAGGTCTCGCCAACACCTCGATTTTGGACTTCTGGCCTCCAGAACTGTGAGAATAAATTTCTGCTGTTTTAAGCCACCATAGTTTTGGTATTTTGTTACAGCAGCCCTAGAAAAGTAATACATTCTACAACACAGATGAACCTCGGATACATGATGCTAATTGAAAGAAGCCAGTCACAAAAGGTCACGTATGATATGATTCCATGTTTATGAAATGCCCAGAACTGGCAAATCCATAGAGACAGGAAGTAGATTGGGGTTGCCAGGGGCTGGGGGAGGGGGAATGGGGCGTGACTGCTAATGGGTGTGAGGCTTCCTTTAGGAGTGACAAAAATGTTCTGGAACCCTCCATCGGGGGTTCCGCTAGAAGTAGTGGTCACACAACATTGTGAATGTACTAGATGCCATTGAATTGTTCATTGTAAAATGATTAATTTTGTTATGTGAATTTCACCTCAATAATATTTTTTAAAGAAGAATTTTTAGGGGCCAGCCTGGTGGCTTAGCGGTTAAGTGTGCGCGCTCCGCTGCTGGCGGCCCGGGTTCGGATCCTGGTCGCGCACCGACGCACCACTTCCCTGGCCATGCTGAGGCTGCATCCCACATACAGCAACTAAAAGGATGTGCAACTATGACATACAACTATCTACTGGGGCTTGGGGAAGAAAAAAGGAGGAGGATTGGCAATAGATGTTAGCTCAGAGCCGGTCTTCCTCAGCAAAAAGAGGAGGATTAGCACGGATGTTAGCTCAGGGCTGATCTCCCTCACAAAAAAAAAAATTTTTTTTAAAGCCATCTACAAGCCACAGACAGGAACTCCCTCCTCGACCTTGAACCAACTGGCAACCCTGACTCGATCCTGGTCCCACCAGCATCAGGTCTCAGACCTCCACCCACCCCCACCCCCACCCCCAGGGGCCTTTCCATCTGTCCCTCTTCACCGTCTCTCCCCGTGAGCATTTCACCATGGTTTCCACCTTAAACACAGCCTCCTTTCTGGGCTACCGTTGGAGATGTACGTGCTCTTTCCCCTCATTCGCCAAATTCGAGCTCGGGAGAGCCGTCTACACTTGCCAGCTACACTTTTTCACTTCCTATCTGCATCTCAACTCACTTTGGCCGGGTCTCCCAGGTCCCTCCTTGTTCCAAGGCTGCTGGGATGTGGCCCAGGACTCGAAACGTCATCAGCGAGGGCTCATGCGTCTCACTGCGAGGTTGTCACTCTCAGAAAGCAGAGCCCGGGGATCAGGACTGAGCATGCGGCCCCTGTCCCAGGCTTGTGGGTGGCCTGCCCGGGGCGCTCACCGCGGCCCTCTCACCCCCTTAGGAACACGCGCTTTGTGGACATCTGTCCAGTTTGAATCAGAGCATATTCCGTTTCTAATGAGAGTGGCGCTTCCTGATTGAGGTCGGGTGCCCTCTGGGGCACCCCTGTTCTCGCTTCCTGTCAAACCTGATTCGGGGGAGCCACCCCTCCCTTCTCTTTTGTGTCTCCTTTTTTTTAAGTTTTTTTTTTTTTATTTTGTGAGGAAGACTGGCCTTGAGCTGACATCCACGCCCATCTTCCTCCACTTTATGTGGGACGCCGCCACAGCATGGCTTGACAAGTGGTGCCTCGGTGCGCACACTTAACCGCTACGCCAGGGGGCCGGCCCCCTTAAGTTCTTTTTTATTAAGGTGAAATTCACGTAACATAAAATTAACCATTTTAAATTGTACAGTTCGGTGACATTGAGCACTTTCCCAATGTTGTGCCACCACCGCCTCTATCTAGTTCTGAGACATCTGCGTCACCCAAAGGGAAACCCCATACCCACTATGGGTCACCCTCATTCCCCCTCCCCCAGCCCCTGGCAACCACCAATCTGCTTTCCATCTCTGTGAATTTACCTATTCTGCATATTTCACATAAATAGAATCATACAGTATGTGTCCTTTTGTGCCACCTTTGTGACCCCCAAAGTATTGTTTGCCCACGGCAAAGAGACGCATGCTGGCGTGCCAGGACTGGTGATGATGAGTGGGGCCTTCCTGAGCCCCAAGGAAATAGTCTGGAATGTAGGGACTTCCTCGAGTATCTTCACCAAGCAAAGACAGCTGGGCACTGATATTTAACCTCGCGGAGGCTCCCGAGGGAACCACAAGGGCAAATATGGCCTTTGCTGAAAGATGACTTGGCTGAGAAAGCGAGCTGTGAGCTCACTGCAGAGCAAGCGAGTGCGTGGCACCTGGGGGTGAACCGGCCCCGCCCTGAGCCAGAACCCTGCGTTCTCTGCCTTCCCAGCCTTCCCGCCCAGGTCGACGGATTCAGCTCATTTCAGACACTTACTGAGTGAGACCCCAGTGATCACTTCCCTGTCGACTGGGCTTATACAGACATTGATTTCTTCAACATATTTGTCCAAAACTCCCCCTGTGCCTCGGTTTCCCCTCTGGAAAGGGGGGGGTTATAATAGCAGGGACCCCCTAAGGCTGCCCTGGGATAATAAAGAACCAGGGACACGGAGCCCGGCACCCAGGAAGTACTAATCAAACGTGAGCAACCGGGGTGATGAAGGGGGACAACTGATGGGGACGGGGGGGGGTTCTCATCACCTGGCAGCTCCGAGAACACAGCTGGGCAGGGGAGGGGTGTGTGCGCTCTGAATAGGGCTGCCAGATTTAGCAAATAAAAATACAGATGTCCAGTCACCTCTGAACTCCAGATAAATAGCGGATCCTTTTCCAGTAAACGTGCTTGCCAAACACTGCATGGGACATACATATCCCTAAAAAATGATTCACTGTCTATCTGAAATTCAAATGCAACTGGGCGTCCTGTGCAACACTAGGTAGGAACAAGCTGAGAGATGCTCATGACCCATATGGCAATGCCATGACAGACCTCCCACTATAAAGAGGACGGGCGGGGGCTGTGATTCAGAGATTGTGAGAAAACAGCCACGAAGAAGGTGCAGGAGTGGGTTCCCAGGGAGTGGAGAGGAGGCCTTCTGGGTCTCAGGAAGGACAGGTGGAAAGGCACCACGAGCAAGCGCATGGCCCGTCTGGGGAACCCCAAGTGCCCTGAGTTGGCAAGAGAGCGTGCAGACCTGGAGGGATGGGGCCAGAGAGAAAGCCAGGGCCCAGGGAACCACACAGCCCTCCCCTGAGCCTTTGAGAATTTCATAATATGGGTGGATGCAGTTACTGGGATCAACGCAATTGGAGAGGAACAATGTAAGGGTCACGGGAACTTAAGAACAATCAGGCGGGCATTGTTAAGGAGGCGACATTTGAGACAAGGGGCAAATGAGCCCCACTCAACGAAAAGACTTCCTTCCTTCCAAAACTTCCATAGCAGTCTTTCCCAAGGCATGTATCTGTGAATTACCTACTTATTCCTGAGTCTGGTGGTTCTCAACATGTGGTCTTCAGCACAGCATCATCTGAAATTTGCTAGAAATGCAGATTTTCAGGGCCCATCCTAGAATTAATGGATCCTAAGCTCTGGGGGTGGGCCCTGCAGTCTGTGTTTTAACAAGCTCTCCAGGGGATCCTCATGCACTCCAAAGTTGGGGAGCCACTGGAATCTTGTAAAACTATACCTGTTGGGGCCTCTCCCCAGATAGGGGGAGTGGGGCTCAGCCATCAGGGCTCCTAAAAGCACCAGGTGATTCTAACACGCAGCCAGAGCTGAGCTGAGGATGCCCGGCTGGGAGACGCGCTCAAAGAGCAATCCCACAGGTCCTGTTTTTAAGGGGCCGCCATCTTGGAGAAGAGAAAAGGCTGTGATCAATGCGCCAAGCACCAGGGGGGACATGATCGGAGCCGGGAGAGCTGTGGGAGTCCAAGCAGGCAGGGCTCCTTCTGCTTCCTGGAGGAGGGATGGTGGTGAGGCCCTGAGGCAGCTGGTACCCCCAAGTCCCTCTAGAAGTTGGGCAGACAAGGGAAGGAGATGCCCAATGAAGGGGGGGCAGAGGACAGCTAACATCATAATGACAATAAAACAATACAACTCTAGGTACAACCATCAATACTAATGACTCAGCAGATATGACAGCTATCATTTTGAGATCAGACATCCTATCCAACATCTGACATATACAATCTCATTTAATCATCACACCAGCCCTTTGAGGTGGATGCAATTTTTATCCCCACCTTACAGATGAAGAAATGGCTGAACTAGCTGACTCCTGAGCCAGGATTTTAGTCACTGCTCTATGAAAACATGAGAAAACTTCTTTGTGGGTTTTGTGTTGTGCGGATGGGAGAAAGCAGATGGAGAAAGACTTTCTGGATCTTCCAAGCAGAGTAGAGGGAGAAGATTGGGAGCAGAAGACAAGCTGAGCCTGAATTATGGCCCCAAAAGACGTCCACGTCCTAATCCCTGGAATCTGTGAATCTGCTGCCTCACATGGCAAAAGGAACTTTGCAGATGTGATTAAATTAAGGATCTTGAGATGGGGAGATGATCCTGGACGATCTGGGTGGGCCCCATGTCATCATAAGGGTCCTTATAAGAGGGAGGCAGGAGGGTCAGAGGAGGAGACGTGAGGACAGAAGCAGAGGTTGATGTGATTCCTGGCTTTGAAGAGGGAGGAAGGGGCCACAAGCCAAGGAATATGGTGGCCTCCAGAAGCTGGCAAAGGCAAGGAAACAGATTCTTCCTCTAGAAGGAACCAGTCCTGCCAACACCTTGATTTTAGCCTGGTGAAATTGGTGTCAGACTTCTGACTTCCAGAACTGTAAGAGAATAAATTTGTATGGTTTTAAGCTGCCAAGTACGTGGTCATTTGCTACAGCAGCCACAGGACACTGACGCCCCCTCCACCATTGGCCCCGGGAAGGAACCCAGTCTCTGAGCTCCTAGACTCCCAGTCCTCCCTATGCTCAGCACACTGCTGACCTCTTGTCCACCTCCAGCACTGGACCATGAGCCTCTCGGGCACCGGCTGGTCTTATCCAACTCACACCCCAGTGCCCAGCAGAGTAAGGCAAGTAGAAGATGCTCAAAAATGTTTGTGGGGGGGAGGGAGGGAGGATGGGCACCGGAGGATGCTGAGCTACCTGGAGGGTCTCAATGCCCCCAGGTGCTGGGGGCCATGCCAGGACTGGAGGGAGGGGGAGAGGCAGGTATGGACAACCATCATGCACAGACAGCCAAGGGGGCAGCAGTCAGAAGGCACAGTCACGGGTTACAGAGCACGGTGCTTCTTCTCTCTACGCTGCTGCTCTTGGTGGTGGTTCAGCAAATGCCCCGTGTGGCAGCCAGTGCTGCTGGCCCAACTCCCTGCACAATCTCCTCTCACCAAACCATCCTTTGTTGGTCCACTCATCCCTCCCCCACCTTCTTCCTACGTGCAGGAAACTATGCCTGGTGCCTCGGGAAAGCAGACACAGTCCCTGCCCCAAATCGAGAAATTACACAAGCAAGTTTATTTCAAAGAATAATCAGGACTAATAGGAAAAAAAGAAACCATAGAAGTACTAGAAGAAACTATGGACTACAGTTTTTTTAAAAATCTCAGAGTGAGAAAGGACTTTCTGAGTGTAAGACAAAGCCAGATGCCACAAAGGAAAAGACTGATGGATTCACCACATAAAAATGAGATTGTCTACTGCAAGGAGCACAGCACGCTGAGCTCAAAGATAAAAACCACACTGGGAAAATATCTGCAGGTTATAACAACGATGAAGAATAATTCCCCAGGGGCCGGCCTGGTGGCGTAGTGGTTAAGTTTGTGCGCTACGCTTCGGCAGTGGGGGGTTCGCAGGTTCAGATCCCAGGCACAGACCAACGCACTGCTTGTCAAGCCATGCTGTTGTGGCGTCCCACATAAAGTAGAGGAAGATAGGCATGGATGTTAGCCCAGGGCCAATCTTCCTCAGCAAAAAGAGGAGGATAGGCAACAGGTGTTAGCTCAGGGCTAATCTTCTTCACACACACACACAAAAAAGAATAATTCCCCAAATAAATGAAGAGCTCTTACCTCTGAAGAAGGGAAAGGACTACCAATTCATGTTTTTATAAAACAGGCGAAGGATATAAACTAAGAGTTCACAGAAAAGGAATGATAAATAACTTTGAAAGATGAAAAGATAATCAAACTCACTTAAAATCAGAGGTGCACATTAAAACGACTTCAGTGTACCAGCCTTCACCTATCGGATAGGTACAGTTCAAGAAGTTTGTGACATGCAATGCTGGGAGAGCCTCTCATATATGGCTGGGGGAGGTGAATTGGGACAAGCCATCATGGAGGGAAATTTGGCAGCATCGAAGTTTAACATAGATCAGTTCTAGCAATTTTTTTTCAGATTTACTTACTGCAGAATGGTATCTGTTCAGTCACTCATTGCAATATTGTTATAACAGCTAACTGTTGGAAACAACCCACAAGTTCACTAACAAAGGACCAGTTAAATTACTTATGGTACCGCCATAACATGAAACACTATGCTGCCATTAAAATAAGATTATGAAAGTTTTTAATTTACCTGCATGGAAAACATTAAATATACATTGAAGTATAACCTACAGACAGTTGTGGGCACAAATCATAAGTGTGTACCTGGAGGCATTTTTACACATGTATACACCTGGGTAACCCCACCCAGATGCAGTGTAGCACCTCTCCAGCTTCCAGAAGCCTCTCTTGTACCCTCTCCAATTGATAGCCCTCGAAAGATGACCAACATATGGACTTCTATCACCATGGATTTATTCTACCTGTTTAGGAACCCCAGATAAGTGAAATCAGACAGACGTACTCTTGCATCTGGCTTCTCTTACTCAACATCATCTTAGAGAGATTCATCCAGGTTGTTCCACGAACAATGTGGATTAACAATTGTAAGTCCTTCTCTTTTGCTGCTGTGTATATTTCAAGTATCCCATTGCATGGATGTGCCACAGTTCACTTAACTCTTTGCGTGTGGTCGGGCATTTACGTTGCGTCCAGTTTGGCCTGTTATACACAACACTGCTATGAACATCCATGTGCAGGTCTTTTAGCAGATCGAAACCCTCATGTCTCCTGGGTACACGCCCAGAGGCAGAACTGCTGGGTCACAGGTGCACGTGCCTTTAGTTGCAGTAGACACTGCCAAACAGTTTTCCCAAATGGTAGTACCGCTAACAATAGATTGAGATGGAAAAAAAATAGGTGCGCAATATTGTGAGTAATACGTTAGCCTGTGTATAACAAAAAGGAGAATAGGCTTGAATGTGCAAGGCACACCTCCAGCAGAATCCACAGAAATGGGGAGTTGGGGTTGCCTCTGGGGCTGGGCACCGGGTGGCTGAAGACAGAGGCCGTGAGACATCCTTTTGTACCTTTTTGAATCTTGAATCACGAGTAAGAATTGCTGATTCAAAGGGGGAAAAACCCAGTTCTGACCAAGCTTGGGGCAGAGCCAGTGCAGGGGTGGGGGGCTTCCTGCGGAAAGGGATGCAGATGTTAACTGGGGAGGAGATGAGAGAGGATAAGCTCCGCAGGCAGGGACACAGTGTGGGCAAAGGCTGTGAGCAGAGGGAGCCGAGAGGAGGCCGGGTTAGGGTTAGGGAGCACAGAGCAACAGGAGGCTCAGATTCCGAGCAAGAGCATTGCAAAGGAATTCAAGAGGGCCTGCCCAATATTCTTTAGTATTAGGCGGGAAACCCCTAAATGCAGCAAATGGGGTGGAGGGAGCAACCCCAGGCCCCTGTCTCCCTGATCTGGGCTCTAATTCTAGTTCCCAGCTACCAGCCGGGTGACGCTCAGTAAGCCCCTTGACTTCTCTGAGTCTCCGTTTTCTCCTCCGTAAAATGGGAATGATGACACCCACACGGAGGACTGCTGAGACGGGGCGCTGCAATTCCAGCCCCAGGTCAGGGCGGCTTTAGAGATGGTTTCCACTCCCTGATGTCTTATCTAGGTAGTGTCTGTGATCTGTGTGTGTGTGTGATGGCGGGGGGACCCCAGACAGCAAAGAACTATCAATAGGACAAAATGAGATGCACAGGGGACTTATCTTGTTCGGGGGCGGCCAGTGCAGTCGGGGACCAGGTGAGGAGATGGCCGAGCTAGTTGGTGGCCAGTGTGGCAGGGGCCGACAGGTCGTTGGTGAGGTGAGAAGCGTGGTTACACACAGGGAGATTATGCAATGAGTAAATATACCGAGGATGATGGACTGTGGCTCTCACCGTTGGTGGCGGGGGGTGGGGTACAAACACAGAAAGAGCTGGCGCCGACCCTGGGGTAGTTATTAGACTGGAATCTATGGTTTTACATATATAAAACTAAATATGGATGTAACCCCATACACACACACCCCTCCTCTGAGAGGGCCCAGGAGCCATAATACCCCGCAGCATGAGCACACCTCACACCAGACCTTGATTTCTAAGTACATTCTTCCAGTAAAAAGAGCCAGGAATCCTGGGAGAAATGGCTGATTCCAGGGCTGGGGCGGGGAAGGTACCAAATGAGCCTGGAATTTCTTGTTATGCCAGAAAGCAGGGAAGTGCTCAAAGAATGAGGGGGAAAATGTCTGGAGGACACAGAAGTCACCGTGAAGGGACTCCTACGAGCCAAATCTGACAGTCCGAGCAGCAAAAGAAAAAACGCTGGTAACAAATTTTAACACACTTAATAAAATGGGAATTCCTGAGTTCCTGATGATATAGGAATGAATAAACGACTAAATGAAGGGGGAAGAGGCAGCTCTTCCTTCCACCAGAACACCGAGTAATAAACCAGGGAGGGATGATGGAATCAGAGAATCTACAAACAGTGTGAGAGTAACTGACACAGGTGAGGGTCACCAGCGGATGCCGAAACTCAAGAGCAAGATGGTATGAGAGACCGGCTACTGACACAGCCTCAACAGGTCTTTCCACAAAACACTTATTAACTACAACGGGGAAATCAGTCACTCTACAGAAGAGAAACCCGGCCAGTAGGAGCAGAGAGAACTCAGGCAGACCTGGGTCTGAGCTCCCGGGAGAGCCGTGTGGCCCTGGGCAGGTTACTCCACTTTCTAAGCCTCAGATTTCTGCAGGGACTTTTGTAAGGATTCAAAATAACGTGGTGCATCCAGAGATGTTCATTGGAACATGGTTCTAAAAACTAAAAAAAGGAAAGCACTTAAATGCCCAACAGTAGGGAGTGGGTTAAATAAAAATGCCTCCACACTGGTTAAAGGAGAATGTTCTCTATCTGCACATACTGCAGGGATATGGGGAGGTGGGGGGGTTGCAGATGGTGTGCGCAGTATGATCCTATGTATGCAAAAAAATCTAAAAGGTGCTTATGTCGTTGTATATAAATCATAATTACCGTGACCAAGTGCTGCCTTAAATGCTTTATGCATGTTGAGTCATTCCACTCCACAGCAGACCTCTGGTGTGTGCACAGTTCCTACCGCATTGTACAGGAGAGAAAACAGGCATGGAAAAAATTACGGAATTTGCCCAAGGTCCCACTACCGGCATGTGGCAGAACTAGAATTTGCATCTAAGTAGCCTGGATTGCAGACTCCAGGGATCTTAACCACAGCCTCTCTAGAAATGCATAGAAAAGGGGCCAGGAACACCCGAACAGTAATGTGATCACTGTGAACTGATTAGAAGGGAAGAGTACCTCCCTCCACTCCCCATCAAGGAGGAAAGGGGGAGGAAAGAAGTGGGGCAGTGAAGGAGGAGTTGCTTATTGTGCAAATTTTTATTGTGGTTTATGAAAACAATTAAGACAAGTTTAGAAAGAAAAAAGAAGAAAGGAAAAAGAGCCAGGGAAGGAAAGAAAAATATGTATAGTTCCTGGTTCATAAAAGATAGCAGAAAAATAGCAACTAATATTAGCATAATTCAGTGGTCAATGAAGGCGAAACTCACTGTAATTTCAATGTGCTGGTGTTTGGGGGAGGGAGGTACAGAGCAAGGGGCAGCTACAGTGAGGTGACTTCAGAAAGTAGAGACAAGGCACTGCTGAATGAGACTAGCTATCTGTAGAATTCCCCTGGGGGACAGGTACTTCCCAGACCAGAGGAGAGAGGCCATGCCCCAGGGCGAGCATAAAATGTGGCTGACATAAAGAATAAAAACAACAAATACAGGAGCAGTGTAGCTTGAGTGCAAGTCTCAGTTCTTCAAGTCCTGCCACCTCCTCCAGGAAGTCTCCCCAGATCGCGGCAGGAGCATCCCCACCACACCTCCATACCCAGCCTGTGTCCAACTCCTTTCTTACATGCGCTGCTTTCCTTCCTGGGGCTTAGCTCAGTTTGTAATTATGTGCTCACTAGCAGGATTATTTGTGAAGAATGGTCTGTGTGGAGGCTGAAAAGGAGGAATCTAAAGGGCAAGAACTGGCAAGCTGGCATCTCCGACTGCTGACCTCATGACTGTGACCCCCACCAGGGCCAGCTCCACAGGCGGCCTTCTGAGGGCGCGGGCTGCGTGCAATGCCCTGCAATCGCCATCTTGATATTCTTAGTCATTTTTTGAGAAAGGGGCCCCACAAATCACGCAGCCAGTCCTGGCCCCACCACGGAGCTCTTCCCCGGGCACAGGGCCGAGCACGCAACCCAAGGTCAGAGAACAAGGCAGTGATGCATTCCTGATAAAAATTATTGTCGCTTTTTGAACAAGCCATTGTGCAAAGAGTTTTAATAAAAATTATGATCCATTTTTGAACTAAGCATTGCACAGTTTTAAACACATTCTTTCGTTTATTCTCTTTTTATTAATACACTCACGGAGAGAAGGCACTCTCATGTGCGAAGAACTGTGCTGAATATTTACATATGTTACCTAATCTAATCTTCGCAAAAAGCCAGGGAAAGGCATTGATGAGGAACCTAGAAGTCAGAAAGGGAACATCCCCACTTTCAGACAAAGATGTGTAGATGTGGAGAGATGAAGGAAATTTGCCTAAATTCACATTGCCAGTAAGTGATGGACCTCAGGCTCGAACTCTGGGCTTCTGGTCCTAACCCACGCCCTAAACCAAGATCTCTTGGTTAGGCGTGTTCTTCCAGGCCAATCTTCTTGCTCCCATATCCACAAGGGCCCCCCAATTCAATCTCACTGGAGAGGCAAAGACAGGAGGACCCTGAGAAGTACATGGGGGTGGTCCTGGGGTCAGCTGTAAAATAACCAGACCTAACCAACACGGTCATTTCCTTTCAATGGTTTGAAATATGAAGAATGATTATGTGTAGTGCCTGCCTTTCTTCTAGATGTTTCAAGTCTCCCTTTCCCCGGGGACTCCAGAATCATGAATTACGAGCTCGTCTCCCTGTCATGTGCTTGAGTTTCAAATTGGGCCAAACACGTGCTCTGCTGGGCTCCGTTCCCTACCAATGGGAAGGTCACCGGGAAGGTGGCGGAGCCGGGAGAACACGATCCATCCATTTCCTACCAGGGACTTGGGGCAGACGGGTGGGGTTAATAAACATTACATATTTTCCCATTGTGGTCCATAGTTCTCCCTCCCTCAAAATACCCTTCAACATATTTTCTACAAGGAACATAGTGTTATGGGCTGAATTGTGCCCCCCCAAATTCATATGTTGAAGCCCCAACCCCCAGTGCCTCGGAATGTGACTGCATTTTGAGATAGGGCCTTTAAAGAGGTGATTAGGTTAAAATGAGGTCATTAGGATGGCCCTAATCCAATATGACTGATGTGCTTATAAGAAAAGGAAATCTGGATGCAGACACACACAGAGAGAAGACCAGGGGAAGACATGGGGAGAAGACAGCCATCTATACGCCTTCTAGTTCCCTCCCCTATAGGAGCTCTGGGGATTCAGGATCCGGGACCCTTAATAACAAGGCTCATAACATTGGGATCTGAGGCAGGGTTTCTAGGACGGCACCTCCAGACATATCCTCAAGGGCCCACAAGTTTTCTAAGAACTTCCAAACTTTGAATATGTGTTTTAGTGATTTGGCTAATTAATAGAGACCTCCTGGCTGGCCAATAAAGTGCTGTGCTGTGACACTAGTGCCCATATTTGCATCTGTGACAACAATCTCATGGCGCACAGCAGGGATGAAAGTTCCCTGTGGAGAGAAACACGGCGGGGACTCCAGTCGTCACTCAGCACACAGTTGTGGTATTGGCGAGTCAACTTTAAAATGTCGAACCATTGAGTGTAGCCACCTTGCAAGTGGGGGCCTTACACGAGTCCAGTCTCTGTACACAGCCACTTGCCACCACTGACGAGCACCAAGTATGGCGATCAACACAAAGCGAAGAAACAGCCTCTCCACAACGTCCAGCGCTCCCCTTATCTTCGAGTGACCGAGGCATTTCTGCAGTTATCATAGGACGGCCTTTAGAGCTGGCACCCACAGGCTGCCTGCCGGCAGTGGTGGTGAAGTAGGAGGCTGGTTATCCTAAACTAGCAAACAAGTTCTTGACATATTTACGTGCCACTTGTACACATACATGTCATTAGACATTCTCAGCATGAGCATTATCAAAATCAAAATTGAAAGTCTAAATAAACACTAGAACGCAAGATGAATGAAAACACTAACAAAAACAGATAACTCTGGAGATTATATGCCAGGTGTGGTTCTGTTTTTTACGCACATGATCTCATTTAAGGAACTATTTCTTTCCTCTATTGCGGTAGGCAGCCTTTAAGATATCCCAATCATCCCTGCCCCTGTAGTCACACCCTGTGTAATCTGTCCCCCTGCCCAGCACGTGCTAGACCTAGACTCACTTCTAATGAACAGAACTGAGCAGAAGTGGTGAGACCTCCCTTCCAAGATGGGGTTATAAAGAGACTGTGGCTTCCGGTCTTTCGTCGGTGCCCCTTGGGGAAGCCAGTTGTTCAGCCATGAGGCAGCCTCGTGGAGAGGCCCATATAGCCAGGGTCAGAAGCCTGCAGACAACCATGGGAGTGAGCTTGGGAGCAGATTCCTTCCCCCGTCCACCCTGAGAACCTTCGGATGAGACCACAGCCCGGCCACCAGGTGGACTGCAACCTCAGGAGAGACCTTCAGCCAGGAGCACCCGCTGAGCCACACCCAGATTCCTGACCCACAGACACTGGGAGATGAGAAATATTTATTGTTTTAAGCCACCACATTTTGGAGTAATTTGTTATACTGCAGTAGACAACTAATACAACCATTCCACATCACTGGTTGAGATTTAATAAAACATCACCAGTCACATCAAAATAGAGTTGCTACATTTGTACTCTATGATTTTATTATAAACTTAGTTCTGTTTTATTGAGTTGAGTTATAAGCACACAGCTATGTTTATTGCAAGTTTTATGCATATACTTATTTGTCACATTTTGATACAAATGATGTAAAACAACACTGGAGGGTTGCAACACATTTCTTCAAGACGCTGTCATGTATTGCTAAATTTTGAGAAACACTAACAACGTGTGTGTGTGCAAGCCTCGGTTAAGGATTTGTGTGCGTGTGTGTGTGTGTATAAGCCTCAGAATGCCCTCTCATACATTCTCTTCCTGCAACCCAAGTGTGATCTCTTAAAAACACAAATCTGATTGTGTCTGTTCTGTTTACTGCATTCCTAATGTTTGGCATTAACTAAATGAATGACTCTCATGCCCTGACTTAAAACCCTTCGGTGGTTTTGTAGCTCTGGATAAAGCCCTAATTCTTCACCATGACCCAAAAAGTTCCATGCAGTACCCTCTGCAGCCCCATCCTTCTCCTGGCAACCCCTGCACCTTACTCCCTTCTGCCTAGAACTCTGCATTAACCTCTGCCCTTCACCCAGTGCACTCCTCCTAATCTTTGCCACTCCTGTGAATCTCACACGTCCCTTCCCCCTCCCAGCTGTTACAGATCTGTCATTAAACAGTCAACTGTGACCTGCAGTTTGGGATCCATCTCTGCCCTCCAGGATGGGGGACCACCAGGGCAGGCAGTGTGCGCATCTTTTTCTCCACCCCACTCTTGGCATGCAGCATCGGCCTGACACACAGTAGGTATTCCGTGACTCTGGGCTGAATGAACGGGTGAGCGCTACACGAGTCTGTTGGAACCCCGTCTTCACCCTGCAGAGCCCCGGGAAGATGAATCTATCTGTTCACCAACAGGGAAGGCAGCGCAGGGTGGAGCCCAGCATGTCTTGGTGAGGAGATGAGAGATAACTTCCCCAGAGTCGATACCCAGTCATCCAGGAAGCAGGAATTTCCTGTCCAATGTTCTCTGGACCCCACATTCAGGTCGGCAGAGAGAAGGTTTTTTCCAGTAATTAATTTAAGGGGATCTTGCAAATACCTTTCTTTTCATTACGCTGGAAATGCAGCAAGAACGAGCCGTCATCGGAGCCATGAGAACTGCTCAGATTCAGCCTCCGATGTTTTAACTCTGGGTGCTCCCTGCTCCCGTCTCAACCACCTGTCCCCCGCCCAGTCACTCTGCTTTTTTATTCTCCACCACACCTGAGACCGCTGGATCTTAAACTAAACATCAAGGTGTCCCTGTCGGCCGTGCGCCTCCCGCGTGAACTTTGTTTTGTACACGGCTGCATCCTTAGTGCCAGGCCCCACCTGGCCCCACCTGTGAGCGCGACATCTCAGCATGCAGAGACGCAGAGGAGACACGTAAGCTCTCAATAATAATTAATACTATAACTGGGGTGACTCGGCCAAGTGGTGGGGAGTTCGGGGCTACCCAGGACATTGCATACAGCAAGCGCTCGTAAAAGAGAGTTGTGACCACTGTGGAAATGACCACTGTAAGCAAACTTTGCTTCCTTTTCAATTTTTCTTGAGAAAAAAGAGTTCAAATCAGAGGATGTTAAGTGTGAGGGCAAAGGAGGTGTTGCTGAGCTGGCAGGAAACAGGTGGCCTCGCCTGCGGCCTTCCGCCACACTCCGCTTTTCCTTAATTGTCATTTCCTGGGTTTGCACAAGGCCGCCTTCAGAGACGGGACCCTTTGTTTTTCTGCCGGCCTTTGCCGTGGCTGCCTGGTCCCGCCTCCCGTCACTCCCCACTGCCAAGTCATCCCACACCCCCTCAGGGTCCTGCTGACAAACCTCAGTCCACCACCAGGTGCGTAAGCCCCGCCCCCAGCCCCCGCGTAAGCCGCCCCCAGCCCCCGCATACCTACAGACAGTTGAAGACATGCCCCACCCTTGAGGGCCCCTCTGAAAAGCTTGGGGGGGATGAAGTCCACTTTGGTGCTGAGATCAAATTCACCCCAGCATCTCTACACGTTACTTCACCCCCATACCTGGCACACCTGGATACCTGGCGAACCTGGACATCCTATAAAATCTGATTGTCACCAACTGCACATCAGTAGCGTGTGACAGATACCCAGCTTGATGCAAAAATCAAAAGATGGAAGGAAAAAAATAGAGAAAGTAATGTAGAAAAGGTAGCCGTGTTGGCAAACTAACTTCAAACTCCTTTAACAGAACACACTGCACGGCATATAAGGAGCGAAATGGATCTTGGCAAAATACTCAAACTCTATACCCAATCCCTGTGTAACACACATGTCGCTTCAGAAAACTAGAGATCATTTGAGAACTGCTAGTTACACGGCCCTGGGGTCTACCACCCTAGTGCCAGAACTCTCATGTTAACATCTACTTATAAAATACTATTTTTTAAATGCACAAATATTTAAGAAACATACAACCAAACTGTTTCGACTGTTGTCATTCTTTGGGAGGAAAATTAAATGTTTTAAATCAAGGTTTCCCAGCTGATCTTTTTCAGTAAAAAGTAAATTTAACCATGAGGTTTCCCTTCACCGGTCAAGGGCCATTGCAGGTCTGTACTCCTACCACCATGTCCAGGGGACTATTTAGGAATTTTATTTTTGAATGACTGATGAAGCCTAAAAGAAAAAGTGGAATGACCCGGACATGCTTCTGCAGGAATCCAGTGATCTCTGCTTTTGCATCATAGAGTGAGTTCTGCTTACAAAGCAAAGGAGAAAGTTTGGGTCATCTGTCATCCCACGTTCACCCCTGGCTTCTGCAAGTGGAAGGGCTCTTTTGGGACAGCTCTGTCAGTTTGTCCACTGGTAAAAACTCCCTTGCCCAAGAATCCTGTTGGTTTATCCTAGAGGATCCCCTGGAGGTCGCAAAGTCGACACACAAATCCAAGTGGTTTTTAAAAAGTGCACTGGAGACTAGGGCAGCGATGCTGGGAGGCCTGGCTGTTCTCACCTTGATTTCCCCCATTATTGCCACTATAATTCCTAAAACACTTGCACAACAGTTTGTTTTTGTTTTTATATCGCTTTAATTTTTTTTTCCAATTCAAGTAACTTTAAAAATTCACATAGCAACCTGGGTGTGGAGACCCAAGAAATTTAAATTCTCTGGAGTCAGAGAAACCTAGATTAAGTTCCTAGCTAGGTCATTTGGTAGCTGTGCGCCCCTTAAAGGACATATTTAACTTGTCTCGGCCTCAGTTTCATATCCGCAAAATGGGCTGGCGTATGAGGGTTAAATGGCAGCGCCCGGCCCAGGGCAGAAACGCGCGCTGGCGTTGCTACGAAGACGGCTTCCTTCTAGAGCCTGGGGGAGGAGGGCGAGGTGGCGGAGCGCAGCCTGCAGCGCGCGGATGGGATCCTGGGGGTGGACTGCGGTAGGGTGGGGGGTCAGGTCGCACGCCACGCGCCCGGTCGCCCAGACTCACCAAGGTTTCCAACTCGCCCCTCTCCAGCGGCTCGTACTGGCGGCCCGCGCCCGAGAAGGAGAGTTTCTGCAGGAACTTGGAGAAGCGTTTCTCGACCATGGTGAGCGGGCAGAGGCCCCTTGCCCAGCCGCCCGAGCCACCGCGGCCGCCCCTACCTGCGTCCCTTGGTCCCCGGCGAGACCGGGGCTGGCTGCGCGCGCCCAAGCCTCCCGGGCCAGGCCCAGGTTACCAGGTAGCCGCCTACCTGCCCGCCGCAGGTGAGGCCCCGCCCTCGGGGCGGGGCTGCGCATCGGGCGGCACTGGGCGCACCTGGCCCCTCCCCTCACTGCGAGCTCGCCCGGGAGTCTCCCGCCCTTGGGCGCAGCGGCGGCCCAGGAAGACCCGGGGAACTGCCGCGGAGCCTCAGAGCTTGGGCTGTTTCCCAAACTTGCCAGATCACAGAAATCACCTGGAGGGATGGTGGTGGGGAAGGTGGACGAGCAAACGCTTGTTTAAAATGCAGATTCCCAGAGCCCTCCCTACCTTGAGTCGTTGGCTCTAGAGTGGGCCGGGAAGCTGGACTTTTACAAGCACCCAATCTCCTGGGGAGCTCTGTGTTGTCAACCCTAAGGCGCTGGGAGCACAGTGAACCCGAGATGAGTCAGATTCCTACCGCTGCTGTGTGGTTCTGGACGAGCCACGTGACCTCTCTGAGCCTGGGTGCTCTAGTCTGCAATTGAAGGAGAAGAAGGCTAAGACCTCACCTCCAGGCAGGGCCCTGGGAGTGAATCCCAGGAGCAGGAGGAGATTTTGAGGACCCCACTGCCTTTGGGCTCTGTGTGGTCTTGAATAATTTCTGAGCGCTTTATCGTCATCTGCAGAATGGGATCCTTTGATTGCTAATCGTGGGACCTTGGGTCAGTTTCTTAAATTTTCAGAGCCTTAGTTTACTGATCTGTAAAATGGCCATCATGAGAGCACCTCCTTCATAGTGAAATCAAGAGGATTCAATGGACAGTGTTGCATAGAAAGGGGTGGGGCAGGGCTTGGCATAGCGTAGGTTGGTGGTGTGATCACCATCATCACCATCATCACCATCATCATCACCATCATCATCACCATCATCACCATCATTACCATCACCATCATCATCATCATCACCATCATCACCATCATCACCATCATCATCATCACCATCATCACCATTATCATCATCACTATCATCATCATCATCATCATCATCATCACCATCATCACAGGGAAGTTGCTGGGCGCAAATGGCTCCCAAAGTATGTGAGTGGATGTGCAGTGTAGATGGTTCCCAGCCCCCATGTGGGTTTATTGAAAAGTGTAAGGGCTTTGGCTTCAGACGGGACTGGAATCCAGAACAAGACCCACCACCTAGTAGGGAGGTGGCTTTGGGGAAGGCTGTGCCCCTCCTCTGTGCCTCAGTTTCCTCATCTATAGAGTGGGGTTACTTAAGGACTATAGGACACGGCATGTGTATTTGTCCATTAAATTGTGCTGCCCCTTTTGAGCAAATATTTGCCCCTTACCTCATCTGCTCCCCAGGGGGTGGCCACCCCAGCCGCCTTCAGCCACACGGGCAGTTCTAGTGGCCTTCTTGTTTCTCCTGCCTCTTCCCCTTTACTGAAACAAGAGAGGCTACCAACATCATGCTGCCCGGTTCCGCCAGTTTCAACCAAGACCCAGGAAGAACGGAAAAAGCAAAGCTCTGTGCAGGTTAGTCCAGATTTGAATCCCAGGCATGTGCCTTCCAAATGCATGACCTTGGGCAACTTGCTTCACCTCTCTCCACCTCAGTTTACTTATCCACAAAATGGGGATGATACTACCTTCCTATATGAGTCAGGGTCCCAGCAGGAAACAGATGACAGAGAGAGAGACTGGAGAGAGTTTGATAAACAGACTATTTACAAAGGTGTGGGCAGGGTGTAGAGAAACCAGAGGGATTGCAGTTGCCTAAGATTAGCAACAGCAAGAAATTACTACCATCCAATGCCTGGAGGGCTAGAGAAGGGAGCAGTTTCCTGGAGAAGGTAGCTGTGTGGAGCTGAGGGCTCCAGTGGAGGGAAACGGAACGGAAGCCACGGATGCGGACTCCTGGTCTGAGAATCCGAAGGAGAAGGGGAGAGAGTGGAGAGTGGGTCTGAAGGACCAAAGGGGAGAGATCCGGAGCTCACCCCACAGTGCTGTTGCACGGATCTGAGCTCATGTTTGCAGAGGTAGAGTACCTAGTGGCACCTGACAGAGGAAGCCCTCAGGAAATTCTGTTATTAATATAAAAGAATACATGGGAACTCAGCTCAGTTATTTCTCAGGTCCTCTCCAACTGGCATTCCGTGATTTTGAGATAGTATTGGATCCAGGGAGGAAGAATGCCTTGTTGGCATAGAACTTCCTGCTTTTCCAAGTGTGTTAATCGAGCATTGTTTCTCCGGGCGGTGCAGCCTCCATGAGCAGGGAGTGAGGTGTTGGTCAAATGCCTTTCCCTTGAAGTCCCAGCCTCTTGGATGCCATCACCGTGGCCTCTGCTCCAGCTCAGAGATGTCAAGGCTAGAATTCATGGATCAGGTTTAAGAATGCCTAGGGCAGTCAGGAAGGAAACTCTGGGTAGTGGATATAGTGGAACACTCAGCCATCTGTTGGGATGAAAAAAAAATGGAGTGGACTACAGAGAAAGCAGTTAAAGAGATCAGCTATGTGACTGGAAGCAGCTGAATGGGTACCCTCAGGCTTAATTTTGTTTAATTTTTGTTTTCATTGCATCATGAACAGAAAATGTAGCCTGCATACGTCTACTAGATTTTCCTAATTTATTGAGACTTTGTGCCTGGTTTGTACGCAATTTTTGTAAATATTTCAATGGCACTAGAAAAGTTGGTAAATTGTTCTTTGTAAGGGTATTGGTAAGCTGTACTCTTCTTTGTAAATTAGTTCTGTATCTATTTATTCTAACTTTCTAGTTACATTGTTCACATCCTTATTTTTAACTACTTGATCTGGCACAGGAAGATAATGAACAGTTAAAAATTTCCCAGTCTAATTGCTTTCCTGTCCATGTTTTCCTTGTATGTCTGAATTTTTGCTTTTTGTATTATGCTTCTCTGTTGGGTAGTGCATATGACTTACCTGTTCATTATAACTCTTGTAATTGTTTAATGCCATCTGTATCTCATTAAAACATATTCCTTAAATTCCACTTTGTAGAGTTAATATTGCCGCTGTTTCTTCCCCGTGGTTCAAGTCTGTGTGTTCTATACATGCTATGTTATTTTTAGCTGTCTTATTTCATTTTTCTACCAGACTATAAGCTCTGTGAGAGCAGAGAACTCATCCGTCTTCATCATTGTGTGTCTGCTCAGTGTCTGTCATGGTCAATAATGTTCCTGACACATAGTAAATGCCCCCAAATATTTATTCAATGTGTTCTCTCTCATAAAGAGCAGATCAGTGAAATTTGTTTTTAATCTATTTGAGATTTGCCTTATAATTAGGAAATTTATTGTGTCTACATGGTTATAGTTGTTACCATTAGACTGACTTCCATCATTCTCATTCATATTTTATTTCCATGCATTTTGAGGCAAATACTCTGCTATTTGCTGTCATCTTTTACTTTGATTTTTTTTTTAAAGATTTTATTTATTTATTTTTTCCCCCAAAGCCCCAGTAGATAGTGTCATAGCTGCACATCCATCTAGTTGCTGTATGTGGGACACGGCCTCAGCGTGGCCAGAGAAGTGGTGCGTCGGTGCACGCCCGGGATCCGAACCCGGGCCACCAGCAGCAGAGTGCGGGCACTTAACCGCTAAGCCACGGGGCCGGCCCTTGCTTTGATTTTGGACTAAACATCCTATTGAAAATTCTAGCAGGAACTATCTGAAAGCATTTCAGAAAAAAGACAAGTATTTATACCATCTCTTTTGATTTCCTTTTATAGATGTAAAGGAATTTTGTGATTTTCCTTTTTCTTTTTCTAACCTTTACTTCTTTTCATATTCTTAGTAATTTAATCACCCAAAATCTTATTTTTTGAGTCTTTTTTTTATTGTGTATCCTCCACTTTCCCCCAGAATTACACCTGCTATTTGTATTTGTTTTCAACCTCCTTTCTCAGCTCTGCCACTTGGTTTGGATTGTGTAGTCATCACCACTGACTTCAAGAGTATTCCCTTCAAGAGTATTTTTCTGCCTCAGCTTGCCAAATTCTAGAGTCTACTCTCAAGGAATCGAGTCAGAGAAGACAGTCTGCTGGGAGACTTTCTGAGGTTTGCAGCTCTGAGGGTGCTCCTGATCATCTCAGTGCTGGCCAGCAGTGAGACTCAAGGGCGGGACTCTGCCAAAGGCATCCAGCCTTTCTGGAAATATCTGTTCTGGGCACCTTGAACAATGAAGTCACACTTTCAACTCCCATTCACTCTCTATGGGAAAGTGGTGTCATTTCATTACCCATAAATTATTTCCCAACAATATATTCTGTTGGGAAGCCTTGATGCAATCCCAAAGCACCTGAAATTTATTTGGTAATAAACCTCACGCGCAAATTATAGGGTTGGCATTTGAAGACATCCTTTTCAGAAGGGGTACAGTATACAAAGGGCATATTTTGTACATATTTTTTAGTTTTAGGACTTAGTATGAAGTTTTGGCTCTTTACATAAACGCTTAATTCAATTTATTTGTTTTTTAATGGCTATGCACTGGCCAGGCAATAATATAATCATTTTATAGATGAAGAAATTGGAGTTTAGGGAGGTAAAACCACTTTCATTCATTCAGCAAATATTTTTAAGCACCTGCTATATGTCATTGGGGACAGACCCCTGAACACAACAGACTATCCCTACTTTCTTGCATCTTATCTCCCAATGGGTGCCATAGGCTACAAACAAATCAATGTGTAATGTCAGGCATGAATGTAGTGGGTTGAGTAATGGCCCCCAAAAAACATATGCCCACGTCCTAATAAGAATTTGGAAAAAGAATCTTTGACAACGTCATTAAGTTAAGGATCTGAAGAAGAGATCATCCTGGATTAACTGGGTGGGCCCTAAACCCAGTGACTAGTGTCCTTATAAGAGGCAGAAGAGCAGAGACGCAGACACAGGGAGAGGCCGCGTGAGGATGGAGGCAGAGAGTGGAGTGATCCGGCCACAAGCCCAGGAGCCCCTGGAGCCACCAGAAGCTGTAAGAGGTAAGGAAGGATTCACTCCCAGAGCCTCCAGAGGGAGCCT
Organism: Diceros bicornis minor; assembly: GCF_020826845.1. Taxonomy (NCBI): domain Eukaryota; kingdom Metazoa; phylum Chordata; class Mammalia; order Perissodactyla; family Rhinocerotidae; genus Diceros; species Diceros bicornis. The sequence goes on along the minus strand of NC_080771.1, from coordinate 33,406,809 downwards.
GGCCCTGCTAACACCTTGATTTTGGACTTTTGGCTGTGGACCTCTAGACTGTGACAGAATAGATTTCTGTTGTTTCAAGCCCCCCAGTTTGTGGTCATTTGTTGTGGCAGCCCCAGGACACTAGCAGAGTGAGCAATGCTGTGAAGAAGTAAGCAGGAGGGGGACTGCAGAGTGAGTGGGGCTCTCGTAGCTAGAGCAGTCAGGAGAGGTGACATGTGACCAGAGACTTGAATAAGGCAAGAAGTGAGCCCTGTGGATTTTGGGGGGATAGTATTCCACACAGAGAGAAGGCCCTGGGTGAAAATGTGTGTACCTTGTGTCACCGTAGTGAGACCCACTTATGCGAAACAGTTCGTACATTTACACCAAAACTATGGTCACACACGCAGCCTGTTTCCAAGCACTGTCCATGTCATACTCTCATTGTCACTTCTGCCATAGTCACTGTTTACCAAACGATGGAGAAACATCAGCTGAGCACTTCCTACAGCTGTGGGTACCTCTGGGCTTCCGAGGAGCTCAATTCCCCCAGGAGAGAAGGCACAGCCCTGTGGAACATGACACCAGGTACCAAATGAATGTGCCTTGGGAATTGCTAAATCCCAAGAGGGAAATACAGAGCACAGATGCCACAGCTCCCTCCTCCTACACCTGTGGCAGACATCACCATTCACTCATGGGGTGACATTTCCCCTTTGGCTGAGACAGGCTCAGGAATCCTTCTTCTTGTCACACTTTAAGTAGCCACCAACAATTGTTTGGACCTGGCACATGAATAAACCTATTTACCAAAAGATTTTCAGAAGAGGAAGGAATGATCGTGGGGGAGGGGGGAGTTATGGAACCTTCTAGAAGGTGGTGGTATGGCTAAAGGAGAAGATCACCATATGTAAAGTCCATAATTTACATGAGGGTTCCCTCTTGGTGTTGTATATGCTGTGGGTTTTGACAAATGCATAATGTTATGTGTCTACTGTTACAGTATCATACAGAGTGGTTTCACTGCCCTAAAAATCCCCTGTGCTCCACCCTCCCTTGCCCCGAATCCCTGGCAACCACCGATCCTTTTACTATCTCTATAGCTGTGTCTTTTCCAGAATGTCATATAGTTGGACATTTGACTCCCTTTCAAAACCTACTCTCATTTTAATAAATTAAAAAGCATCCAGACCTGTTGCCCAGAATCAAGAGAATCCCAGTCCAAAGCACAGAGGCCCAAGGCCTTCCATATTCAAACTCGCCAGTTTGTGCTCCCCATGGTCACTTGGAGGTGACCAGCTGTCCCAGTCTGGCTGGGATGGTCCCAGTTTTAGCTGAAAGTCCTGGCGTCCTGGGACACCCCTCAGTCCCAGCACGGCTAGTCCCCCTCCTCCCATCCCAGCACTGTTCTGAGATGCACACCTGCTTGTGTCGCCCCCTGGCTACCCCCTTCTCCTCTGTTAAAGTCCAGACCCTTACACGCCACAGCAGGGCCACCAAGCCCTGGCCCCTGCCTCTCTCCCCACCTCCCCGTTCTGGCCATTCCAAAGCCCTTTCCTTCTCAAAGGGCCCAGGTGCGTGCACTCTCCCCTCCAGCCTTTGCCTGGGCTGTCTTCTCTGCCTGGAACGTGCCCCACTGGCCCCCTCACCCCAGCTGTTAGCCCACTAGCTCCTGCTCACCCTTCAGGTTTTGTCTGAATTGTCTCTTCTTCTGAGAGGCCTCTCCTGATCCCTGGACCAAGTGAGATGTCCTGCAAGGGGATCCCCACTGTGCCCATGGTTTCCACAGAGCCAGGGCACTTTATTACATTTACGAGTTAAAAGAAGGCTCTCAGTGCAAACAACCCAAATGTCCGGCAGCAATGAATGGATAAACAGAATGGGGTCTATCCGTGCAATGGAATATTATTCAGCCATAAAAAGGAGTGAAGTACTGATTCATGCTACAACGTGGATGAACCTCGGAAATGCTATGCTAAGTGAAGGCAGCCAGACACAAAAGGGCACAAATTGTATGGTTCCACTCACAGGAACTGTCCAGAACAGGCAGATCCAGAGAGGCAGAAAGCAGATGAGTAGTGCCAGGGGCTAGGGGAGAGGGAAAATTGGAGATAAGGAGTTTCTTTTTGGGGTGATGATAATGTTCTGAAATCAGATAGAGGGGATGGCTGTAGGACTTCATGACTATACCAAAACCCCCTGAATCACACACTTTAAAATGGTTCGAATGGTGAATTTTATGTTACGTGAATTTTATTTCAATAAAAGAAGGCCCTGAAGATGTATTTGTTCAATGGAGAAGAATGAGTTTATATGTAGTTAAACTGGGAAGCCTGATCGGAAGTTAAATGTACGATTTCTGTTGGCTTTTTGATATAATATAAAGAGTGCAAATTTTCCAGTTCCTCCCTGTGAAAGCTTGTGGGGCCCTGGGGTTCCCATGTAGATTGCGCCTAAAAGGACGGGGTTAGTTCTCAGTGAAGTCGCTGCTAGAATAGGGGGACCTTCTTTGCCCCTGGTTTGGTACAGCCTGTCCCGGACTCAATTCCCTGGGTGGAGAAATTCAGAAGGGGCTTGGAAGCCCTCCAAGCAAGGAGATGGAGAGGTGGTGGTCTCCCCGCTGCCATTCCGCTCCCCCTGCAGTCAATCCTCTGTGCAGCTGAGTGGCCCTGCAAAGATGCCCATCAGAGCAGGCCCCTCCCTTGCGCAGAGCCGCATGGCTCCCCATGGCAGATGCTATGTGCACTCACATTTAAGTGAAGGCTGCTTACTGCGAACACCTGCCGGTGTTTGCGTGAAGGCCCTGGGCCAGAAATGTCAGCGTTAATGCCCCCAACCCCATGCATTTTATAATGACTGACCAGAGTTGATGGAGAAATACCCCAGCTTTCCTCACCCCTGTGGGGGACAGCCCTGAGGTGTAGTCTACACTGTTTCCCAGGGCACTCCAATAGGATCAGGGTCCAGTTGCTCGCAGGGGTAACTGCTGGGAGAACCCTGTCTGGGCTCCTTCCCTGTCTCAATTCCCTGCTCCCCTTCTTCCTGGGGAGCTCCTGGGGTCTCCTGGAGGAGCCCTGGGACCTCACCCTGGCATCTGCAATAACATCAGACCCTTTACACGGGCCCACAAGGCCCTGCATCATCTGGCCCATCTGTCAGCCCCCCTCCTCCTGCCCAGCACCCCCCAACCCCTCTAGCCTCCAGAGCTCAGGCCAGCCTCCAGGCCTTTGAATTTCACAGGTCCCTCCACCAGGCCAGGCGTGTTCTCCCAGCAGCTACTCAGAGGGCCCAGCCCGCCCCCGCTTCAGGCCTAGCCCTGAGAGTCCTCTGGGCAGGGAAGCCTTCTCTGAGCAACCCCATTACGGCATCCGAATGCTGCCCTGCAGGGTGTTCGTTTTGTGATTGTCCCTTGAGGGGAACTGGCACTTTGTGAACTTTTCTGTAGGTAAATTTTGCTTCAATAAAAACTTCTGTTAAATGTTTTTTTAAAAAAGCAGATGGAAGTTGAATGAGAAACAAGATATTTTCACAGTCTTAAAACATGTCCCCACACGATACTTATTAATTGCAAAGGGAAAAGTCACTTAACAGTGGAGAAACCTGGCAGTCCCACCTTAACGATCAGCGTTACATGACCAGTGATGGGACAAAGGACATCGTGTGGCCCCGGATGTAATGCACCGAGGAGAACACAGCTTCACTCCTGGGGTGACCCTGCTGGACTGCTGACATCACACCCACATGAGGGGCATCCTAGGAAACAAGCATCTGGTATTCTTCAAAAATGTCAATGTCAAGAACAATGAGGAAAGGCCGTGGAATGTTCCAGATTAAAGGAGATTAGAGAGTCATAACAACCGAATGCAACTTGTGATCCTGTATCAGATCCTGGACCTGGAAAATGGTCCTGGAAACCTGTATCAAAGGTTATATCTTTTGCCAGAAGGGACATTGGGAACAATTGGTGGATTTGTAAATGGTAGTATTACATTGACGTGGATTTCCTTGTTTGGACCATTGCGCTCTTGTTCTGTAAAAGAACATCCCTTTTTGGATGTGTACCCTGAAGTTTTTAGGGGTGAAGAAGGGAGTGGGGGGAGAGGGAGAGCACACACATAGACTTGGAGAATCTGGTGTAGAATATATGCAAATCTGGAAAGGTCACATATTGTATAACATTCTTGACATGATAAAATCATCGAGATGGAGGCCAGATCGTGGTCGGCGGGGGTTAGGGATGGTGTGGGGAGGAGAGTGGGTGTGACTATGAAGGTAGTGAGAAGGAGATCTAGGTGATGTTGGACAGTTCTGCCTCTTGATGGAGGAGGTGCTTACGTGAATCTATACATGCGATCAAACGACACAGAAACCACACACTCACACTAAAGCATGCCAATTCCCTGGCTTTGATATGGTACTGTAGTTATATAAGATGTGACCACTGGGGGACATGGCTGTAGTTATATAAGACGTGACCACTGGGGGACATGGCTGTAGTTATATAAGACGTGACCACTGGGGGACGTGGCACCGTAGTTATGTAAGATGTGATCACTGGGGGACATGGCGGTCGTTAAGTAAGATGTGACCACTGGGGGACATGACTGTAGTTATGTAAGATGTAGCCACTGGGGGAACCTGAGTGAAAGGTACACAGGGACTCTCTGTACAATCTTTGTAGCTTCCTGTGAATCTGTAATTATTTCAAAATAAAAAGTTAAAAAAGTAAAAGAAATAGCACCCCACCTCTGTCACCCTTCATCCCCCCTCCTGATTTATTTTTCTCTGTAGCTTTTATTGACTGACATCATGGATTTATTTATATTTACCATCAGTCCCTGAAGTGGACTGACTGTCAGCTCCATGAGGGCAAGCAGGGAATTTGTATCCTTCCTGCTTTGTTCCTAATACCTAGAAGAGTACCTGGCACTTAGTAGGTGCTTAAAATTTTGCTGAATTGATAAACTAATAAGAGAGCCGTAGCCAGAGGCAACTGAGCACCTTGGCCATGGTGAGACTGAAGGGAGGCAAGACACGGGGACAATGGCCTTGAAGCACCAAGGGCCCCCGTGGGAAGACAGGGCGCTCCAAGAGGGTGGGACCAGAGGCCACAGCTGCACCCGCAGTAGCCAGCTTCCTCCTCGCTTCGGGTCTCGCTCCACTTGTACCAGCCAGCCTGGACACAAAGAGACTTCTGATAACCAGTTTGGGCGGTGGAGGGGCGGCCACTGTGCACCCGGTTTAACCGGTAGGAAAGCTGGCTCATTCATTCCACAGATGTTTATTGAGAGCCTGCAGAGACGAGAGAGGTTGCTGGCAGCAGGGTAATCACACTAGCGAAAGGTGCTGCTGACTTGGTGCCAGGCTCTGCGCTCCACGTCTGGCCCTCACTTAATCCTCGTGATGCACACCTTACTTGCTGTCAGCACCACATTTCACAGAAGAGGGAACTGTAGCAGACGATGGGGTCCTCCAACCAGATTCCCAGGGATCCCTTGTCCCCGTTTTGGGCTCCCCCTTCTAACATCCAGCACCTGTGGATCTTGGGAGGCCAGACCTGGCAGCGTGAGACCTAAGAGCCTGGAAATGTCCTTACCCCCAGGGCTTCCCTCGACCAGGACTGGCTGAGCTCAAGGCAGCAAGCCCAGCTCCTCACCCCCGGGAGGGACGACTCAGGTCTAGCTCACCCTCCGGAGCTCCCTGCCGGCCAGGCTGAGCCTGGGACTCGGCCTGAAACCACACCCTTGCCTCTCCTGTTCCCCCCACTCCCTCACCACTTTCTACTGGAAGACATCCTTAACAAACCACCTGCTCCTGAGTCTCGTCTCAGGCTCTGCTTCTGGGGAACCTGACCTGGAATCAGAAACACAGAGTGGTTGAGTAAGTCGACCACAGTCACACAGCTAAAAGAAGATGGATAGCTGAAAGTTGTGTCCCTGGAGTCTGATGCCAGAACCTGCATGCCTAACCATCATGCTGCCTTGCCTGCATGCAGGGACTCATTCATTGACACACGGACTTGTTTTGACCATGCCCTACTGCCAGGCTCGGAGCTGATGAGGGCAAATAGGATTCTCAGGCCCCTCCTCCGAAGCCCTCAGCCCCTTTAGGAAGGCAGACTAAACCTCATCCATTTGATCATTCACTGATTCGATAATCCTGTGTTGAGGGCCTACTCTGTGTCTGCATCGGGCTAGATGCTGGGAGAGAGATGAGTGAGACGTGGTCCTGCCCTCCAAGAGCTCTGGACCTGGACGAGCAGGAGCAAGCCACATGACGTGTGTCACAGAGTCACTGCATGCAGGACCCAGTTGGGGCACAAAGCGGCCCATGTCAGCCTACCCGGGAGGCTCAGCAAAGACTCCCAAGGAGGTGATGCAGAGCAGGGCCTAAGGAATGAGAGGAGGGAGAGAAGGGGTGGCGACGCCCGGGCTGCGAGAGGCCAGTTGCACAACAGCAAGGGCTCCTGGCCGGGGCTGGCAGGAGGACGCCTGATCACAGCGAGTGTGCTCTTGGCCCGGCTCGGGAGGAGACGCCCTTGCAGCACACCCTCCTGTGGGAAGCGTTTCAGTGTGGGCTGAGCACCCAGGCCACTGGTTGACATCTTGTTCTCTTCCTTGGGACCTGGCGCCAAGTATCTGACCGTCTCAGCCTCGGCCTCTCTCATCTCCAAAAGCGGGACAATAATACACACCTTGCAGGTGGTCACGAAGGTCACATGAGAATGACCTGGCCCTGAGTGACCCTGCTAGAATCCAGCAGGGCTGCCACGCAGGCTTGGGCACCCATCACGCGGTTGCAGGTTTGCGGATGCTCACGGCAGAGGATGGGCACCCCTTCCAAACCCCACAAAGCCACTGGGTGGACTAGCAGCAGTGCTGTCTGTAAGAGCTGTTATTGCTCAGAGGGTCCCTCTGCTGAGCCCCGCCTGGGGGAGGGCATCTTTGGTACCCGGGCACGAGCCCCACAGCTGAGAGCAGTTCACTGCAGCCTGGGGCTTCACCCTCCTCCGTGGGTCTTGGGGCCAAGTCAGGCAGCGGAGAGAATGCGGCGGGAGGGTGGGAAGGATTTCCATAGACTGAGGGATTAGCTCAGACACTTGGAAGTCAACCCACTCCGGGTCAGTTCTCCCTCCGCCGCTGACTTCCGGGAATCCTCGACAGACCGCCCACTTTCTCAGCCTCGTTTCTTACAAGTTAGAGCAGAATAACGAATAAGAATAACCACCCCCCCCGGGGGCAGTGAAGGACTGAAGTTTAAACGAGGTGAGGTGAAGGGCCCAGTTCAATGCCTGCTCGTGACTTTGAACTGAATGCCCAACCGCACCCCTTCACCCAGGAAAATCCCATCTTCCCAAGGTTACTGGATGGGTCTCTATCTCTTGTTCAAGTTCTAAATGTTTCACACATTCATTTTAATTAAAAAGCAATTCTATTTATTCTTCAGGGCCCGGCCAGCATCATGGGATATGATAACAAAAAGGAAAGCTTTCTCTCTTGATGATCTGTCTGCTTCTTTCTCGTTACGGAACTTTCTGTCTTCAGCAGTCAAAGCTGAGGCTGACCCGGCTGTATCAGTTAGCGATCACCCGGCTGCAGTAGCAGAAACCAACTCTGGTTATTTTAAGCAAAAGGGGGATTTAGTGGAATGATAACAGGTTTGCCAGGACTAGTCAAGGGGAGGGGGGGAGAAGATCTGTCCTTCTCAACTTCCCTAATGGGAGGCGGGACACTGCTCCCAGCCACCCCCTACCCAGCCAACAAAGAGCTCCCCAGTGCCTAGCTGTGCCAGAGGTTGAGTGAGGAGCTGGGGACGAGCCGGTGGTGGTAGACGCTGACGGGTAAGCGGCCACAGGCGTTCTCCACAACCAGGTGCTTCAGACGCACCGTCTCCTCCCACCTCGGGACACTTGCCCATAGTGCTGCTTTGGGATTCCCTAGAAGCAAACCCTGAGACAAAGATTTGAATGCAAGCGGTTTATCTGGGAGGTGACCCCGGGAAACACTGGCCGAGAGAGTGGGGAAATGAGGCAGAGAAGGTAAGGAACCGATGAAGAGGGCGTCATGGAGCCTGTGACCACGATGGGCACCTGGAGACCTCAGTTCTCCCCACCAAGGAGCGAGGCTGCCGGAGGCGGGGAAGCTGACACATCTGCCACACGGAGGTTCACATGAACACTTGCAAAACACTGTCATGCCCATATTCCACTTGCTGATAAGTCTACTCTGCCCTGCTCCTCTGCATGATACGAGTTATAAGCTGCAGACCAGTCTTTCTTTTCCTCTCTGCCATTTCCTGAGCTGCTGGTGAAGCAATCTCAGCAAGATCAGATGTTCCGTCTTCTCCAGCTGCAGAGGAGGAGGCCCTATTCGACACCACAAAACCGTCCTGGTTAAACGTAAAATGAAACAGTCTCAGAGAACCACACAAAACAAAGGTGCAGTTTAATGAATTATGACCAGGTGAACTCCCTGAAACCACCAGCTGGGACAAAGAGGAGAACTTGGCCACCCTCCCGGGATCTCGGCCACGCGCCCTCCTCCCATAACCACCGCCTCCCTCCCCACGGATGTGCCCATTCTCCTGACTTTGACGTTCAGATGTTCATCGCTTCCTTACAGGCCACTCCAGTTTGGTCTTGCCCATTGTGTTAACTTGATATGTCCTTTAAATTTCTTTAACCCACAGGTTTCCCATCTGCATTTGTTTCTTAGGGCTGCCATAACAGACGATCACAGACTTACTGGCCTCAAACAACACAAACTGATTCTCTCACAGCTCTGGGGGTCAGATGTCTGAAACAGTCCCACTGGACTAAAATCAAGGTGTTGGCAGGGCTGCATCCCTTCTGGAGGCTCCACGGGAGAATGCATTCTCTTATCTTTTCCAGCTTGTAGAAACCACCTGCATTCCTTGGCTCGTGATCCCTTCCTCCATCTTCAAAACCAGAAACAGCTGGTTGTGTGCTTTACCTTGCTTCCCACCCTCCCACCTCCCTTTTATGAGGATCCTCATGATGACATTGGGCCCACCAGGATCATCTCCCCATCTCAAGATACTTCACTCACTCCCCTCTGTGAAGTCTCTTTTGCCATGTCAGGTCACGTGGTCACAGGTTCTGGGGATCAGGACACAGACAACTTTGGGGACCATTACTCTGCTGACCACTCCATCTATCTTCCCCCTCACAACTGATCTGTTGAGGAACCCAGGCCGTTCGGCCTACAACATGGCGCACAGTCTGGGTTGGGACAACTGCACCCTCCAGGTGCAGTTCTGCATGCTCCTCTCTCCTCAAAATCTCCTGCAAACTGGCAGCGGCATCCAGAGGCTGGCTCAGGCTCCATCCTCTCAGCTCCTGATGTCTGATCGTCTCTTTCCGTGATGTTAGTACTCGCTGGTTCTCAACATCTAGATTCACTAATTCACTGGGGGTTGCAAAACTGTGATATTCTAATTCCGTCATCTCGTGTTCATGTGTTAGTTGGAATACTTTCATTAAGAGCTACTTTCCCTCTTCTACAATCTGGTTACCAGTTGGTCCAGGAAAGGTGGAGTCACTGCTTGATCCCTCCCCTTTACCAGCTCTCCTTATCATCCTCTGAAGGAGATCCACGAGATTTAAAAAATATTTTTGTGAACTCATGAATTTAAACACAGACGGGTTTCAATCCCTTGCAGTATTCTCCTTGCTGAAGCTCCGATGGTCACGTCTTTGGCCAGGGGGAGTGTCTTCAAGCTGCCTTCTGAGTTCTTCTGGCACAATCCTAGGAGTCTTCCTTTATAGTCTGCTTGCCATTTGGGAAAACAAAATATTCCAGCCTTGTCTTGCACATTTCCTGTTCATTTCCAGCCCGAGAAATTTATTTCTCCAAGAAACCCTGCTTTTTAATTTTTTTAAATGGGAAATGGCGTTTCAGGACTGCAACCTGTGTGTTAGGCTACAGAGGCAATCTCTTTTTCTGGGTCTTTTCAGGGGGCTGGGCTAGAGAATATAAACATATTTTTAAAAAGGAAATACCTAGCAAGTGGATCGGTCGTCTCACCTCAGAACCTGTGGCCCTGGTGGAGCTGTTTGATTGGCATCTCTGTCCTCTCAAAGGCGTGAATCCTATGACTCTTCTCTCACACGCATGGAAAAGGCGACAAGATTTCTATCATTCTGTTAGATTTCGCATGTAAACAAACGGCTTGAGTCTGTGTCCTATTTAAGTTAACAATATGTAACTTGTGTTTCCAGCCTTGGGGAAAACCAAACCTGGGCACTTATCATGTCAGTGTTTGCTCAGAACCCAGCCCTGACCTCCCGGCCCCCTGCCTTCTGGGTGTCCAGGGTCACCCCCCACCCTCCTTGTGTGTTCCTGCTTCCTGTTTCCCCGCTGCACCCCAGGGGACGAGAACCTTCTTGAGGCTCCCAGAGGCATCGCAGCTCGGAGGGCCCCTGCTCTGGTCCTCTCTCTGGGACTCTGGGGAGCCCATTACCCCGGGCAACCGTGAGCTCCTCCCTCGCCATCTCTTGCCATCAGTGCCTTGCAGCCTCCTCGCCTCAGGGGGACTCCCTGGTCTTCCCAGCAGCCCCCGACAGCATCTCTGACCTCCCTCTTTAATCCTTCACTCCCAGAGGCTGGAATGACAGCCCCCAGATCTTCCTACTCTCTCCCGGGAGGCCCAGCCCAGCCCTGCCCCTGAGACTCAGGCTCCTGGAGATGTGTTGTCCTATGATGGCACCCATTTTGGTAAGACAGCCAGTCCTGCCATCACGCTTGCTGTGCACCAGGACCCATCTGAAGTGCTTTATAAACCTTCACTAGCTTCCTCCTCACAGCTGGCCTAGGAGGCAGGAGCTGTCATCTACACATTTTACGGATGAGGGGACTTTGGCTCAGGGCCACCTAGGAAGTGAGAGGAGGAGCCAGTTCTCACCCACTGACTGTAGGGCTCCAGAGTCAGCACTTCTAACTGGAAGACAGTACCACTTACGACCAGCCCCTCAGCATCCCTCGGGGAAGGAGCCAGGACCTGCACCATAATAAACTGACTGAAGGCGAGAATGCAATCGCCTCCTTGTGCAATCCGTCTTTCTCTAGAGCAGCAGCCCTCGACTGTGAGCGGCCTCAGCATCACCAGGAGGCCACGTTCAAACACAGATTGCCAGGCCCCACCCCAGACTTTCTGACTCAGTAGGTCTGGGTGGGCCTGAGAATCTGCATTTCTAATGAGTTCCCTGGTGATGCTGATGCTGCTGGTCTGGGGACCCCACTTTGGAAAGCACTGCTTCAGTGAAGTTGCCCGCCATGGAAGAACGGGACACGGCTGGGACTGTCTGCTCCCTCCCAGGGCCCATGGTGTGATGGTTCCAAAGCGAACTTTCCCATCAAAATGGTCCTGTGATGGTGACCTCATGGTTATGTTAAAGATAATAATAATAAGTCCTCATCTGTTAGAGGTGCATTCTGAAGCATTTGCAGGTGATGTATACGATGTCGGGGATTTACTTGAAAGCGCGCCAGCCTCTCTCCCCTGCAGAAAGTTGAGGGTTTAGATGAAGCAATGGTAGCTGGCTGATGAGTCCAAAGACGCTGTTATACCACTTTCCACACCTTGTTTATATCAGAAAGTGTTAACAATAACCTTGCTGATTTCATGTGGGAAAAACGCTGGCTTCCGCCCCTAATAACCACGGGACCTTGAGCAAGAAGCTGACAGTATCTGCGCTTGCATCTTGCTGCTATCAATGCAGGCGATGGCGGTATTCCAACCAGGTTGTTGAGGAGAGAGTGGATGTTCGACACGTAGCACATAGCTTGGCACGTAACCCGTGAAATTATAGTTACCCCAACTGCCTCTGCTCTCATACACTCTCCAGCCCGGGCCCGACCAAGGCGGCGTGTAATGGGCAGGGGTCTCGCCCATCTCAAGACACTTGCTCAACAAGTTCCTAGGTTGAGTGTGGAACTTGCCAGAAGCCTGCACATCTGCGAGTGGGAGGCGTGGGTGTGGAATGTGGTGTGGGCAGGCCGTGTGTCTGCTCCCTGGGATGTGAGGCCTCTGGGCGGTCATGGGCAGGATGGCCACTTAGGAGCCTTGGTGGCTGCCCCACACTGTGATTTGGACCTGCCGGGTGTTTCTTTATGCAGTAACCAGGTCTGGAACAGGAATTCCCTGGCATCCAGTTCAAAGGTGGTTCCAGTGAATTCCACGGGGCCTTCAGCTTGCCAAGTTGTTCCAATCAAGGCAGTTTTTGGTTGGTGTTCTATATTGTTTTGTTCTGGATTGGTTTTGATGCAAATAGCAGAAACTCATTTATGACAGCCTCAGCCACAGTCAGGGGCGGCCGGCGCCAGGGGACCACGGAACCTCAGTACAGGGAGGGCAGCCAAGGCTCAGATCAGTTGGAAGCAAGTGCTGGAAAGCTGTCGAGGACCCCAGTGGCTTCCCGCCCTTTCTGGCTCTTTCTCCCTCCTCCTCCTTTGCCTCCTCCTCTACAAGGCAGCAGGTGGCCTCCGCACAGCTCCAAGTCCCATCCCCTCTGTTCACACAACCAGCAGGGCCGGCCAGTCTTTGCCCAGCGTTGCCCGTGTGCCAGGCCTTGGGCAAAAAGCATCACCACCAGGATTTCACGTAATCCCACAGTAGCCACGGAGGAAAGTGGTGTTTTCATCATTCCGACTTCCAGAGAAGGAAATGGAAGCGTTGAGACGTTCATGAAGTTGCCTGAGGCCACACAGTTGAGAGAAGAGGCAGAACCGGGATTTGAGCGGCCACTCAGTGAGGAGCCAGGCTCCTAGCCACCTGCCCTGTTACCTTCTGACATCACGAAGACTCCATTCCTGGGGGCGGGAATCCGAATGGCCCAGCTTGAGTCAGGGGACCTGGGTCTGGACCAATCAGCTGTGGCCAAGGAGGTGGCTCTCAGAGTACCAACATGGCGACCCCCAGGCCCAGCGTTAGAGAGCTGTTTTCAGACGGAGGGCGGGGCTGGTGTGAGCCTGGCACCTGGTACCAGCAACATCCCACTTCTGTTCCCTTCCTCCTTCCTGCGTATCCCATCCCCTGCCTTCCACAGACACACAAAACCCTGCTGCATTCATCTTCCCACTTGTGGAGTTAGACGTGGCCTGAGTTCAAATCCTGCCTCTGCCGCTTTCCTAATGGTCTGCTCTTGGCCAAATGACTTCATCTCTCCTTGCCTCATCTGTAAATGGGGATCATAATCCTGCCCTCTCAGGGATGTGGGGAGAATCAGATGAGATAATAACCCAGGTAAACCCTTCAGTGGTTCTCTTTCATTTTCAGGGTCAAGTTTGAACTCAAGATGTGAACTGGCTGGCACCTGGTTAACTTTCTACCCTGCATCCTCCCACTCCCAGCACACCCCCTTTCTCCAGCCACGCTCAGCTGCTTGTAGTTCCTTGAACTTCTCTGGCCCATGCCTTTGCACTTACTGTTCCCTCTGCCTGAGATGCCTTTCCTCTTCTTCCCCAACCTAACTTAGCTAACTTGCTCCATGTAGTGGGTTGAATTGTGTCTCCCCAAAGGGTATGTCCATGTCCTAGCTACCTCCTGCCCCCACCTCGGAACCTGGGAATGTGATCTTATTTGGAAATGCAGTCTTTGCAGATGTATTTAAGGATCTTGAGATGAGATCATCTTGGATTTAGGGTGGGACCTAAATCTGGTGTGTCCTTATAAAAGAAAGGAGAGGGAAATTTGGGACACAGAAACACAGAGGGAAAGGCCATGGGAAGATGGCAGCAGAGATCGGAGTGATGCATCTACAAGACGAGGACATCACGGATTGCCGGCAGCCACCAGGAGCTGGAGAGAGACCTGGAACAGATTCTCTCTCAGAGCCTCGGGAAGGAACCAACCCTGCTGGCACCTTGATTTTGGACCTCTGGCCTCCAGAACTGAGAGAATAAATTTCTGTCGTTTACGGTAATTTGTATGGCAGCCACAGGAAATGAATACTCAGGAACTCAGCTCAGATGTCCCCTCCTCTGGGAAATCTCCGTGACTTCTCACCCTGACCAGATGCCCCGAGCCCACGCACGCCTTATCCAAGCACTTTCCACAGTTCTGTGAGCACTCACACCCGTGTGTCACCCTCCAGACAGCAGGTGTCTGTCTCTAACTGCTTGGGCGACAGTAGCCTCTCCCAGAGGAATCCACATTCTAGCAGGCCTTTAGCCCAACAACAGATGACTCTCTAGTGGTGGAATTCAGGCAGTGCCCGCAGGCACCCGCAGGAAGAAGTCTGCTTTGGGCTGGTCACCTCTCACCTTCTCACCCTTGGGCCCATTCCCCTCCTCCCAGTTGGAAGCAGGAGGAGACTTGCCCACGGTGTAAGATAAGGTTTGTCCTGCACTGTCCTCGCCTGGAAGGGCCCCACCTGCCTTCCCTTTAGATGATCTTGCTGATGTCTGTACGAATGTTTTTGTAGAAAAAGACTTGGGGCCGGGGGCAAGGGCGGGGGGGTTACTTAATCCCAGCAGCTCAGATGGAAAAAGCCCCGGGAAAGACTGTGGCCATGTCATTCTGCTCCAGGAACAGAGGGATTGTTTACTTAAGTTTGTTCTTCTGGAAAAGTAGTTTCAGTGGGTGAGGCCCCTGCCCTCCGCCAAGTGCCCAGGGGTCCAGTCTCTTCTCAGGGACCTTGGACTGCCCACAGACTTGCCCCTGTTTCTCAGCTTCCCGGTGCCCCTCCTGCCGGCCGTGCTCCGAGGCCCTGTTTGCTGTCAGGAGGGACACAGCCCTCTCCAAAGCTGGGCCACTTCTGCCCCCCAAGGCTGTGGAGTGGACCCCAGGCAGCCAGAGAGCTGGCCACGGCCTCTGTGGTCTCTTCAATATGGGAGACCTGCTGTGGCAAGAGAGAAAACTCCAGACTGTGGATTGTGGGTGGGGAAGCTGGCCTCCCGTTCCTGGAAGAATGGAGAGTGGGAGGCAGGGCTCTGACGTCCCAGCGGCCCGCACAGCCCGTTCCAGGCTGGGTGGCCGTGGGCCAAGTATCTCACCCCTCTGGGCTGCCTCTGTGGAACTGGAGAAAACTGTGCCTCTGTGAATGGTGCCAAGGGCAGCTTCCCGGTTGCCGTATTGGGCTGCAGTTACCTGGTGCTACCATGGGGAAGGCGGACCTCCCTGTACGTGTCTTTGCATGTCCTGTGAATTTACCTTATTTCAAATCAAAAGTTTTTAAAAATTCTTTTTTAAAAAGAAAAAGAAAAACAGGTCAATGACGTTAGTATGAGGTATAATCTGACTTGGACAATTAGTGGCAAAAAAAAAAAAAAGAACCAACGTATTCTTTCCTTCCTACAATCTTCTCTGGAAAGGCTTCCTGTCATTTGTACTTCCTAGGAGACGAACAATAACTATGTAATATCTCTCTACTCTGAATGGCTGCAGCGAGAAGAATGTCATAATCAAGTGAGATATTTTATCAAAAACACAATACCTACGTATGTTCATGTACTTACACAAATTAAAGCCTTTATCTTGCTGATTAAAAAAAAAAAAGACAAAGTCCCTCCTCCCAAGGACTCTGGAATCAGATTACTCAGGTCTGTGTCCTCACTCTGCCATCTACTAGCTGTGTGACCCTTGCTAAGTGACTTTATTTCTCTGGGCCTCAGTTTCCCTCATCTGTAAAATGGGTGTTAATAGTGTCTTCCTCCTGGGCTGGGATAGCTCAGAGGAGCTGTTAGTTTCTGTAAAGGGCTGACAGAGGCCCTGGCACATAGTAAGTGCTAGAAGGTGCTGGCTGCTGTGGAAGGTTGCCACGAGGAGTAACGTAACACTACAACGCGCGTGCAGGGAACGGAGGGAGTCCCCGAAGGGTTAACCACCCACCTATCTCTGCCAAGTGTGGGGTCCTACTGTCCTCCCTTGTGAAATGAGGTCTCTGGTGGACATCTAGAAGGCTGTCTGCCCACCCCCATGTGTCATTCTCCCGGGACCCCCTGCTGGTGCACCATCCCCACTGTCACCCCCATTGCCATTGCTAACGGGGAGCTGCCAGTTCTTTCGTCCCCTTCCCTTGGCCTCAGTTGATGGGCACAGATCCAGGCGCCTTTCCCAGGAGGCCAGAGGGGCAGCGAGCTGTTTCCCTTCCCGTCCCGTTCTGGGGGTGGGCGTGCAGGATGGAGTCTGGAGCTGCCACATTTCATGTCACCAGGAGACGGTCACTCTGCCCAGAGAAGACAGACGGAACTGGGAGACTCCATCCCTGGTTCCTGCTGTTCCTGAAGCCCAGGTGAGGCCCTCTCTTCCCAAGCGTGGTCGGTCCGTTCTTCTTTAGAGATCATAGTAACAGCAACAATAGCAGCAAGCACTTAGAGAAGGCTACCATGAGCCAGCATTGTTCTGAGGACCGCGGATATTTTAACTCTTTCACTCCTCATAGCCCTGGAGCGTCACCACTCTCTTCTACGTATGGGGAAACTGAGGCACAGTGAAGAACTTGTGCGAAGTCATGCACTAGCAAGTGTCAGAGCTGGGACTTGAACCTGTCGGCCCAGCACCAAAGCCGCAGCCCCGGCTGATCCTCCACCCTGCCCTTCCCTGAGGCCCGACTTTCCGCAGCGGGTTGGAGCTGGGATGCTGTCCTTGCCACCAGCACAGGGGACCGAGAGCCCCTTGGGCCCCTCCAGCGCCAGGCGGGGGCCTCCACTGTGTCCTCTGCCTTCCTCCGCCTCAGCCCTGGGAACAGCCTTCCTCAGCCTGTCCGTTTTCACACCCTTCACCTCATTGTCCTTCAAACTTATTACAAACCTCTTTCAGACTTATTCAGACATAGATTTTAATTAAGTGCCATTCTTGTACATCAAACAGACAATATAAATGAAATAAATCGGATAAGGTATTTCCGAGAACATCACCACATTTGGATCCAACTCTTCCGAATCACTTTTCTGCTCAGAGTCGCCAATATCCGAGTTTTTCTGTCAACACGCCCTCTGAATCCCCGGGAGTGCTGATGACGCGGAATTTCCCAGAAGACGGTTCCTCTGTGTTTCCTGGAAGTTTCCGCCAAGCCGCTTACACCCAACTGGCACGTTTCGACGTGCTCACGTGCTGGCAATGATGCCTCCTGCTGGTGGCCGAAGCAGTGACACATCCCAACTTCAGGGATGTGGAAAGACGAAACAACGTGCCTCTTGGGCTCTCCAAGAAAAGGTGGTCTTGATAGAATGAATGTATGAGAAGAAGTGATGAGTGAGTGGGAAAGTTAATTAATTACCCTGAACCTAAGGGGAAAATGCTCCCACGGAACTGACTGAATGGATGAAGTGATGCAAATTAGAGTCTCGTTATTTTAGCTTCAACCAGAGGTTCTCAACTAGGGGCATAACCATGCCCACCGAGCACTTGCTATCATCTCACAGAATCCCCCCGCCAACTCTGAAGGCAGCCACTCTTATCACACTCATTTCACAGAGGAAGAAACTGAGGCTCAGTGAGGGTGAGTGCCTCGCTCAGGATTGGAACCCAGGTTGACCAGTCTCTCCTCTCTCCACCCCATCTAGTGGGCAGCCCTCCAGAAGTAGGGATGAGCTCAGCCCTGTTCCCAGAGCCCTTTGCAAGTCTGCACACCAGCAGTGTCCCCTTCTGGGCCTCAGTGGCTGGAGGGAATCCACTTCACCAGGCCAGAACCAGCAGAACAGCTGGGTGTCTGGAGCCTGAGCCGTGGGTGGGGCAGACCTGGGTGGAATCCTGGCCCCGGCTCTTATCTTATCGGTCGTGTGACTTTGGGTGAGTCCTTTCAGATCTCTGACACTCACTCAGTCTCCTCATCTGGGAGATGCGTGGGAAGTGCCAGGCACACTCAAGTCTCTGCAGGTTGTAACTGTTTGCCTCCACCACGTGTGGCCAGCCATGGAGTGAACAATCCCTTAGACGTGTGGTCCTCAGCCCTGATGAGCCTGGCCGCTTGTGAGGACCCCTCTCCCCTGGGAGCTTCAGCCAACCTCAGGCCCCAGGTCCCTTCCACGCAAGTGAGATGGACCCTCCAGGACAAGGGGGGTGCTGGGGACTTGATGAGTGACCCGTGCCGGCTTGCCCCACAGAAATCACGTGCATAAATTCCACAACATGGCTCGTGCCTGGAACGGATAGACATAAACCTCACTCTGAAATGGCAGTCGTATCTGTCTCCTGTCGGACTTGCCATTCTTGGGTAAACTCATCTGTCTTTCTCGTCAGTGTGAAGGTCAAACCTCCCCAGGCAGTGTGACAGATGCACACTTTATACAATTTTTACATGAATTGCTTGACTGTTTTTCTCTCATGTTCCACACACAGAAATGAAATAAGAAAATAATTCTTGAGCAATATGAATGCACTGAGACTCAGAAATGACCCAAAAAAAAGGCCCATCAGTCATCAATCTCCACTTAAAACTGGGCTTGGAGTATTTTCCAAGAGAATATGGATTTATGGGGAGAAAGAGTGGGCGCATGGGTGGGGGTAGGGGAGAGGAGAGCTGCTTGTTTGTAAAATATGGGTACTCAGGGGTTGTCTCCACACAAGCCCGTTTTGGAATTCAAAAGGTGGAGTCGTGCCAAATGGTTGATTCACACCAGTCGCCATGGGGCTCTTTGGAAAGGGACGAGCCGCTGGGTGAACTGAATCATCCCCCACAGCCTGTGTGTGTGTGTGTGTCCCTTCTTGTGCAGACACTGTTGAGATCTGGTTGTGTAACAGATACCCCTGGGGCTCTGCCCACATGCCCTTGGGTCCCTGTGTGTGCAGGAAGCGGGCTGCCCCTGGAATTGATAGCCCCTCCTGCAAGGGCCCCCCCGTACCCCATCACTGGGGGGTGCTGGGAGCCGTATACACACTCAGCTCCCTTGTCTCCTGATGGGCCCACTCCACAGCGTGACTCGTAGCCACAGTGCTATTTGCAAAACGAACACACGGGCCCTGTTGTCCATCACACCAAGCGGAGGGCCGTTCTGAGCAAGCGCACGGGTTCCCCCTCAGGGGCCCTGGTGGGACTCAGGCTGCCTCTAGGAGCCCCGAGGGGATGGCGCCAAAGTTACCCTCCACGGAATCTTGACCCCTCACCTTGCTTGACCTCCTTCTCCCCTTTCTCACTTCTCCATCCCTCTGCTAGTTGTCCCCAGGAACTTTCCTCATAAATCGCTTTCAACAAACCCTCTTCCCAAGGCCTGCTGCAGAGGGATCCAAGCCACAAGAGAGCGCACGGGCCCAGGTGTTCCTGGTTCCAGAGCAGAGCGGAGCTGACCGCTCATCCCGGTAACAGCCCCCTCACTCACCCTAGGACTCAGTGGCTTCAGCACATTCAGTATAAGATCCTCAGGTGGTTAAAACCATGAATCACGCACGTAGGTGAGTGCATTTCCATTTTATGAGGAGTAAATTTATTTTGAGAACATTTCGGATGGGGGCATGCCTGCCAGAGTCAGACCTGGAAGACACCTGTAAGTAACCAGGACAGCGAACTCCGTCTTAGACAGGAGCTGCAGACACGCTCACGGAGGCAGTGGCTTCTTCCCAGTGGGGAGCTGTGGAGCTGTAGGGTCAAATGCGATTCCTAGTGTGCCTTGTTTCCAGGATGATAAAACGGGGATCCAGCGCTGGTAAGTGGCTCCCAGAAAGTCACCCAGCCAGGTGGGGCCAAGCTGGGGCTGACAGCCAGACGTCCGGTCTCTCAGGGTCAGGATCTGCTGAGTTGGGCGTGACCTCTGGGGGTCACATCATTTTTACCCAACTATTTCCAAGGCTTAGCAGAAAGTGGAGGAATGTTCTTGCAAATTGGCTGAAAGGGAAGCAAAGAAGGAACGAATATGAGCTGCTGCTTGGGTAGAACATGGGGTCATGAATCTGTCATCCCCTTCCTCCTCACCCACCAGAAAGATGCCAGTTTCCACGAAGATTAAATTCTTAACTCACTGTTAAGTCTCTACGGGTACCACACTATTTAGTTCCTAACACATCCTTCCCCATCATTCCCATTCTACAGATGAGGAAACTGAGGCATGGCGAGTTGAAGTCATTTGCCTAGGGTCATATGGTGGTGGAGCAAGAGCTTAAACCCACGTTGGCCGGCTCCTAAAAGCCATCCTAAACCCTGTTCTTCCCCCCGGGTCCCCAGCACTTCCCCGCTGAAGTTCACAGTCCTCAGGTGGGTCAGACCCACTCCAAGGACTGCTCCTGTCATCAGCAGGTAATAGACACGCTGGCATCAATCCTCAAGGGCTCTAGATTTTCCTGGAGGACTCACACCTGAATATTCTGGAATCTGAAACCTGATGTTTGCCTTTCAAGGACATCCTGGGGAAATTGTTCAATCTCAAGGGCTTTTGTTTACCATGTGTAGACATTCAGCTTCTACAGGGGATGGGTGGGTACTCAGGTTTTACCAACTGAGACTCCTCCATTGCTGCGATCCCACAGCCCTTGGCACCCACCTGCATCTCACCCCGGAGAGCGTCTGAGAGCAGAGCCCGTGCCTGCCTTACCTAGTGATCTCCTCTGGTGCCCACCTCCTCCGCCATCATTCTGTTCCCCCCAGCAGGTGCCTCCCTGTGGTTCCTCAAAGCCAAGATCTTTCCTGCCTCGGGACTTCTGCTCTTCTGGCTCCTTCTGCCTGGGTGCCCGTTCTCCAGGTCTTCCCACCCGGTTACTCTGCATCACATCACCTGCCCCTTTCCTTCACAACACTCGCTGCAGTCTGTCACTGTCTTGCTGATTTACTTGTTGGCTTGTTTAGTCTCCTACTAGGATGTGAGCCCTGTGAGAGCAGGAGCTCTCTGATGCATTCTCTGTGTTACCCCAGCACGCCTGGCATACACGGACATCCATGAACGACTGCTGAGTACCATGCCTGCACAGGCCCATCATAGGGCTGACGCTCGACAGTGTTGTGTGACAGACGGAGGGAGAGACAGAGGGACAGACTCCATGGGACAATGGAGGACCTGTCCGTCTGTTTGTGGGGGCATCAAGACAAAGGAATGGAAAGAAAGTTACAGCCTCGTCTAATCTTCTGATTTAGGTCCAGAGAGTATGGAAACTTTCACTTCTGATTACACACAAAGTTCTCCAATGCTCACTTTGAAATTATAAGGGAATTTAAAAATTCTACCCGCAAGTAAAGCCCACTCCCACCCTCCCACTGGTTGACTTGGTGATTAAAGCTACCTAGGACCCCGGCTGCCCACACCCACCGCCTGCGGTGGACTCATTACTCCTCCCGCTTACCTGCTGTGGTCGCACTATTGAAGGTGTCTCTGCTGTCCTTTCCCGTGCTCTGCCACGTTCTTGGAGTCGCCCTCTGCAAAGAGAAATGGGCTGTCAGGGCTGGTGTGCCGATTCCTGCTCCAATGCTCAGGGCTCACCAGCCACTGCCAAATTGAGTCAAATACCTCAGAATAGCCTGCAGGGCACCCTGGCCCTGGCCCCGTTTCTCCCCAGGTGAGGTCACCCAATCCCCACCTGCAGCCTCTCCCCTCTCCTCGCCCGGGCCCCACCGCCTACGTTTCTGGCCTCATCTCCTGCCACTCTCCCCCTGCTCACCATACTTCAGCTGCCGTGACGGCCAAGTTGCTGCCAACCTCAGGATTTTCACACTTGCTGTTCCTCTGCCCACTATCTCTTATTCTTTAGGCTGAGCTTTAATTCCGCCCCCTCAGGAAGTCTTCTTTGACATCCTAGTCTAAGATGTCCTTTTCACAGTGTCCTGTATGTGACCTCAATCACCCTGATCACTATTGTCACTAAATAACCATTGGGCTTTATTAATATTTGAATTTCCTGTTTGATATTGGCTGCACGATGGCAGGGACTGGGTCTGCCATGTTCACCAAGGTAGCCCCAACCTCCAGCACAGAATGAAGCTTCATAAATATGTGCTGATAAATATGTGCTGTCAATTCTTTTTTTTTTTTTTTTTGTGAGGAAGATTAGCCCTGAGCGAACATCCGATGCCAATCCTCCTCTTTTTGCTGAGGAAGACCGGCCCTGGGCTAACATCCATGCCCAACTTCCTTCACTCTATATGGGACGCCGCCACAGCATGGCTTGACAAGCGGTGCGTCGGTGCACACCCGGGATCCGAACCTGCGAACCCTGGGCCGCTGCTACGCCACCGGGCCGGCCCTTGCTGTCAATTCTTAATAAAGATATGATGGATGGATGGATGGATGGATGGATGATGGATGGAAGAATGTATGTATGTATGTATTATGGATGGATGGAAGATTGGACGGATGGATGGATCAATGGATGAGTGGATGGATGACTGGATGGAAGGATGGTGTCAGCCATATTTCTAGTTCCCTGACTGAAAATAGGAGGGACTTAACCACAACTAGCCCCAGGTTCTGATGTTTAACATGAGCCCTTTTTTTGCTGCGAGCCCCCCTCTGGCTCACACCTCCCCTGCCCATCATCAGACAACAGGGCTTTGACTTTATTTCCCAATCCTACTTCCCGCTTGTCCCCTGTGAGCCGCCCCTGAGCAGCCGCCTAGTCCCAGCCTGCAGCCTGGAATGGCTCCTGCCCGTGTCAGATGCCACTGGAGGATGGCTCAGGCTGGAGGAGATTTCACAACAGAAGCATCTTGGCACCCTATCACCTCCCCCGCGAAGAGCCACCTGATGGCGTGAAAGCAGCTGGGAGAATACGGTCGTGTCCCCGCTGAGCAGCTTCAACCTGGGGCGCTCATAACAGTCCATGGGACTGCACTTTTCTTCTTCACCCAATGAATGCTCATTGACCTTTCTAGCACCCTGCAGAGAAAGAGCGGTGTCTCCTCCTACCTGGATATTCTTTGTAAAGTTTGTGTCGTAGGAGTCGCCCATCTGGAAAACAAGTGAGAGAATTAAACTCTTTTCAGGGAGTTTAAAGGCCCCGAGTATTTTCATAATAATACCAGGGGGCCAGCCCGGTGGCTTAGCGGTTAAGTGCGTGCGCTCCGCTGCTGGCGGCCCGGGTTCAGATCCCGGGCGCACACCGACGCACCGCTTCTCCGGCCATGCTGAGGCCGTGTCCCACATACAGCGACTAGAAGGATGTGCACCTATGACATACAACTATCTCCTGGGGCTTTGGGGGGAAAAAAAAAAAACAACATAATAATACCAGGGAATTATTTGTGTTTTTCACTCTCATTCTCTCATGAGTGTACAGTAGAATTTTCCAGAGGCTACATGACATGTGATATCGCAGTTAATGTCCATGCCCACACCAAAGAGGGCTCTATGGGGTCACCAATATTTTGTGAGTATAAAGGAGTCCTGAGACCAAAAAGGTTGGGAACCGCTGTCTTAACAGATGAGCTGGAAGCAAAAGTTCAACATGTTGTTCAGCAACTGTCACTACAAAACACGTTCACGTGGGAGCCAGTGGTACTCTTCAGAGCCCGTCCAAAAGAGACTTGAATGTCATTACTGCGAATGACAAAGAACTCGAGGGTGAGTCTTCACTGCTCCACTAATCCTCTCTGAGCCCGTTTTCACACCTGGAAGTGGGCATAAAATCAGCACCTCTGAAGTTACTGCGAGGATTAAAAGAAATCATTTATTTATTTATTTTCCCCAAAGCCCCAGTAGATAGTTGTACATCATAGCTGCACATCCTTCTAGTTGCTGTATGTGGGACGCGGCCATGAGGCCGGAGAAGTGGTGCGTCGGTGCGCACCGGGGATCCGGGCCTGGGCTGCCAGCAGCGAGCGCACGCGCGCGCTCAACCGCTAAGCCACAGGGCCGGCCCCAAAGAAATCATTTAAAACACATATATGTGCAAATATTAGGAGGAACCATATGAACTGCCTTTTTTGTAGGTAAAAAGTGGTCAACTCTTGGCAATTTCATATGTCTTAAATTACTAAGAATTTCCACTACATAATTCCTGCTGTGGACTGTCATCCACCCCACCCCTTCCCTCAGCCCCCACCCACCACGGCAGTGAAGCATTCGTGGGAGAGTGGGGAAGTCAGGCCGGAACACGCTTGGCAATGCCGCCATCAGTTAGCTTGCTTCCCCACCTCAGTACATCAGCCTTGTCTGACTGCTAGAACATTAATAAATCACATTTATGCACCTGAAACTAATATAATGTTATCTGTCAATTACATCTCACTAAGAAGTCGTATTTGTGCCACAGACGGACATTTTGTTTTCTGTTGTTTTGTGACCATCCTAAAAATCATCAGGCCCTCTAGGACCAGCACTGACGTTTATGGCATAAGGCAAGAGAACCGAATGGAGCGATCCACCCTCAGGCGGACAGCTTATCAGCCACCGCAGTAACAACTATTTTCTGAAGCACGAGGCAGAGTTTTTCCAGGCCCGAGGCTACCTGAGCCGGTCCTGACCTCCCACCTCCTTGAGGAGGAATCTGGCCGTGATGCTACAGGGCGAGACAGAGGTACCTGTGGATCTGGGCACCCTCTCACAGGGAGGGTGTGCACCAGAAGTGACCCCATGTCACTTTTCCAAAACAGATTCCCCTGCTCAAGGCCGCGTGGCCCCACTTTATTCTCCTCACACAGCATCCCGGGAAGTTATGTCAGAGGCAAGCATGGAGCCCCATCTCCCCGTCTCGGCCCTGGACGCTCAGCCTCAGAGTGCCCTCGAAACCCCTCAGAAAAATGCTCTGATTCCCCCTCACCCTGCTTTCTGAAAATCAGATTTCCTGCCTGTGTCGATGTTCATTTTCCTCTTGAGAAAGACATGAACCCCTCGAATGTCAGGTTCCAGGCTGACAGACCATAGAACCTGAATGATCCTCGGCACCCTCTGGAAGCTGGCTCTCAGAGACTTGCGTCTTAGTGCAGGCATGAGATCTGCAACTTATTCTCAAATAGTCCAGAAAAATAGATAGGTTTATATGGAGAGAGAGTGGGGGTTGGGGAGAGGGAGAGAGAGAATGACGAAGCCAACGTGACGGTATTTTTTTTTTTGGTGAGGAAGACTGTCCCTGAGCTAACATCTGTGCCAGTCTTCCTCTATTTTGTATATGGAACGCCGCCACAGCATGGCTTGATGAGCGGTGTGTAGGTCTGCGACCGGGATCCGAACCCGCGAACCCCGGGCTGCCAAAGCGAACTGGGCAAACTGAACCACTATGTCACCGGGGCGGCCCCCAATGTGACAGTATTTTAACAATTGATGGATTGGGGTGGAGGGTCCAAGGTGCTATTCTTGCCACTTTTCTGTGAGTCTGAAATTATCTCAAATATGTATTTAAAAAACAAAACTTAAATAACAGGCTTCTTCCTTGGTTACCCTGGGACAAGAGTGCCCTGCTCCTCCCTGAGACCACTGCTCCAAGGGAACTTGTTGGAATTCAAGATGTTTCCAAACTTCTGTATAATTACCAAAAATTATTGCTGAGTGACAGCTCCCTGCGATGTCCCCCCCGGAGACAATGCTAGAGGGAATTTCACTTACACTGTCATCTGGAAGGCTCAGATTATTCCTGTGGGAGGGGGAGAACACACATACACACACACAGGTGTCGGAGCAGGTGAACAGGCCCGGAATTCCCACTCTGCTCCTTGGCAGCCGTGGGCATTGTCTGGGCAAGTCTCTAATCTCAAGTCCTCCCTCTCCCATGGGCAGAGATGATGGCGGCACACATTTGTTGAGGACCTACTCTGCTCTAAGCTCTTTCTGGATGTTCTCTCTTTCAAGCCTCATAACTACCCCAGAGCAATTACTATGGGGACCATCCCCATCTCCAGGACACAGATGAAGAAACTGAGGCTAAGAAAGGTTAGGTTACCTGCCCAAGGTCACCAGGAGGAAAGCTGCATGATTGGAACCTGGTTCAGTGGTTCTGAGCCTGCATTCTTAATCATACACGCCGCCGCCTTCTGGTTAAACTTCGTTTGCAGGCTTGCAGTAAAGCTTCAGGAGGGCACCTGTAAGGTGCTCAACCAACATGGGCATCCTTAGTGCAGGCAGGCACTGGTCTGCTCTCTGCTTATCTTCATCCTGGAAGTGGGTCTGTTTTGAACTGGTTTGGACCCTCCAGAACCGGTTTGAACTGGTTTGGCTTACCCTGGTCTTGGAGGTCATATAAATGAATGAGCAAGATCAGAAGATAGAGAGGTGAAGTAGTGCCCAGCCTTTCTGATTATAGAAATGACATTGCCGTCCAAAGGACTCCTAACCTGCCCCACCGCTCTCTTTGGGAAAAGGCTGTTCCTTCCATACTCCAGCAGGTTCCTGCAGGCCGGCCTGCCCTCGGGGTTTTGCATTTGAAGGACCGCATACCCCATCCCCTTACGGTGTGCTTTGGTGTCCAGAGTCCCTTGTCCAGAACAATGATACAAATAGCTGAGCTTCTGTTCTGTGCTCTCAAAGTCACAGCCATGGTTTACGTGGCTTCCTCAGAGAGTCCGTGAAGCAGCTTAACTATGCTTAACTCATTTTACAGACAAGGAAAATGAGGCCCGAGAAGGCTAGGCTATTGGCACCCACAGCAGTGAGGGGCCAAGCAGCTCTTGGAACCCAGGCTGTCTGGCCGGAGAACTCGCTCCTAACCCCAAATGCATGTGGAACAGAGGAGAAACCAAGACAATGCCTAGTTGGTTCAGATCCTTCTATAGGCAATTTTTTCAAAGCTAAGAATTCCAGGAACCGGGATTCTTGAGACACTTTTAATGTCTCATAATTTTTATTTGCATTGATAATGATGCTAAATGCGTAAATGACTTAACGCCTATGTCTTTCTTGAAACACTTCGGGGAAATAAATTCTCAAATCAGGAAAAAAAATGCTTCGGCAGGTCATGCACCCCGATGGGTTCTTCTGGCCAACAGGGTGGCTGTAATTTTCCACAATTGTGACGAGGGTGCTGTCCTCAGCTACTAGGACTAAGAGGTGCAGAAGTGGGGACGCGAGCCGTGGACCATATGGTCTCAGAGTTCCAATGAGCTCAGCTTCGACAAGGTTACCCTACCCCTCCCTTAAGTTCCAGATTCTTCGCCTGCCACACATTTCTGCCAAACTCCACGTCAAACCTCTCAGCCTTACACCCTGCATGAGGCACCTGCGGGCTCTAGGTACCACCAGCCATCCTTGCCCTCCTTCGGAAAATTATGCAAAGCGAAGCAACGCTATTCGTGCCCTTTGCTGATCTATTTATTGCTTTATCTCCAAAGACAAGGACTAATTAAGTCACACCGACTGGTCCTAGCAGAGGTCCTGGGAAGTTAGGGGTTCTCAGATAACTCAAAACACAGATATGTCTAGATGCGTATGAAATACCTGACGTTTACTGAGCACCTGTCATCACTTGGCTTTCCATGTATGATTTAAATTAATCCCCCAACAGCATAAAGTGGCCCCATTTTACAGTTAAGAAAACTGAGGCTCAGAGATTTGAAACAACTGACCCCAAGGTCAGCCCACTAGAAGGTGGCAGAGCAGGGCTTTGCAGCCACTCTGCCTGCTCGAGGGCCCGTATCACGTGCAGGCGAGAGGTGAAGAAGCCAGAAGGAGTGGCAGGGCAGGAGGAAGACGAAGGAGCTCTCCCAGGCTCGAGTGATGGTTTCTCTGGGACAGGTCTCCAGGGGTAGTTACACGGAGAGTGTGGCTGAGACAGGGCTTGGGCGCCCATACTCACCTGATGGCTGGCGCTGCTTGACGCACTGCCCGCGGTTGGGGATGCCCTCAGCCATGTCACCTGGGCTCAGGATGTGGCACTCGTAGCCCGAGGGGCAGAGGAGTGGCTCCGCCCCATCCTCCGTGGTGCTGCATGCCTCTGCTGTGGGAGGGACACACACCACGGTCTCAGGGACAGCCCCCCATGGGGGCAGTGAATGCATGTTACCCAGAGGGTATCCCATCTGTCATCTGCACCCCAGACTCCAGGCTGTGCCTCAGGTCACACTCACAGTGGCACACATGTGCACATGAACATACGTACACACAGGTGCATGCACACAGGGGCAGTCCAAAGTCATAGGATCCCAAACATGCCTTCACACGCACAGTGACAGCCATACATACATGTTCACCCACACACCCTGAAACACATATGCTCATGCTTACAGTCACATGTGTACACACATGTTCACACACACAAATCCAGCACACACATTCACACCTACAGTCACACACATTTGCATGCACACCGATGTACACGTATTCAGACACATGCCACAAGAACAGCCACACAACTGCAGGCACAGCTGCATACCCTCATGGACACAGTCACACACCCGGATGTGTGCAGAACCATGAGCACAGCTGCACACCCACAAATGTACACCCTCGAACCCCTAAAATTCTCTGGGCCCCTGGGCCTGCCTGTTGTTCCTTTCAGAGACTGCTCTCCACCCACCCTGGAAGGAGGCCTCATCATCAGGGAGCACTGAACACCTTATGATTTTAGGGATCTGATAACCGACCCCAAGCCCCCTCCCAGGAAGGAGGCCCCGTTCCCAGGGAGGGTCAACCCGACACTCTCCTGGGGGTTCTGAGAGCCTGGCCAGGCCCCAGCCATCACCCTCTGTGCTGCAGTGGGGGAGGATCCACGATATCTTGGGGAGATATTTGTATGTGGGGACAGACAGCCTGCTGGAGCAGAGGCAGCCCCTGTCATCAGTTTCCTGGTGGCATCCTGGGAAAGGAGGACCTGGCTCTGGTGTTGGGTTGGGCTTCACCCTGGAGGTACCTTGCAACGTCTCCTCAGGGCCATCCAGGAGCCAGCCATTGCCACCAAGCCATCGAGGTTTCGGCTGCACC